>NC_044907.1:85899975-86244735 GCF_001633185.2 Quercus lobata | reverse complement strand
TTCAATTTTAGCAAAATAAGCGGATTCGAAACAGACTCTTAAACGAACTATTCTAGTTGCAAACTATATCATTCTGGTTGAATAATACACATTATGCAAAGTTAGGTGTCCATTTGGGTAGGATTCAGTGATTCGCCATTGGATGTATGTGCTGTGGTGGTACCAAAATTAGATTTAGGTTTATTCGATCTTTGTGCCATGTAATGGTCATTCATGTCACTAACATATTTCATTAATCGTAAGTAATTAATGGGTTTCAAAATTTCAACTGATGTTAGCTTAGGTTACGATCCTTGCAATTGATTAATTCATTACAAAGTTTAAACAATCTTCTCTGATGTCATCATGACTTACTATTTTCTTTTGAGTTTTGACTTTAATTTAATATCGATTTTATTTAATGCAAGGAAATATTTATGGAATTTCCGGAGAACAACCTTACTAGATAATATTCACATGAGGAACAAACCTTACTACATAATATTAATTTAAATTGGATTGCCTTCCTCAATTTTTTTTTTTTTTTTTTCCCTTTAAGAATGAACTTATTTGGATTTTTGCTAATTACTTTTAGTTGAAAGTGGGTTAAATATACTTAGGGGAAAAAATTCAGGTTCAAAAAAATCTAAAAATAAACAAACTACTTTATTTTTTATTTATTGTTGTTAATAATCTGATAGTTACAAAAGATGGGAGATGATTTGAACTCTGAATGTTATTAACACATTAGAAAGTGTCAATCAATTGAATTACAAAACTCTAGGCTTAAACAAAAAGCTCTTGACAAACCTATACGTGGTTTATGTTTTGTCAATTGGTTTTAAATGCATCAACAATTAATTAACAAATTTTAATCGAGTACCTCAACCTATATAATTAGGCGGTTCATTGTTAAATGTATCAAATGCCCATAGTGAAGGCCCAAGCCCAAGTTTACTTGGTATGCAAGCAAAGTATTCTACTTATACAAGTCTAATAACCATGATGTTCATATAAGAAAAAAAGGTCTAATAACCATGATTAATTGTATGGTTAGTTTAGGATATAGCATTCTATATATATATATCTCATATTGGGTTCATTGTAACATGTATAATTTATCTTTATTTTTAAGATTTCTAACTATCATAAATCATTTTTCTCTGCGATAGTTTTCTTGCATAATAAAGCAAATAGAACGTAAGATTATGTGTTAGAGAGAAAAATAATAATAATTTAAAACACACAGATAAGATATTACCCCCTGTCCAAGAATAGTAGCAAAATTCAAGTTGATTTTTGGAAGAGGCAGGTCCAATTTGGTCGTTCCTGGTCTATACTGGAGTCGGTAAAGAAATAGAGTCATGGGTGGGTGAACAGGAGTCCTTCCTCCTTCCTAGTTCCTTCCCATTCAGACCGTGCACGCCAAGCTTGTTTTTTAGCTATGCACATTGCGGGTGGCATTTATTTATTTAACTAGAACTCACGAATAATTGGCATCTGGTATAGTCTATTTTGTCCCTATGAGTGTTAACTTTTAAAGCTACCGCACTATATGGGACAAGCATATGCTCTCTGTTTATTATTAATATTATAATTATTATTATTATTATTATTATTATTATTTTTAACCATGGTTTTAATATTAAGGGATTAAAATGACAAAAATTCAAAAGTGCGGGGGTTTAATTTTAAATTTTGAAACTGAGTTTTATGTTACAATGAATCTAATATAAGATATTTATAGGAGACTAAATTTAAAAATAACTATAGACCAAATCATGGTTACTAAACTTGTAGTACATATAAAATAATTGCAAATCAAGTATGATTGGGATTAGACTTGATATCTTTAACACATGGTTTAAAGCCTTTCGGCCATTTATATTCTTAGCTCAACTCCAGTACAAAGAGCCATTTTCGGAGCACCACACAATGAGATTTGTGAGGTTTGCTATAATATCTTAATGCCGGTTCTCTATTATATGGTTCTTCTTAATCCTGCTTAGCTAGTGCATCCCATGACATAGTAAAGATTTTCCAAGAATAATTTTTTATCAGCTCACTCATATATCAATCTCACTTTGAGTGTTTGTATGTTTGAAACCACATAGTCAAATCTTAAGTGAATTATAGTGCTAGAGATTTTAACATGGAGGAATCACTATACAATAATTTTAAAAGTTCTAAGACTACCAAGTTAGTTAGAAAAACATGACGTTTGCAGATGTTGCATAGAATCTAGGCTAGTAAAGGTTTTGTAAGTTGTTGCTTGTTATAATTGTGTTTTAAATGGTGAATTTTCTATGAGAGTGTTTGTCCTCGTTTTTCCTTTGAGGGGTTTTCATTTAGGGGTCATTTGGTTGGGAAGATTACTAGGGATGGAGAATGGGGGAAAATGGTTTTCTTGGGTTGTTTGATTAGGAAGGGAAACTGGGGGAGATTTTGGTAAGGCTCAAGAGTTTTCTTCCTGAGCTCACCATTTAGGATGATTTTATTTTCTCTCCAATTTAGGGAAAAATGTGCGGGGAAGAGGGGGCTTGATGGGAAATTAACCATCTACTCCCATCTTATCCCACTTGTATATGACTTTTTTTTTTAATTATTATTTATTTTTAATACTAACAACAATTAAAAAAAAAATTAAACTATTAATTTTTTTTAATGAGAATAAATTTATACAAATTGCATTTTCTATCATCATCTCATATTTCTTTTCAACCAAACAAAAATTTTTTTTTTTCCATCAATTTACTTTTCCATCCTCCCAATTAAACACACATAAGAAAAAATTAAATATTTTTTATCTCCCAAAATTTCCATCCTGTCATTATTTATTATCCCCCAACCAAACAAAACTATAGTTTTTCTTTGTGATCAATCTTTGTGTCACAACCTTTATTGCTTTGATTTAATATATTGCATAAATTGTGTTGTGTATGTGTGTATATATATATATATTCTGCTGAGTTATTATTTTTCTTTGATGTGAGTATTTGTTAATTTATTTAATTCCATATTTTTAATCACTTAGGGGTATAAACTTAATTGTTTAGCACTTTTGTTTTCAATTAGCAATTAAAAAATTTAGGGGATTAATTGAAAGTTTCGAAATTTGAGAGATCAAAATCATAATAACACAAACATTGGAGGGTTAAAAAGTTATTTTAGCCAAATATTCCAGCATCTTATGCAATCTGTATTTTTAACTTTATTCTTTCTACTTTCCTTATTTTAGACCAAAAACAGAGTCAAGACTAACGATAAGAGTCGGCAGAAAGAGATAGTTGGGCATTCTCGGCCACCAAACTAAAGTCCGAGATCGAACCCTTTCCTAATGAGTTTCCTTTACAAGATTTCCAACTTATCGAAAGCAGAGTTGTTAAGGATTGTCTCTGGGAATCGAGATCAAAGAATGAGCCGCGTGTTCCATCCACTAGAGTTGAGTTTTCTCTCTAAATTATTTGTTTCACTCCATAACCTCAACATTCTACAATTTGTTTACATTTTCCTTATCACTTTATTCACTTAACCTGAAATTTCATTTACTTGAAATGATACCATGTCTCATTCAATTATGTCAAATTTTAGTATTTCCTAGATACAGAGTGCTATTTTTAAATGACTTGACATTGGATACACCTTCAAATTTGTTATCTTTAATATGAACTATAAAAAGGATAAATTTCAAATTTGTCTTTGTATTTTTAGACATTTTTTAATCTCCATGGATTATTTCTATTTCTGATTTTCTTACAAACTATAACATATCTGAAGTTGTGAGCATGATGAGAAGACAGAGAGCAAATAGCTAATTGCTTTATTTATTTATTTATTTTCGATAAATTGTTACAACTAGTGGGGGAGGGGATTTGAACCCTGGTTCTCGATACAAAAGAAACCAGTCAATGGAATTGAGTTACAAGGCTCTTGGTGTGTCTTGTTGTAATTGATCAAATTAATTAGATAAGGCGGAATGAAATGTTTTCTGATTTATTATTGAAAAACATACATCTGTATATTATAAGCTTGTCATGAATTTTGGTTGCTGAGATTACTGTTAGACTCTGCAGACACTTGCTCAGTAAGCAGCACATCTGTTAAATAAATGATTAGAGACATATTTGGTAAGTACTCTGTAGAAACTCTAGACATGTTTCCTCACAGTCTTTTTTGTGTGTTCATGAATATGTGCATAAATGAATGGATGAAGAAACCAAACTGCAGTCCATCAAAGCAAATAACTATGAATTTAAAAATTTTGCATTGGCATAAATTGCAGTAGAAGCAATGGCTGATAGTGGGGTAGCTGCAGCCTTACCACAAGAAATTGCATTGAAACTATTACTATTAGGTGAGCAGTGGGTTCTGTTTCTTCATTAAGCTACATCATCATACCCTATCATCTTTGTGCTTTCCAATTGGGATAAGATCTCCCCCATTTAAATCTTCTAATCTCCAATTTTTAGCCAAATGTGAAACTTGTGTCATTTTTTCTAATTTTTTGTGGTTTATATAGGTCTTCTAAGATCATTGGATTTTTTTAAAACCATGCATCATATATCTAGATTAAAATTGGAGGGAATTAGAAGATTTAAATAGGAATTCTGTCAAGTCTTTTGGTATCAACAAGCCAGAAGTTCCAACAATATTGGTTTTTTCAATACTATTTTGGGTTTACCAGTACTATTTAATTACTCTTTTGAATCTTTGATAAAAGCCTCTCTCAATAAGAGCTTTAGTGAAATTCGTAGTTAGATTTTGTCAGGGTGCATTTAGATTATGACGCTTGGAGAAGAATTTACTCACTAGATACACTTAATGTAGTTATGTACAATAAATGTTTTTCAGATTACTATGTGAGTGGTAATTCAAGTAGTTTATGCGTTGAAGAAGTCCCACTTGAGACCAGCATCTCTTTTTGTGCAAAGCTGCATGGAATACATGGGTACATAGTACATACCGTACATTTAAAAAGAAAACAATTTTTTGTTATGAAATAATGTGTAGATAATGAATTCAATAGAAATCTGACAGATCTTTGAAGTAGTTCTTAAAAAAAAACTTTGAGAAGATAATTTGGATTAAATCAAGAGTATATAGTCTGACCTATTAAAAGGAACACCAATCACTTACTAGTTTCACTTTTTAACTGGTTATAGTGGTCTGTATCTTACTATCTGTGTCATGGTTTTCTTTTTTGTGTGAATGTAAGACCACCCTGATTTTACATTTCTCTTTCTTATTTTAATTTTTACAAAATGTCATTGGAACCAAGTTCTTAGCCAACATCTTAACTGCTCTAAGAGAGAATGCTTTCTTAAGTTCAAATTGTTGCAGTTTATGCACAAAACTTACAAAAGGACTAATACTTTTTTTTAAAAGAAGTATATTGCAAGAAAACTTAAAAGCTTGGAAAGGTGATATTTCATGGAACTATAATCTTACCCTTAATAAGAGGGTATTCTTTTCCACTCCCTGAAGAGCCAGATTAGTATGAAAAGAAACATGAAAGTATTGAACATTGACAATGTTTATATCAACCACTCACATAGAATCAAGATTTTTTTTTTTTTTTTTTTAAATTAATTTACAAGGAGAAGTTGATGAAGGAATTGTAGATGTGACAACCAACACCAGTTACACCACACTTTTTTTGTCATCTCATTAACATTTCTGTTTATTGAACTTTGAATATCACTCTTTAAAAGATTTAAAAACACAACTATTAAATGATTTTCATTTTTGTGTGGGAACATCAAGCCATTTCTTTTACCCTCTCATATGGGGGAAACAAATTTCATTCTACCATAGCAACAATAAGAAAACAAAACTCAAACTAAAATTTTATATGAAAGTATAAAATTTTGAAACAATAGATCACAGCTAAAGCGATCACCCTGTCCAGCTTGTATCATTTAGAGCAATCATAAACACATATATATGATAATTGATTTATCGCATTATTTTTCTTGTAATCTTAGTAGATATGAGTCACTTCCTATTTTCTTTCATCAGCAATTAGCTTTCCCGAGGAAACATAGCTAATTGTCTTGGCAATAGTCATGGCACTTTACTCTATCCTTGCTGTGAATTCACATATGTGACATTCAAAATATACACAAACAACTATTTGTTGCAGAAACTTAAATTGATATTAACATATTAATATGTGGATTTAACATTAGATAAGAGCTTTGACTGCCTCTGAAATAGATTGATTGATTGATTGGAAAATTTGTCCAAAGCATTGGAGAATCTGTTGATGTGAGACATACAGTAACTGTGCAAACATTAATGCAGAAATAGAGAGGATTAGGATTCCCCATGGTGGTAGAAGAATCTCTACCAGCAAGCCGGTGGCAGAAGTTCCTAAAATGACGCACATTCTCCTGCCTATATGGAGGTAGCTTGTGTTGAGAGTTGGGTGGCTTATCCCTGCCAATGTTAAAGCGTAACCAATCACAAGTACAATAAAAGATGACATAATTGCACCATGCGTTTGAAATGGGTTGCCAGAGTTTTGATACTTGACTTGTAGAAGGGCAAGCAGCGCTAAAATGAGAAAACCTAAAGCAGTATGGACTTTGGTGGAGGAACCAAGTTGTTGGCGACTGTGAAAAACAGAGAGGAAAAAAAACATAGAATTGCCTCAGATTACATGCAATATTAATGGATATACAGTTGATGAATGAGCAGAAGGAATATCCATGACATTCGATTTGCCAACAAAATATTTTCTTGTAATTAGATTAATGCTCATATTTAATTTAGAGGTGCAAGTTAAATTATTTGCCAAGTCTTTCAATTTTGTGTCACTATCAAGTTACTTTTATTATCCTCTTGCTTACATCTAATATTCCTCTAGAAAGAAATAAACCCCAGTTTTTATTTTGCTTGCTCCTACTGAATTGTTGTCTTCGTTTTTATTTATTTTCTCTTTCTTTGTTTCTCTCTTTTATCAATTATAAAAATATTTTGTTTTGCTGTGTGTGCAAGTTTTTTTCTTCTCTGAAAACTATTGTCAAGAGACTCAAGACTAATCGTTACCCCAAAAAATATGGTTTCTTGAACACACTCCATTTATAATTCCTGTTATCTGAATTATAGGGAAAAATTATTTTCTTTTGAGAGAGAGAGAGTCTTTTGTATCTTGATTTTGATCTATCATCTAATATTGACGCAACAAGTTAATTCAAGTAGCAAGTTTTGTCCTAAAAAAAAAGAAAAGAAAAAAAGAGCAAGTTTTGTGAATTAGAATTTATGGTATTGACATGTGAGAGTTTATAATTTTAGAAAATTATTGAACATTTTGAAAGTATTATAAATGCGTACTCTCCCATCTCAAATGAATTATAAGTCTTACCATGAATTTAATTAGTAAGTTCCCACTATTATATAAGAGAGAAAGCATGAATTTATGAGAGTCTAAGAGTATTCTATAATTACTCTATAATTTTGATTTCTATCATAAATTCCTTCCCTTTTTTTGGGGATACGAACAAGTCAGAAAAAAAAACTTATCTAAGTAATTAAGAGGAGCACTATAATGTCCCAAAAAAAAAAAAAAAAAAAATCCGTACTGTCCTAAATTCCGTTTTATGTGTTTTATTTATATATATATTTTTGTGATAAACATGTGTTAAAGATATTAATTGTTAATAAAACATGCAATAAAGCAATAGATTTAAGGGGGTCTTTGAGAAACATTGTGCTGCTAGCAGAGGAGGGTCAGAGGAGGAAAGAATGGTGGAGATCACAGGTGTTCAGCACACTCCGGTGGCTGCTAGTCAAGCGTGGCTGGGTATGGAGCAAGCGAGGCACTCTATAGCGTTGTCAAATCACAGTAGCTCCAACGTGGTGCTGTCAGAGAGCCAGAGCAATGATGCTCTGGTATGCCCGTTGAGCTCAGCACCCTTTTCTGTTGTGCTATCAC
Source organism: Quercus lobata (assembly GCF_001633185.2). Taxonomy (NCBI): domain Eukaryota; kingdom Viridiplantae; phylum Streptophyta; class Magnoliopsida; order Fagales; family Fagaceae; genus Quercus; species Quercus lobata. The sequence continues at coordinate 86,236,820 of NC_044907.1, read as the reverse complement.
GTGTTTCCCAATGGTCCTCACTGAAGGGTAAGGAAGTGGTTGACAAAGCCTCAGATTTGGGCTTTCCAATGTCTTTCTCTGAGGCGCAAATATCACCTAGCCCGGAACCCAAAAATATTCCCTCTCCTTTTAATGAGCCCATCAATATCCCTTAATGCCCAAAGAGTGGACATTTAAATGGGGTTGCTACAGCTCAAAAAAAGAAACCTCAAAATTTTAATATGCCAACACAGGTTAATTGCTGGGCTTTTGGGTTCGTTAAGGAGAGGGGTGTGTAGTTGTTTGTTGTTTTTCACCCAGTTGTTGTTTTCTTTCTCTGTTGTATCTCTTTTCTAGATGAATGAAATGTTTATGTATTTCTCAAAAAAAAAAAAAAAAAATGCAATAAAGATGCCAGGTTTGTCTGGATATATGACAAACTCAAATGCTCTGTAAATTATTAGCGCTTAGCTGTTAGCACTGAGCACTTAGCAGTGCCCACTAGAGCAAAAAATGATCCTGCAGGTAAGATATTGACACCTTTTTTAAAATTTTAAAAAAAAAAAATTTAAACTTTAGTCATGAAAGAATTTATTACAAAATGATGGACTTGAAGTAGTAGCATTCAAGAGCGTATAAAAAAAAAAATGTAAAGCAAAAACTAATGCAAAGAGATTTTAACTCACTCTTCTGGACGAAAATTGTTGTCCGCCATTGTTCTCGCCTCCTTGTGCTGTGCTTTCCTCATTCTTTGCTACATGTTGTCATCCTATATATAGTCTCTGTGTCACTGTCAAAAGTTCACTGTTCATAATTTAGCAAAAAACAAAAGTTCACTGTTCATAGGTTGGACGAGTTTGTTCCCCTGTATCATTTGAAGGAGTCCAAAAAATATGGGTACTACAAGCTTATGCCCTAGGTTAGGAAGGCGAGGATCATCATGGATCTTCCTTCATCCTTCCAGTACTAGAAGTCTAGGTACTTCTTTGTATCTGGAGATGGGTGGGAGACTCTTTTAGACGACTTCTGGGGTGAAGTTCCTAGGTTGCTTCGTTGGTGGGGGACCTCGAGGCTAGGTGCGTTGTCTTTTGCTTATTTCTTGTCAGTTCTTTTTTCCTTTTTAATTTGATTTGTCACTAACCTTTACTTGTTATATTTTTGCAGTTAAGAAGGGTCGTAAGCTCAAGAGTAGATACAAGGAGCGCATCTAGGCAGCCACTGAGTACGCGAAGACGATTGATGACTTCGACGACCTCGTTGATCCCAGAACTTTAGCTCATCACTTCCTTGGTCTGGAACCTTCTCCCTTTGTCCTGTGTGCTATTGAGATTGAAGAAAAAAGTGAGTTTGGTTTGGTTGAGTTTTCTTCTCCCTTTTGTTGCTTTCTGTTATGTAGAGATGATGACCAAATTCAATCAAGAGTTGTATGCCAGGATGAAGGCCAAGAAGAACGAGCCTCTTAAAAAGACATAAATAAAAAAGACAATCAAAATCACTTTTTTCCATTTGGGTACATTAAAAAGACATAAATTATACCAAATTTAAAATTAATAAAAAAAAACTTGAATATATTAACATTACCCAAGTTCTGATTTCCTTCCAAATTACCTGGATGGTAAACTAATAGAAACTAATAGAAACCAATGGATAAGCAATCCTTACAGTTGCAAAAGTTTTGCCAAATCAAGAGCAATCGTCTCAGAAGCTTGATAAACAAAATCACAATCTTAATGATGATATTTGGTAGCCATCATTTACTTTCTAATATAATAGCATTCAAAATCAGAATTCCATTGTATAAAATGGCAACATGATAAACACAACTGATTTATTACTCCCAATTTTACTGACAAAGGAAATGAATCCATGATGACCATCCATCTCTCCTTTGAAACAAAATGGTTTATTTTCATATGAGATGTGCCACAATTTATCCAAGCTAGTCTTTTGATTTACTCATTCCCCACTCTTCCAATCCTCAGATAAATTGGATGCTTTACAACCTTCTTGTCCTGTCCATCTTCAGTCCAAGCACGCTTGAATTCCTCAATCACAGCATTGCTCAAAAGCTCCACACCCTTCTCCTTAGCTGTTTGGTATGCTGACCATGATCTTAAGTATGTAAAATAACTATCTAAATCCATTAATCTTTCCGTTACAAATGGAAACGGTCCAGTATGATCAGCTCCATCCACTGGCTCAAATGGAAAATCGATGGTCTCATACTTGTTGTCCACCAATTTTCTTGCCGGATCCCAATAAGGCTCCACAGCAATGTTATAATAGGGTTGGAAGACTGCATCGACTGATTCGTTAACTTCTGGCACGGTGTAGCACCAGGCAGCTATGACACCATGAGGTTTTTTGAGTACCCACTTCGCTTGTTGGTAGAAATTAGGGAGATCAAACCAATGGATGGCCTGAGCAATGGTCACAACATCAATGCTTGATTGAGGGCCAATACTGGATTCAAGCTCAGCAATAGACATGGTAGGAGGTGTCAGTTGATATCTAATATTGGGTAGCCTTGGAGCGAATGCAAGCTGTTTTGGACTTGTGTCTGTGGCTATGACATTCTTGTAGATCCCAGATAGCTGAAAAATAAGGTTGTATTAGAACAAAAGTCTACAAAAAGCAAATGTTTAAAATGGAATTAGATGTATTTACTAAATAGCAGTGAGCAATCAAAGCAATTTATATAAAGATATAGAAGGAGGCATATGGGGCACAATTAAAGTGAGAAATGCTAGAATATATGTGCTGGACAATAATTGGGTATAGTTCCGTAGTAGTACATTCAATTTCCCAATTGAATTCAAACACATAATTGAATTTAATTTAATTTAATTATGTTTGCAAAAGATAATATTGTTTGCTCTACGAAGTTATGACAAACTCTTTCACTTCATACATAAATTTATTTTTTGGAGTCCTGCGTAATGTGGAACTGTTGAATTAGCCAATGCACTTCTTTCTTTACTCCTAGTAATGTGGGCTATGACAGCTTATATACTAAAATTTTTGGCATAGTATGATTAGTGTCACGACCCCAGTAATACTAGCTATTAGGATCCTCTTATCTATTTTTTTATTTGAAATTGATTAATTTCATAATTCAAATTAAATATTATAAATCAAAAAGTGCATAGTATTTTATCATTTTAATCATAAAAAAAAATATACTGCACCTAATTAACTATACCTCGTTTCAACTAAAATGAATTTTGTTTGAACAGAAAGACCCCACAAAGACAAAAACAAAATTGTTATTTAGACGGATGGAAGGGGAAAAGAAACTCACAGATTGAGCAGCTTGGCCGCTTCCAGCGCCAACATCCCATGCAAGGTCGTGAGAGGGTGTCTTGGAAGCAATGAATTCAAACAATTCTGGAGGATAACTAGGCCTACCCTCTGCGTACTGCTCTGCCTGCTTAATGAACAAGTCTGCCATTTCTTTCTTCTTCTTTTTCTCTCTCTCTCTCTCTCTCCAAGTTTTAAGTATGGCTCTATTCTATCTTGGGTACCCCATTTATAGTTTGTAAAAAAATCGAAGATAGAGCCACGTGAAATAAAGAAGACGCATTCGCTGTGAATCACAACTTTACAGGGCAGGGCTAACTGGGGAAGCATCATCGCGACTCGCGAGTTCCGTGTTATAATATCATGTTTTGACCCAAATTTCTTTGGAGCAAACACAGTGGCGGCTCCGGATTTATTTATTTAAGATTTAGTACTATAATTCACGTTTAGCATATTTCAAAACTTTGTTCCATTCAAATGGATTATGGGTGGCTTTTATATTTTTTTATGAGATTTGATCGATTACTATTTTTTTTTTTAATAGATTTGAGATCAAATTGGTTTGTTGTTTGGACTTATTCTTAAAAGGCCAAACCGTGTTTAAGGGGTCCAAGTTCAATTCAGTCGGACTAAAAGAAAACAAGTAATGCTCTTTACACAAAAATTTTGACAACATTTTTCACACCTATCATACTGTCAAGTTTTCACTAATTCTCAATTAGGCTAAATACCGATATCATTTTTTTACTTATTATTATTAATAATTTGACACATCAATATGTGTTAATTTTTTTGTGTGTCTGTACTCAGTAGACTTTCCCAAAGAAAATTTAGTGTATTCCAAAGTTTTATTTTAGTGTGGTTAAAAAAAATGTTTAAAAATATTACATTTTACATATAAAAAAAATTTCTATTGCCAACTCAGTTTGAACCCCCGACTGAATGTGGTGCCTGCACCGAGCCAACGTACCTTGTCTATTGCGAGGAATAGTGATGCTGTGATGGTGCACAAATTGTTCACGAAGTCTCATTTCGGTCTTTTTATCAAGTGACTATTATAACTTAAATTCTATTATCACAAACTAAGTCACAATTTTTGTTACAATTATTCACATGTCTAATTGTAAGTAATGGAGAAAAGTGGCGAGTCTATATAAAAGTGATAAGTAGCCGATCAAAGTCTACTACATAAGATAGTTGTGGCAAAAGTTGTGATTTAGTTTGTGGTACTAGAATTACTAATAACTTATTATCACTTATGTGCTTTGTTTATTATACACTAAATCTGTGCAATTTTTGCCTGTGTGCGACAAGGGGTACGAAATAAGTATCCCTTTCATTATTAACTGTAAAGAAGATAGTTTATTTATGTTATATTCATGTACACTTTAAACAAACTATTCTGGTTGCAAACTATATTATTCTGGTTGAATAATACACTTTACGCAAAGTTACGTGTCCATTTAGGTAGGATTCAGTTATTCACCACCATTTTTAAGATTTCTAACATTCATAAATCATTTCTCTTCACGATTATTTTCTTGCATCATTTTCTTAGAAAGCAAATAAAAATTAAGACTATGTGTTAGAGAGAAAATAATAATAATTCAAAACACACAGGTAAGGTAAGATATTTTGAAGAGGTTGGTCCAATTTGGTCGTTCCCAGTCTATACTGAAGTCAGTAAAGAAATAGAGTCAATAGACACACACGTCATGGGTGGGGGAACAGGAGTCCTTCCTCGCTCCTTCCTTCCCATTCAGAACGTGCACGCCAAGTTGTTTTCTAGCTATGCACATTGCGATTAACTAGAACTCACAATTAATTGGCATCTAGTATAGTGTATTTTGTCCTTATGAGACAAGCATATGCTCTCTGTTTTTTTTTTTTTTTTTTTTTTTTTTTTTTTTTTTAACCATGGTTTTAATATTAAGGGATTAAAATGACAAAAATTCAAAAGTGCAGGGGTTTAATTTTAAATTTTGAAATTGAGTTATATGTTACAATGAATCTAATATGAGATATTTATAGGAGACTAAATTTAAAACTAACTATACACCAAACCATGGTTACTAAACTTGTAGTACAAATAAAATACATTACTTGCACATCAAGTATGATTGGGATTGAGCTTGATATCTTTAACACATGGTTTAAAGCCTTTCAGCCATTTGTATTATTAGCTCAACTCCAATACGAAGAGCCATTTTCGGAGCACCACACAAAGAGATTTGTGAGGTTTGCTATAATATCTTAATGCCCGTTCTCTATTATATGGTTCTTCTTAATCCTGCTTAGCTTATACATCCCATGATATAGTAAAGATTTTCCAAGAATCATTTTTTATTAGCTCACTCATATATCAATTTCACTTTGAGTGTTTGAATGTTTAAAACCACATGGCTAAATCTTAAGTGAATTATAGTGCTGGAGATTTTAACATGGAGGAATCACTATACAATAATTTCAAAGGTTCTAAGACTACCAAGGTAGTTAGGAAAACATGACGTTTGCAGATGTTGCATAGAATCTAGGCTAGCAAAGGTTTTGTAAGTTGTTGCTTGTTATAATTGTGCTTTAAATAGTGGATTTTCTATGAGAGTGTTTGTTCTCGTTTTTCCTTTGAGGGATTTTCATTTAGGGGTCATTTGGTTGGGATGATTACTAGGGATGGAGAATGGAGGAAAATGGCTTTTTTTTGGGTGGTTTGGTTAGGAAGGGAAACTGGGGGGAGATTTTCATGGGGCTCAAGAGTTTTCTTCCTGAGCTCACCATTTAGGATGATTTTGTTTTCTCCCCAATTTGGGGGAAAATGTGTGGGAAAGAGGGGGTCTTATTGGGAAATTACCCATCTTTCCCACTTGTATATGACGTTTTTTTAATTATTATTTATTTTTAATACTAAAAATTTTTTTAAAAAAAATTTAAACTATTAATTTTTTTTAATGAGAATAAATTTATACAAATTACATTTTCTATCATCTCATTTTTCTTCTCAACCAAACAATTTTTTTTTTTTCCATTCATTCACTTTTCCATCCTCCTAACCAAACACACATTCTATTACCCTATCTTGCAATATACGCATTATTTTATAAGATAGTATAAAACATTATATTTAAGAACTACAATTTAAAGATACAAATTAAATAAATGCAAAAGTCAAAGTACTCCATCAAATTGATATGTCCAAGAACACAAATATACACATAACTTGTTTAGTTAATTACGATCAAACAAATAGTTTCAAAAGTAAATATACACAAATATATATGCAACATGTAAGAAAAGTTCCCTTCAGAAAGTGATATCCATGCATGCTTCACAACCACTTCATTGGCCTCCACCCTATACAATTGAAAAAAATAAATAAATAAGTATAAATTGAGGACCAGATTTATAACACTCTATTACTGATAATTTCTAAGCATAGAAATTATCACAAAAATTCCATTTAAAACCATGACATGAGCTCCAGAAAATACCTAAATATACCAACAATGAGACAAATGTAAACACAAGAGTGATCATATACAACAACAACAAGAAGAAGCCTTTAATCCAATTTGAACAAGTAAAACAATCCAGTCCTTCCAACTTGAATAGATTAATCCCATATGCTTGCACAGAAATAAGTTGCCAAATAGTCAGACAATCTATTCAGCAAAACAATATTTTTAACTCAATCAAAACATTCCAACCTGAACAGATTGATCCCACATGCTTGCACAGAAATAAGTTGCCAAAAAGTTAGACAATCAACTCACCAAAACAAAAATTTTACTCAATCAAAAGAAACTATATGAAACTACATAACCATATATATATATATATATATATATATTGTCAACAACCACCATTAACAAAACGGCCTACTTCCACAACCCACCACCAACAAAACAACCCACCAAAAATTTATATAAGATAGGTGTACCTGAGATTGGTTAGCTAGTATTGCCAAAAATTCCTCACGCATAGTCTGTCGGAGTCTTTGAAATTGTACTTCCATTTCTGCATGTTCAGCCACCCTCTTAGCGCGTTCTGCTTCAAATTTTGCTTCCATTTTTGCACGTTCAGCTACTCTCTCAGTGCATTCTGCATCTAATTGACTCTTCATAGGTTGAACTTCACTATTAAGTTCATTGCGGACACGCTCTGTAGAAGTTGGAAGCTTTGCCATGTATCCTCGACCAAGGACATATCTTGACTTGGAGCTTGACTTGGAGCCTGACATGGAGACAACTGATTGGAATATTGTATCCCACTCACTACTGGATAATGTTCGATCTTCATTCACTTCCATTTCAACAATTTTTGCTTTTGCTTCCTCCTATTTACAAACACAAATTTAAAACCAATAGCCACAACAATAAAACCCACGGCAAAAAAAAAAAAAAAAAAAAAACCACCATCAGAAAACAAAAGATAAGAAATGTCTCACATTGTGAGAGATCGGCGGCATGGGGGTGGATGGCACGGCAAGCTTGGCGGTGTGGCGTGGCATGGCGGATGGTACCGTGTTTGTCTCCATCCATGATACCGTATCTCAATTTTGAAGTTTATCTCTACTGGCTTGAATTTGGTTTCTCTCACGCTCTACTGAAATTGAGATATTAATTTAAATACATAAAGTTTAAATATAAGTTTTGATTTCTTAAATAAATGATGAATTAAATCAAAAGTGTTTTTTTGAGGGACAAATCAAAAGTGTTAAAACAATATATAGCAATAAACCTACAAAAATTGTATACATGCCTCATTGTCTAGAGTGATTTTAAAAAATAATATAGAGTTTCTTCCCTTATTTTTCTAAATAGTTAAATTTTGGGTTATACAAGAACTCATCATTTGAAACCATAAAAAAGTCAAGATATGGAAATTAAAGATAAAAATATTAGTGGAGACTCTAAAGTTTTTAGTCCTTTTAGTACCCAATAATGTGACAACGCAACCTTTTTCACAAGAAAAATTATGATTACTAAATTTATCAACTATAAGTGATGGTAGAAGAAGAAAAAATAATGTTTTAATGAGTGTAATTTATGTTCATCGCTTATAGTCAACCGCTTTATCAATTGTGAAATAAATTGTATACATTCTTTGGAGCTGGTATACAAATTACAAACCCACAGTTTTTAAAAAGAAATATATTTCGTAGGACCCACTAATCAATGCTTGACATCGATGACTAGAGTGAAAAAGAAACAGATAATTTTTTTTTTTTAAAGAAACAGTTTTACGTGGAATCCATTAATCACCATCTTTTGTTTAGGAAATGAGGAAATATGTAGTTGATTTTTGTAAAGTAAACCGATTTAACAAAGGGGTCTAAATATTTCTATGGGGGCCAGTTAGCCAGAAGGTACTATTAAAACTATACAAATTGGGCCTATGGCTCAATCCGAAGATATCTACTAGTCCGAAAATGGTCAAATAAGGTTATTATGAGAATGATAGAAGAAAAAGAAATAAAGATTGTATATGATAGTCCAAAATATGTCCGAGGAAAAAAGTCATCTCGGATTTCCGTAGCTACCGTAACAGCCTGTGAAGTCAAATTCAAAAAATTATATCTTACTCAATTTTGATCAGAATTGTCTCATTCTTGTGCTCAAATTGAAGCCCCCGAATGCCTAGTTCTGGAAAAAGTAACTCATTCACAAATTCAAAATATTTTGAGAGATATTTGAGCAGAGATCATTTATTAGAAAATAATTTCAGCACAATTAACATTAATAGGTTCCAAATTAGTTTCCAATTAACATTAATAGGCTCCAAATTATTGGTTTTAAATTTGTGTTTGTAAATAGGAGGAAGCAAAAGAAAAAATTGTTGAAATGGAAGTGAATGAAGATCGAACATTATCCAGTAGTGAGCTGGATACAATATTCCAATCAGTTGTCTCCATGTCAGGCTCCAAGTCAAGCTCCAAGTCAAGATATGTCCTTGGTCGAGGATACATGGCAAAGCTTCCAACTTCTACAGAGCGTGTCCGCAATGAACTTAATAGTGAAGTTCAATCTATGAAGAGTCAATTAGATGCAGAACACGCTGAGAGAGTAGCTGAACGTGCAGAAATGGAAGCAAAATTTGAAGCAGAATGCACTAAGAGGGTGGCTGAACATGCAGAAATGGAAGTACAATTTCAAAGATTCTGACAGACTATGCGTGAGGAATTTTTGGCAATACTAGCTAACCAATCTCAGGTACACCTATCTTATATAAATTTTTGGTGGGTTGTTTTGTTGGTGGTGGGTTGTGGGTTGTGGAAGTAGGTCGTTTTGTTGATGGTGGTTGTTGACAATATATATATGGTTATGTAGTTTCATATAGTTTCTTTTGATTGAGTAAATTTTTTGTTTTGGTGAGTTGATTGTCTAACTTTTTGGCAACTTATTTCTGTGCAAGCATGTGGGATCAATCTGTTCAGGTTGGAATGTTTTGATTGAGTTAAAAATATTGTTTTGTTGAATTGATTGTCTGACTGTTTGGCAACTTATTTCTGTGCAAGCATGTGGGATTAATCTATTCAAGTTGGAAGGACTAAATTTTTTACTTGTTCAAATTGGATTAAAGGCTTCTTCTTGTTGTTGTTGTATATGATCACTCTTGTGTTTACATTTGTCTCATTGTTGGTATATTTAGGTATTTTCTGGAGCTCATGTCATGGTTTTAAATGGAATTTTTGTGATAATTTCTATGCTTAGAAATTATCAGTAATAGAGTGTTATAAATCTGGTCCTCAATTTATACTTATTTATTTATTTTTTTCAATTGTATAGGGTGGAGGCCAATGAAGTGGTTGTGAAGCATGCATGGATATCACTTTCTGAAGGGAACTTTTCTTACATGTTGCATATATATTTGTGTATATTTACTTTTGAAACTATTTGTTTGATCGTAATTAACTAAACAAGTTATGTGTATATTTGTGTTCTTGGACATATCAATTTGATGGAGTACTTTGACTTTTGCATTTATTTAATTTGTATCTTTAGATTGTAGTTCTTAAATATAATGTTTTATACTATCTTATAAAATAATGAGTATATTGCAAGATAGGGTAATAGACAAATTATTTTTTTTTAAAAAAAATCAACCTATTGCAACAAGGTTGTTTGTTGTAATAAGCTATGACATTTTTCACAAAACCTTTGAAGCAATAAGCTATTGCCACAAAGTTATTTGTTGTAATAAAGAAGTTATTGCATTAACTTGTTTGTTGCAATATTTAGGATTTATTACATCGAGATTTTTTTTGTTGTATAAACCTATTGCCTCGGAGTTTATTACAACGACTTGCAACAACTTTTTCGTCGTTGCAATAATACCTTATTGCAACGACTTTATAGTTATTGCAATGATTTTTTTTTTTCCGTTGTAATAGACCTTTTTTCTTGTAGTACGTGCTTTATTTATTATTTGGCACTTTTTTTTGGGTTGTATCGACTGTTTAGATTGCAGGAATTGATTATGCAGTGATTGGACCAAAGCATTCCTTCTGCAATGGGACAAAGACAAGCCACTGATTTTAAATATGTGGTAGTCAAAGTGAAAATTGGAAGAGTAGTAGTGAGCTTAAGGCGTAAGAGAAACACAAAGACATTAGTATATAAAGGAGGGCGCGGCTCCAAACATGAGTCATACGGCAAAGAAAGAGGAAGAAACAAGGAGGCAAGAACAATGGAGGGCAACAATTTTCATCCCTTAGGGTTAGTTCAAATCTTTTTGCATTAGCCATTAGTTTTTTTCTTTACATTTTTCTATTTATATGCCCATGAATGCTACTAATTCAAGAGTTCAAGTCCTTCATTTTTGTTATAATTTTTTCCGGAGAAATCTTATCTCCATGATATTTTCATAATAAATTTTAGGTGGCAGGTTATTACTGGTTGTTATTATTAGGGTAAAAAAGTAATCTCAAGGCTAGGTTCAAATTTGAACCAATATAGAGGTGTCAATTACTCAATATCTTACTTACAGGTTCATTTTCTGCTCTAGTGGGCACTTCTAATGGTTTACAAAACATTTGAGTTTCTGTCATGTATTATTTAAAGTAAAATACATTATTTTGAATTCACCACTTATATTAAAAATGAACTCAGTTAAACTTATTAATACTTATTCAATAATTTTAAAATTATACAAATCCTAACATTGCTATCTAAAATAAAATAATACAAAGATAAGTAAAACAAATACACAAGTTTTATTTCTACACAATATCAACATTCTAAAATATAAAACAAAATTACAAATGACTTATTGGATAACCCATTTGATAAAGAATAAAAACATATAAGGAATTTACAATCTTGAAAATTAATTTTATAATCTATTATCAATTGTGGTTGACACTCTATTTCAATTGAGATATACATTAGAGTTTGATTGCTTACTTATTTATACATGGTCTCTTTTATGAATACCAAATCATTGTTAAGCAACACACATACTAGGAAATATTATAATTTATTTTGAAAAGCCATTTATTTTGGACATAAATTGTTAAAAAAATAGGTCTAAGCATTCATAATTTATGCTAATTTGATACTTTGGCTTCACTATTTCACACTTGTGAATGTTTCTCACACATGTCTACAATTTTAAATCTATGTTTTTAACTTTACTGTAATCAGATGATCTTGACATGTACTTTACTATTTGATATTTAAAAATCTTTACTCATTACAGAATGCTCAACCATTTATCTTTCAATTAATTTGCATGCAGTTATGTAAATGCATCAATTGTTTCCTTAAAGCTCACAACAAACAATTAAACCAATATTGTCTTAATTTTACTATTTTTTTACCAAATTTAAAAAAAAAAAAAAAATTGTTTGGGTTCGGTTCGGATCGCGGGTCAGGTCGGGTCAGGTCAGAAAATTCTGACCCATTTTGCCATGTCTAATCATATGTTGATGGTTAGATTGATCGAGGTGACTGCATTGTCTGGTCTTTAATTTTAAGGCATGGGTACCCCCACAAATTCTATGCATTAGATTCACTTTTATACGTAAAGGAGAGAGTAATAGGCCAAAATGACCAAATATTACTGATTGCTAAAATATCTACGGTTGCACTACTATTTGAAAAATATTTAATAATCTATTGATTTTTTAAAACTCGAATTTATAAAAATATATGAAACTCGAACTTTTTGAAAATTTGACATAAACATTTTTATAGGAAAATACGACACACTCCTAGAAAAATATGTTTTGTTTCATACTATGCTTTTAACTTTTTGTCTTTGACCCGAACACGTGAACAAAGACACTTTAATGGACAAAAAAAAATTAATTCACGAAAGGTACACCACTTTTGCAAAAGTAGGTAGACTTCTACATTCACACGGCGAAGTTAGACTTTTACACTCACCTACCGCACCAGCCAGGTCATCACATTTCTTTATGCTTGATATCCAAGCTTTGTTGACATTAAAGCGTGGTTCAATTTTTTGAAGAACTTGAGCTTGAAGAGTTCGAGTTTTATTTTTACGGAATCCGAGTCTATGGTAAACTCGATTTTTCCTAACTTGAGTTTTAAAAAAGTAGTAAATTGTTAAATATTTTTTAAATAATGGTAAAACACTACATATTTTAGCAAAAAGTAGTACTTGGCCATTTTGGCCAAGGATAATATATAAGATGCCTTGAATAATTCCACATGGGAAGGGAGTAAAAAAACTAGAAATCTAACCATATTGGGTTATTGACCGAGATAAATTGGAGGCTAGCTGAGGAGAGAGCTAGTCCTTTGGCAAGGTTCTGTCAAAGAAGGAAGGTTTTAATGGGCTCATTGATGATGGATGAACTCCGCTAATCGAGTTGGGCTCTCAATCTTGATAAATTAGGCTGAATAGATTAAAGGTGGGCCTCTCTTGGCTAATGGGCTTAGTTATCTTTTCCTACTGCAATCGACTAAAATCAAACAGTGAGGAGCTTTAGCAGGCCTCATGAAAATCCAGCCATCAGATCCACAAAGCCTAAAATGTAAAAAACAGCAAATCCACATACCACAACATTAAGACGAAGCCACCATAATTGAGATTTAAAGTTGCTTTTAAATCTCAGTTATCTTTATATATATATATATAAAATCGAAACCTCTGTTGACACCACAATTTTCCACGTCAGTACAATATAATATTTAAAAAAAAATATATATATATATATATAATTTTATTCCCAAAAAAAAAAAAAAAAATACTCACGTTAACAAAAAAGAGACTCCTGTAATCCTGTTAGGACTCTCTCTTATGTATACATAAAGCAATGCGACTTTGCCTTAGATGAAGCGATTTTGTTTTTGAAAACCCCCAAACTTGAAAAACTTCAGAGTTGAGACGCACATAGCCACACCCATAAAACCTAAATATCTAGCCACCCTTGCAATTTGGACCTTATTCACCGGTTATTCACCAGCCATACTGGCCGATATTTTTTGTTCCAGCCAGTGAACCGATATCAAATTACCTCTAAAACGTACCACTTGATATTGGACTGTATCAGAAAATCTAAATCGGGCAGTACAAAAACGTAAAAAAAAAAAGAGAAATTAGTGGCAGAACTCACATTGATGTGATTATCACGTTTCCAGTTGTCATCCCCACGTTGCCGGCCATCTCCCTCTCCGACTCCTCAAGCCCTTTCTTCTAATTCTTCTCCTTCTTCTTATGCTTTGGTAGTTTGGTTGGACCATCATTTATTTTTCTTTTGTTTTATGTGGCTCTTGGTTTATGAGCCATCTAGACCTCTCATGTGAATTTACTATATTGTTTTGAAACTTGAAACAACTTTTAGAATTTTTTTTTTTTTTTGTTTTTTTGGTAGAACTGTTGGAAATTTCAATTTTACACAACAAGCCTTTCGTTTGGTTTCATGAAAGTGCGATTCTCAAAAAAAAGAAAAAAGAAAAAGCCTTTCATTTGGTAACAAAAAGAATGTGTTTATTATTATATGTTGTTATCATCCAAATCCAATTGATTATATCACCACGTTTATTATTATTAATGCTGAAATTTAAGTACTAATAGATAGGTATATTAATAGCTGGAAATTTCAAGGCCTATAAACACATGAAGAGAGTCTAGCCTCATCACCATTAAAAGTATTCGACAAAATGTTTGAGATTAAAATAGGGATTTTCCTCCCTATTTGAATAGTCATGGATTACAATCTATAGATTTGGGAATATATGTGCATTTCTATAATTTGGTTTTATGTTTCATGTTGTTATTAGCTCTTGAGATCGATGAGGGTTGTGAATTTCTAGGTTAACCTATCAAAAAAACAAAGTGAATTCCTAGGTATTGATGTTGATCCTCTACTCAAATTTTGTTGCTTAATAATTTATAATCAGAATGATTGATAATTAAGTAGATAGTTTAGTAAATACTTTTTTCATTCTAATAAAATTTAATTTTCCACGTCAGCACAACACAATATTTAAAAAATAATATATATATATATATATATAATTTACTTTAAAAAAAAAAATACTCACGTTAACGAAAAAGAGAGAGACTCCTGTAATCCTATTAGGACTCTCTCTTATGTATATATAAAGCAATGTGGCTTTGCCTTAGATGAAGCGATTTTGTTTTTGAGAACCCCTAACTTGAAAAACTTTAGAGTTGAGATGCACACATTATAGATACGTTGGATCTTAAATGACTTCCATTAAACTCCATCCTTTATGACATCATTAAAAAGAAAACTCATATAAATAGGTATTAGGATATTATTTGGAACTATCATAATGGACTAACGTATTACACATAGTACGGAGCTAACTATAACATCTTATGCTATAAAATAAAAATTGGGCCTATGGTTATTGTAAGAACCAAGTATGGGACCTATGGGCCTTGAATTACTTTGGACTCACAATCTATTTGTAGTGGGCTTGAAGATTTCCTACTATGGGTCGTTCTCGACAGAGAGACTCAAAGCAACGCCCCAGTTGATACTCACTCCTTTACTCTCTTCCCTCTAATTTTCTGAACCCCTTTCTTCTCCCAACTTTCCTCTATTTATAGCCAAGGTTAGTGGGGAGATTGTGATTACAGCCACCGTTAGTGCTACTGAAGGTCCAATACTTTCTGATTAAAGTGGATGTTCAGGTGGGAGGACGGTGCGGCATTTATGATCTTGGAACTTGGTTCCATCGTGCCTGATCATGCTCGGCAATCCAGTTTCCTGTGCAAGTCGCACCTTCCCGGTAAATGTTTATATACATGACCGGGAACTTTTGACCGACCACCACTTGGACCTCAATACCTTACACTTGTTAGTTTATCAAGGAAGCTTCAGGAAGGGCGCAGGAGAATTGGACCTTTCTAATGGGCCTGTGTCTAAAGCCAGCATAGGACTGGGCCTGGGGCATGCATGGGCCTGTGCCCAAGGACGGCATGAGGCTGGGCTCCGGGCCTGTATGGGCCCGGGATCCAGGTGCCGTACAGTTATCTTCACTTTTAGGTAAAATAGAAACTTTATTAACTAAGTTTTAAGAAATTTAAAATTCTATTTCAAAAAATTTCCAGAACATTAGATTTTATTTTAATTATTTTAATCATCTATCATAATAATTTTATATTGTAAAATAATAAAATTTATACATTACATACAATCATTACTTTCTAAATGATGGAGGATATGAGAATGTAATTTGTAGATCCATTATCAAGATAACATAGATTAGATTTGTGGTGGATAGTAGATTTAATTGCTTATGCGGAACCAATGATATAAAAGAAAAAGAATTTTTTTAAACCATTATATTGAGTAAAATATTACTTAATTTAATTCATTTTCAAGTTATACGTTTTTAATAAGTCAAGTCATAAACCTTTAAGCAAAATAAATACTTTTAATTTTTATTTAACTATCCCGTGCATCGCACGAGTTAGCGACTAGTTTATAATAATTGCATAGAGTGTAATACCCAATACTTGATATTAATATATATATGCCACAAGTCCCAACTTTTAGAGAATCTTTTACCTAATTACTCAAACTAAAATTTATGCTATTCTTTTTCTTTGTGATATAATATCAATGAATGAAGTGCAATGTAGAGCACGACATTGGGTTTGAGTTTACACTCTGTTTTATTTTTTATTTTTAATATATATAAATTTTTGTCTCCTACTTCTCTTTGGTTTTTTTTTTTTTTTTTTTTTTTTTTTGGGAATCACTCATTGGCATTAATTGTATTGTAGTTTTGGAAGTCATCTCGGAGCTACGGTCACAACATTTGAAAAATAAACTTCTTGTGCAATGTAGAGCACGACATTGGGTTTGAGTTTACACTCTGTTTTATTTTTTATTTTTAATATATATAAATTTTTGTCTCCTACTTCTCATTGGTTTTTTTTTTTTTTTTTTTTTGGGAATCACTCATTGGCATTAATTGTATTGTAGTTTTGGAAGTCATCTCGGAGCTACGGTCACAACATTTGAAAAATAAACTTCTTGTGTTACTTGCTGTGGAGCACAAAATACAAATTGAAACTAGAATCCTCAAACAAAAATTGAAAGTAGAAAAGATTAAAATAATAGATCATGGCTACTATTTAAAGCAATCATCAACACACATATTAGATAAACCACATAATAATCTTTTGTACATATGAGTCACTTCATTTTTTTTCATCAACTAGTAGCCTTACGAAGAACCATGGCTAATAGTTGTGACACTTTTCCATTAACCTTGCAATATATACACCTCTGTGAAATTCAGAACATAAATGAACAACTATTTGTTGCACAAGCTTAAATTGATATGAGCATATTAATTTGTGGAGTTTTAAACCTTAGATTGGAGGTGTAGAGGGAAGATAAAATCGGTATACAAGGTCACTTACTTTGATATGATAATCATCTCATAAGTCTAAACTGAGAAGCGGGACTAATAATTAAGCATTAATTTCTGGCACTTTCACCACTTGTTTCTCCATTGAGTTGGCAATTGGCAAGGAAGAACTGTTGAATGCTGTGGAAGCTTTTTGGAACCAGTTGCATAATATGTTGAATGCTTTTGAAGTAGACTGATTGATCAATTGGTAAATTTGTTGAAAGCATTCAAGAATTTGTCGATGTGAGTCACAAAGTAATCGTACAGACATGCATACACATAAAATGAGGATGAACCATCCAAAGGGAGGTACAAGGATCAGTAGCAGCAAGTCACAAGCAAAAGCTCCAAAAATGAAACAAACACACCTGATTAGAGGGAGGTAGCTTGTGTTGGAAGTTAATTGGCTTATCCCTGCCAATGCTATGGTGTAAACAAGCACGGCTAAGATAAAAAGCAACATGGTTGCACCATGTGTTTGATATGGGTTGCCAAAGTTTTGATACTTGACTTGGAGGAGGGAGAGCAGCGATAAAATTAAAAAACCAAAAGCAGTATGGACTGTGGTGGAAGAACCAAGTTCTTGCTGACTGCAGCAACAAATAGAAAAACATAGAATTGCCTGTGATTACATGCAATAGTGGTGTATAGATAATTGAAGAGTGGAATTAAGTGAGTATCCATGACATTCCATTTGCTAATTGGAGCTTTTGCTTGTAAAGAGATTATGCTCACAAGTTAAATTATTTGGTGAGTCTTTGAATATGTATCTAATACTTCATATCAAACCCCACTTGAGTAAATAATAGTTACCCTTAGAGCACAGCTGATGTGGTGCTCCATATAATGCAAGCTACTTAGTGCTAGAATTAACTTTTTCATACTACTCTATGGGCTTATGTCGTATTTTTATATTATTTTTTTTAGCCAAACATAAGATTTAGTAACTTGGTTTTAGAACCATAAACTATTTCATATTTTCCTTGTCATAACTCAAATATGGTAAATAGTGGGTGGTTGGTTATCACTTATACATTGATTTACTATTTTTTTTTTTTACTACTCACATTCTGTCGAATCACAGTGTGATAAGAAATTGTGAAATAATTTGTAGTACTATAATTTTTTCTCAGGAGCTCTGTCCAGAACATGTCCTTCCGCAGCACGATGGGGCAATTTGAGTATTAAAGCCAAAGTGAAAATGGAAAAAGAAGTAGCCAAAGATATAGTTTGTTAGCTTGCACTAAAAAGCCGGCTTTGTTCATTTTAATACAAAAACTCAAATGTTTCTGTAGAACCGCTATGTAATTTAGACTTGTCAGATGCTTCGTTTTCTCATGTTGTAAAAACATATTTTGTTGCTTTATTATATCCTCTTCTTTCTACCAAAAAAAAAAAAAAAAAAACTCAAAAATTTTGTAAACCAAAAATAGTGTTTACTAAAAATGAAAATGATCGTGCAGGTAAGACATTGACACACGTTCTTTTTTCGTCACGAAAATATTTATTAATATTGAACTAGTGATATTCATGGGCATATAGGAAAATGTAGAACTTTTTAAAGCAAAGAAATTTGAACTAACCCTCCATGTTCGTGACGAAGATTTCTGCCCTCCATTCTTGTCTCCTTGCTATTTGTGTTCATCGTTCCTCTTTGCTATGTGTTTGCCTTTCTTTGCTTTGTTTTATAGTGTTCTTCTGCAGTCCTTCATGTCATGTTTGTGGTAGTGCATACTGATGAATATGCAATTTCTGCATTTTGAGCAGCTGGTCCAGTAATAAAGTGCCAAGTGCCTTTCTATACTTTCTATACTATGTTTTATATTGTTCTTCTGCCGTTACTCATGTCATATTTGTGGTACGTAGAATCACCTGATAGTGATGAATATGCAATTCCTGCAATTTGAACCTCTAGCTGCTAGTCAAATATTTTTTTATTTTTTATTTTTTGAAGTTATCAACAGACTCAACACCAACTCAACAGTTTGGCCTTCTACACATTTCTTTGTTTTGTTACTTTTTGCTGGCGTTTGGGACGGATTAATCTTTTAAGATTCTTGAGAATGTTGAAATATTTTCAAGTTTAGTTGCAAATCATACAAGGGAATTAAATTTGCTAAGAATACCTAAATTTCCTACTATTTTTTATAGTAATATGGATTCCCTTAAAAAAATGTAGGTATCTATATTCTCATGCCTTGATAAAGTTACACTTTGTATAAACTGACAATTTTACTAATTTTCTTACCAGGGGATATATATATACACACACTATTTTAAATCATCCAATTTAAGTAATTATTTTTTATTTATATGTCATTAAAAAAATGTTATATTATAGTTTCATTGTATTTTCTATGGTTTATATATAGTTTATATTTTTTTTTCTCATAATTTAGTTGGAGGAAGATTTAAAAAAAAAAAAAAATTATGTTGTATTTACAAATCAAATGATATTTTGGGAAAAATAAATAATTTTTATAAGATTTTTAGAAATAAACCAAATAAAAGCTTCTTATATTCTCAAGATTTTTATTAGATTTTAAATATATTAAACCAAACATAGAAATAATTATATTCTCATATTTAGGTTACTAGGCATCATCTTTTCAAAATTTTGAATTCTAGGAATAATGTGAGAGCTCTCCTACGTTATCTTGTAGTGTTCTTTTGCAGCTCTTAATGTCATGTTTGTGGTAGAATCACTTGCATATTGGTGAATATTTAATTACTAAGAGAATTGCTAGAGTTAGAAACATTTTTATATATTTTTTTTCAAAATTTTTCATATAATAAGTATTTATTAATAAATAAAAAAGTGATATTAATAATGAATTACATAGAAACTCTTAAAAAAATTTCACAATAATAATTTTGTAAAATAGTTTATAAATATAATAGTACTCAAATAGTAATTATTCCTACAATTTGAGATTGAATTGATTGTTTGGATTTGACAAAAGACACCTCGGAATATTGCTGAGTCAGTGCAGACATGCTATCAACTTTTAATTTAGTTGATGCTCAAATTTCTCAGCTGTGACGTGGCAGGATTAAACATTGACGGATGACAAAGATGATACCGTCCAAAAATTCCACATTGTGTGGAAAAATGTCACTGGCACTTATATATATGATAGTTCAACATCTTCCCCAATTGGAAAATTAAAAAGTAACCCATCTTGTCACTGTTTGCAACAAAGCATGCAAGTTTTTTGCTTTCCACTTTCCAATTTCACTTTTTTTTTTTTTTTTTTTGGCTGAAAACTTTCCAATTTCACTTAAAAATGAGTGTCATTTTTTTTATTTGATAGTTCCACATCTTCCCCAGTTGGAAAATTAAAAAGTAACCCATCTTGTCACCGTCTGTAACAAAGCGTGCGAGTTTTTTGCTTTCCACTTTCCACTGTCCAATTTCACTTACAAATAAGTTAGGGCCGGTTTGATCAGAGAATTCAAGTATAGTTGTTTAAAATGGCGTGAAAATTATGGTTTAAAAACTGTTGTAAAAACACATTTTTATAATATTTATAAAGTAAAAATTATGTTTGGTATTATGTTTTAAATAACATGTTTCAGTGTTTGAAAAAATATAATTGTGTGTTTGGTATGTATGTGTTTTTATAAAAAGGAAATAACAAGTGGGCCCTTATTAGAATTGAAGAAGAAAGCTTTATGTGTTGTTTAATCAAGTGGACATCATTTTTCTCAAAATATTTACAAAAATGCCATTGAGTAATGTTATTTAAAATCTGAAAACCGGTAAGAGAATTTTTCCAAATTTAGTGTTTAAACACCTTAAAATGAGCAATATAACTCAAATACTCTTAAAAACAAAAACCCTTACCAAACACCTTTTTTTTTTTTTTTTAGAACCACAGTTTTCAGTGTCTAAATACTGAAAACTATTGTTTGAAATCACATACCAAATTAGCTCTAGTTTTACAAATAGTGCATATTTGGTTTTTAAGTTAGTTTTTATTTTTATTTATTTTTATAGCTTTTATATATATCTTTTTTAAATCTCACTTTTTTTAATATAAAAATATTTTTAGTACATAAAATCTTAGATACAGTAACTACACTTTTCTCTCACAAAAATATGAATATCAAATGTGGATTTTACGTATGAGATTCATTTTATATTAGAGGAAAGTATAATATATTAGATAAATATAATTTCACATGCGAACAAGCTGGAAGTCGAAACATATACAGACCAATGGCAGAGTCAGCAATTAATCACCCCTTTGGAGCTCCACAAAAATTGACCTATATAAAGATATTTTTGAAATGGTAAGGACTAAAATTGGATTAGACCTAATATAGGATTGGGTTTTAGCCCAATGAGCCCAAACAATGAATTTACAAAGCGTGGGTGAAAGAATTAGTTCTATTCGGTAAGGAAGACAATAACAATTGTTGATTTATGGGAATCAAACACAAGTAAAGTGAGAAAATTTGTCCTCGGCACAGTCTGAGAAGCAATGTTATAATATCAAGTTGATGATCAATGTTACAAGAGTTCAAAGGTTTATTATAAAGATTTTTTGATTTTTCGATCCCTTTTCTTTAGGCCACCTTTCAATGTTATATACTATAATTTTGGTATCATCCCTACCATACACGTGTAGGTTAGGTTCTAGAAACTCTTTCTTGTCCCATCCAACACCTCCCAAAACCTTCAACTAACAACTGTAAGGCTGCTTCACCATTGTTTAGGTATCACCTCCACATTAATGCAACCAGAAAGTTAGCTGTGATGCATTTAATGTGGAGGTAGTAGCTTTTGTAGATATTTGTTGCATCCCTTTATTCCTCCCTTATCCAATATCTGACTTCTAACCATGATACAACCTTGAAGGATGTTCAGAATGATAGGGCATTCCTATTGACCTTGGATCTTTGTTTCTGAGATGACTTTTTTCTTCGGACATATTTTGGACTATCATATACAATCCTTATTTATTTTTCTTCTACCATTCCCATAATAACCTTATTTGACCATTTTCGGACTAGTAGATATCCTCGGATTGAGCCATAGACACAATTTGTATGGTTTTAATAATACCTTCTGGTTAACTGGCCCCCACAGAAATATTTAGACCCCTTTGTTAAATCGGTTTACTTTACAAAAACCAACTACATATTTCCTCATTTCCTAAACAAAAGATGGTGATTAATGGATCCCACGTAAAACTGTTTCTTGTGAAAAAGGTTGCGTTGTAACATTATTGGGTACTAAAAGGACTAAAAACTTTAGTGTCTCCACTAATATTTTTATCTTTAATTTCCATATCTTGACTTTTTTATGGTTTCAAATGATGAGTTCTTGTATAAACCAAAATTTAACTATTTAGAAAAATAAAGGAAGAACCTCTATATTATTTTTTTAAAATCACTCTAGACAATGAGGCATGTATACAATTTTTGTAGGTTTATTGCTATATATTGTTTTAACACTTTTGATTTGTCCCTCAAAAAAACACTTTTGATTTAATTCATCATTTATTTAAGAAATCAAAACATATATTTAAACTTTATGTATTTAAAATAATATCTCAATTTCAGTAGAGCATGGCATTGGTTCTTCTGGGTTTGATTTTATTTATTTTTTCACCCACTTCTCACTGGCATTTGATGATGTTGCAGTTAAATAGGTCATCTCGGAGCTATGGTCGCTAAATTTGGAAACTAAACTTCTTGTGTCACTCGCTATGGGTCACAAATTTAATATTTTGCAGTTTTTTTTAGATCATGGAAAAAATTGTCGTCCATAATTGTATGTCTAATTGGTAGGTGGTAGCTTATGCAATTACTTACACTGTACAATATTACAATTATAATTTTTTTTAAGAAAGTTTCACGCTTATTATATACAGGTTTCAACCTATGTTCATTATCGAACGATATGACTTCTTGACTCTTGAGACCTTGAACTCCCCCATTGCAAAAATTCACCATTTTCGGGATTGAGTAGCATCCTTTTCCTTTGTCAAATCATCCTTTTCCATTGTCAAATCAAATTGAATCCTTGAAATGATGACCTCCCCTAGTGTCACCGCACTTTTTTTATTCTATAAAAAAAAAAAAAAAGAAAAAAAAAAAGAGTAAATTATAAATTACACCCTTAAAATTTGGGATGTTTGAATTTTACATTATAAAGTTTTCAAATTTAGAATTTATCCTTAGAAATTGATGGGTATTTGGATTTTACACCATAGCGTTTCGTTAATTTAGATTTTACCCCCTAATGGGGTTGTTTGGCTTTTACAGTTTATACCAAAAAATTCTGAAATTTTAGAGTGTAAAATTCAAACTCCTCCACACTTTAGGGGTAAAATCTAAGTTTTGAAATTTTAGGGCATAAAATCCAAACACCCCAAACTTTAGGGGGTATAATTTACAATTTATCCAAAAAATTAATTAGTAAGGAGAAGTTGATGAAGGTCTTGTAGATATGAGAACCAACACTAGTGTCATCGAACTTTTTTTTGTCATCTCATTTATATTTCTGTTAATCAAACTTCGAATATCACTCATTAAAAGATTTAATAAAATACAACAATTAAATGATGCTCCTCCTTGTGTGGGAATGTTGACATCCATTTTGCAATCCGCATTTAACCTCACATGGAGGGTAAAAGGATAATTTCAACTTAGAAATATGCATCTTAAATTTGGCCATTAGATCCTTAATCTCATTTCACTAAAATGATCTTGATGTTGTAACGATCAAATTAACTGGTTATAAGCTCTAATCAGACCATCAAATTGAAAGTTATTATCAAATCAAGTTTTGATAGCTGATATGCACTATCACAAATTGAGTCCGACTATATGTGATTATAAATAATTGATTCTAATTGGATATAGTTATAATCAATTTGAAATTAATGATGTGTCATAATTTAATTGGTTAGGATTATCTCTTATGGTAATGTTGCGCACACTTGATTAATTAAATAGTCAAACATTAATTATTCAATGATTAATTTGTGCAATTATCTTTTTAGTTAGGGTAAATTTGGAACTAATTAAGTCTGAAATGGGAGTAATTGGAGCCTATTAATGTTAATTGTGCTGAAATTATTTTTTAATAAATGATCTCTGCTCAAATATCTCTCAAAATATTTAGAATTTGTGAATGAGTTACTTTTTCCAGAACTAGGCATTCGAGGGCTTCAATTTGAGCACAAGAACGAAACAATTTTGATCAGAATTGAGTAAGATATAATTTTTTGAATTTGGCTTTGCAGACTGTTACGGTAGCTACAAAAAATTGAATTTTGCTTGCTTATCAGTCCCACCAATCTCTACATTTAATGCACTAGATTTCCTCAAAGTCTGAAATAAGGTTTAGGTTCATGATTCTTTTTTATTTTTTGTCAACCTTCATTAAATGACCATCTATTCATATTTTTTCCACCACTACTATATAAACTTTCCATATCCTCCATTCCAAGACAGAAACATCCTCTCTTCTCATTTTTTGAGTTCTAGTAAAGTTGAATAGTTTTGTCATATCTTGTTCTTCTTGAAACTCAAGGTATTGAGTAAGACTCATTCTCCCTATCCTAGTTCTTCTTTTCTACTCCACCCTTAAGACTTCCCCCAAGAGCCGCCTTCTCCATCGTGTGGATCTTGCATGCAAGTATAATCTCTATCCTTAACTCATTTTTCATGTTGCTATAATGTTAATTTAAGATTAGAGCATGCTAATGTTTATCTAAATTCCTTGAATATATTTAAATGTTTTTATGTGTTCTTCATATACTCTTGGTTGTTCTTCATATGTTCATACATAACACTAATTTTGATCTTAAACCCATATCAAAAATATGAAAAAGATGTTTGTTTCATAATTCTTTCAAAAGCTTAAATCTAGGATATCAACATTCACACACATTCACTATAATTTATTTTTCAATCCGAATGCAATGCTTAATAAATTGAATCAGGGTTTATCACATACACACATATTAAATTCAACATACAAGTAGATTGATACATTGAATGATATGATATATATGTTGGCTATCATAGTCTAGAAGACCGATTTCACCGGGGAAGGTGGGTGCCAAACACCTTCCCACCTTGTAACATAGCTTTCGAACTTAGATCAAGGGTTGATAGATCAATGCTTATCTATGAAATTTTCAATTTCTAGATTATAACTAGGAAACAAACCATGTACTTTATCTTAAATTGTATTTAGGGCTAAATCCATGTAATTTCCTATGATCAATGTAAATTCAATTTCAAATCAATATAATGATGAATTTTTCAATTATGGTTTTCTTATTTTTTCCAATAATTAAATAAGTGACGATTCCATTGTAAAACTCTTAATCTAAATGGTAAAATATAATAAGTCGAATTTCAATTTTGAGAGGCAATAATATGACTCCATCCATTTACGTGGGTTTGGCCCAACACCTAAAAAAGGGTCAGGGGTGTGGTCTCTCACAGGGAACAAGAATTTTCTCAGCCACATGCCTCTTATACAAGGGAAAACAAGTTTCATTCTAGCTACCATATCATTGACATGAAAAGTGAAAACAAAACTTAAACTAAAATTGAAAATAGAAAAGTTTGAAACAATAGATAACTGCTACTATTTAAAGCAATAATCAATGTTTGCTTGCTTAGACCTCTTAAAGCAGATAGTTTAACCTATTATATTAATCAGGTGATTACTTAGGTTAATTATTCAGATCTAGGTTGAACAATAATAAATCATATCATGTAAAGTAGCGCAAAGTAAATAAACATCACGATATGATGACCTAGGAAAACCAATAAAATGAACCGTCTCAAGGTAAAAATCTGAGGAGAATTTGACCTAGCAATTCTCAAGGTAAAACAAATCCACTATAAGAGAATTGAAGTTTTTACAATCATATTTAACCCTAAATCTATTGCTACCTCCGGTAGTAACTTACTGACACGACCACGTGCAAGTTTCAAATCTACAGACTCTTTCTCTTTTTGGACTTATTACAACACAAGCACCTGCGCTTGTGACTTTATGATCGCACTCAAAGGTTTTAGATCACCTTCACTTATTGATCTTTGTAGAAGCAACTAGGTTCTACCAATGCTTGATCGTAGATCTTGCTTTGGCAGACGCTTGTGTAGTTAAAAGGTACAACACATCTCAGATCTCACAATGAGTCACATACAAGTCTCCAAAACGTAGCTAGGGTTTCCCTTTAATGTGTGGACAAGTTGGATTGAAACCCTAAACTTTTTTGCGGGCTTGAGCCTTGTTTTAAACTTTTACAGAATCTGATTTTTGTGATTCTCGATCAGTCGGATCTAATTTTTGATCGATTGAGCTTGGTAGATTGTGACTCTTCCTTTCTACAGTCAGCTTGAACTTGAAACTTGAAACATACACCTTTGAGCAATGCCTAACACATAAATTAGACACGTTTTGTTCTCGGTTTGCCAACACATACAAAATAGAATTCTAAACATTTAATTCTAAATTTTTAGAATCTAACAATCAACACACATATTATTTTTCTTTTTATTAGCAAGTAGCCATACCGAGGCAAAGTTTTCCACTAGCTTTGCAGAGTATTCACATCCGTGACATTCAAAACATACATAGACAACTATTTGTTGCATAAGCATAAATTGATATGAACATATTGATATATGGAGTTTTTAATTAACATTAGACGAGAGGTGCAGAGTGGAGACTGGATACAAGATCAAAATATAAGGTAACTTTGAAATCACAAAAATCTGAAAAGTTTAAGTTGATAGGAGGACTAATTAGGCATTAATTACCTCCATTTCACCACTTGTCTCTATTAAGCTGACAGTTTTCATAAAAAAACTATTAAATGCTCTAGAAGCTGCTTGACACAGCAATTGGAAACCATTTCAGAACCAGCCACACAATATGTTGAATGCCTTTGAAGTAAGTTGATTGATCAGATAGAAAATTTATTGAAGAATTAGTTGGTGTGAGTTACAAAGTAATCGTATAGACATGCATACACATATAACGAGAATGAGGCATTCAAAGGAGGGTGTACAAGGTTTAGTAGCAGCTTTTGATGGTGGTGAAGGTGGTGCTGATGGCCAAAGATGGCTGAATCTAGCAGATTTGGAGATTTTTGGCTACAATGAGAAGGTGAGGGATGTTTGGGTTAGTGTTTTTTGATTAGTAATTCTAGAACCACCATAACAAAAAAACAAAGTTTAGCTACAAAATTAGTTGTAGCTTAAGGCTATAACCATACTTAATATATTTTTATTAGAGGTGAATTTTGACAAATCCACCATTGAATTACATCTTCTTCTTATATCCTTCATATTTGCAAAATTTCTAGAAAATTAAAGATTATAAACTATGCCATCAATAAATTGTTTAAATTGTAAGTTTTTGTAATTTAAAAATATGCATAAAATATAAACTTACAGATCATATAGTAAATAATATTCGATTGACACAAAATTTGAAATATATATTAAGAGCGTAAAGAACATGCAATTCAACAGTTAGATTTTCAAAATATGAAGTAATGTTTATTTAATTGAGTAATGTTGTAGTCTTAGGCTAAAACTAATTTTGTAGCTAAACTTTGTCAAAAAAAAAAAAAAAAATCCACTTCCAGTGGGGCCTGGTATAGTCATTGGGCCGCATTCTGTGGAAGAAGGAAATGTCTAAATTCTGGCCTAATGGATAAATTTGCTATAGAGTTGGACTCTCAAGTTTGAAAAATTGGGTCGAATAAAGGAAACGTTGGCCTATCTTTACTAATGTGCTAAGGTGCTCATTTCCTACTACAAATTGCAACACTAACACCATGTTTGGTTATAGCTAGGAAAGGGAAGAGAAAGGAAAAGATTTCCTTTTGGTGTGTTTGGATACAAAGAGGAAAAGAGAAAAGAAAAGAAAAGAAAATACTTATGTTTGTTTGGCTAAGAGAGGTGAAATAGAAGGAAAAGTGTATATTTTCTACTTATATGCCCTCATAAAATTGAGAGAGAGGGAAAAATAATGGTAGAAATTAGGGATGACAATTTCTGCCCAACCCGCGGATACTTGGTCCGGTCCAACCCTAATAGGTCGGATTTTACCCAGTCCGATAAAAAATAGGGTCGGGTCCAGGTTTTTACAAAAATCTGGCCTAAACCCGGACCTGGCCCGACTCGGTTATATATATACATAGTTACTAAAATACCCTCATGTATATATAGTTATAACCCTAAAATTTTCACAGCCTCACCTCACACTCTCATCTCTTCAGCCGCCTCTCAAGTCTCATCTCTTTAGCTCACCCTCTCACTCCTCAACCTTACTAAGTTTCAAGTTTCCACTCTTAATCTCAACTCAAGCATTCAAGCCCCACTTAAGCCCTTCCTTAAGTGACCAAGACAATCCTTGTCGACAAGCCCAGCGACAATCAAGCATCAAGCACCTTGCCGACAAGCCCAACCACCATCACAAAACTCTCAACCACCGTGAACTACCCCTCACTTGTTACAGACCCACAACCGGATGGGTTTGGGTTTGGGTTTCTTTCTTTTCGTGTTTTTGTGAGCAAAATTTAGGTTTGGGTTTTGTTTTTGTGAGCCAAATTTGTGGGTATTTTTTTTTTTTTTTGTTGGTGGGATTTTCAGATTTGCTAATTTTATTTCTGGATTTGCAAAATTTCTGGGATTTGTTGGATTTTTTGTACAGATTGGTTTGTTAGATCTTGGCATCCATTTGGATGCCAAGAAAATGTTGTTCTGTGATGATTTGTGATTTTGGGTTTGTATCAATTTCATTGTTTTTGATTTTGGGTTGGGGCCCGCGGGCTCCGACAGGGCGGGTTTGGGTGCAACAAAAAAAACCCGTTTATTAAATGGGCCGGGTTTGGGTAATAGGTTTAGGCCCGCGGGTCGGGTCCGGGTATAAAGAAACCCGGCCCGAACTTGACTCGTTGCCATTCCTAGTAGAAATGTAATTATAGAACATGAAAAGTCAAATATGTCAGACCCACTTTTTTGGTTGAAGTCTTTCTCTTCATTTCCGCCCAAAATGGGACGATTGTAAAATGTGGGCCCATATGATTGAATTTCTCATCTTTTCTTTTCTCTCATGTAGACCAAACAAAGGAAATTACTGTTTGACCTAACCCTTCCCATCCTTTCCCTCCTCTTCCTGCTAAACCAAACATAGTGTAAATTTAGACGAAAACAAACTAAAAGGGACAACCTTTAGTTTCTTTTAAAATTTTAATGAAGTTACTCTTTCTACTAAAAAAAAATAAGGAAAACAAACCGAGAGGGACAATAAGCCGGTCTACTTAAGTATTTGTTTGGGAATTGCTTCTTTCTAATAGTCTATTTGTATAATGTAAGTAAAAAAACTAAAAGTTAACTTATTTTTCAAAAATTGAAAGTTAGATTAATTTAAAAAAAAAAAAAAAAAAAAAAAAAAAAAAACTAGGACGAAAAGTAGTATGAGACCCATAAATATTGAATAATTTAAACAAGAAACAAGCTTTTAATTGGTTGACAAAAGCAGACTTGATATAATTTGAGGCCTAATATGATAAATTTAATTTTTTTTATATTTAAATATGAATTAAATAATATATATTTAAATTTTTATTTGAAAATCATTTTGTTTATTTTAAGATGCAAAATTACTAATTAGATTTTTGCATTTAAATATGAATTGGCTAAAGTGATCACGCGTTGCAGCTTCTACCATTTAAAGCAATCAAATAAACATATTTGGTAAATCTCATTATTTTTCTTTTTAGCACTTTATGAGTCACTTCCTTTTTTTCTTTAATTAGCAAGTAGCCTTGTTAAGTAGAATAGCTAATAGTTCCCACAGTAGTCGTAGACTCATAGCACTTTACCACTAACCTTACATTGTATTCATATTGTGACATTCAAAACATGCATGAACAACTATTTGTTGCAAGAGCATAACTTAATACATACATATTAATTTGTGGAGTTCTTAACTTCAGATAAGAGGTAAGATACGGTCAGGTTATTAAGGTCACTTTGGCATCATGATAATTTCAAAAGTATATTAATAGAAGGACTAATTAGCCGCTAATTATTTCCATTTCCTCCCCTTGTTTCTCACTTGAGTAGGCAGTTGGCATCGAAGAACTTTTGGATGCTCTGGACGCTGCTTGAAACTGTGATTGGAAGCTATTTCGGAACAGGTCATACGATATGTTGAACACCTTTGAAGTAGACTGATTGATTGATTGGAAAATTTGTTGAAAGCATAGGAGAATTTATTGGTGTGTCTCATAAAGTAATAAAGTAATTGTAGAGACATGCATACACATAAAAAGAGGACAAGCCATCCAAAGGGAGGTACAATGATCGATAGCAGTAAGTCACAGGAATAAGCTCCAAAAATGAAACACACACGCCTAAGTATAGGGAGGTAGCTCTGTTGGGAGCTGGTTGGCCTATCCCTGCCAATGCTATATTGTAACCAATTACAGCTACAATAAAAAGCAACATGGTTGCACCGTTTGTTTGAAATGGGTTGCCAAAGTTTTGATATTTGACTTGGAGGAGGGTAAGTAGCGATATTATGAGAAAGCCCACGGCAGTATGCACTTTAATGGAAAAACCAGGTTCTTGTTGACTGCCACAAATAAAAGAAAAACATGGAATTTCCTCAGATTAGATGCAATATTAGTTGATATACACTTGAAAAATAAGCAGAAGGGAATTAATGGAATTTCCAGGACATTTCATTTGCCAACAAATGTTTTTGCTTGTAATTAGATAAATCATAAATGCGCATTTTACTTTAGAAGAAAAATAGTTGACACGATTTTTTTGTCACAACTTGTCATCAAGTTATGGCAAATGATGTGATCCTAGCAGAATAGTTAATTTAGAGGTTTAAGTTAAATTATTTGTTGAGTCTTTCAATATTATATCAAAGACTTATTGTATCAAATCTTGCGTTCATTAATGTGTTGCAATTAGTTCAACTAATAAAGTTTCTTATTGTCGAATAAGATATTAGGGGTTCGAATCCTGCTTAAACCAAATGCCTATCAGTGTCTTGACTTAATGATAAAAAGGAATTATCATGAAACAGATGTTATATGTTAAAATTCTATTGTTTCTAAAAAAACAAAAAACTTGTGTTCACTAATAATGATAAATAATGTTAACTTTATTGTGTTCCTCCTCTGCTTACATCTAATATTTCTTTAGAACAAAATGAAGAAAAGTTCCCTTGTTTTATTTTGCTGGCTCCTACTGAATTGTTATTTTTATTTTATTTATTTCTTCTTCGTTTGATTCTATCCTTTGTCTGTTATATTTCTGTTTGTAAGTTTTTTTCTTCTTTGAAAATTAATATCAAGATTAATTGTTTCTCCCCAGAGAATTTGGTTTCTCTAACACATTGATTCCATTGATAAATTATTTCCTGGAATCAAATTATGGGAAATTATTTTTTCCTTTGAGAGAGAGAGATCGAAAGACTTCTGCATGTTAATTTTGATCTATCTTCGTAGACTGAGCCAGTGAGTTGACTCAACTTGCAAGTGTTTGGAATTGAATTTTATGTCATAGGCATGTCAGAAAATCCCTCTTGTTTCTTTTCTTTTCTTTATTTTTTTTTTTGGTAATTGTAGCGACAAATATGAACATATTTAAAATATGTGTAAGTAATTAAGAGGAGTAATAAAATAAAATGCAGTATAGGGCCTAGTTAACATGTGTCCTTCATATATTTTTTAATTGACCATTTTAATTAAGAAAACTTTGATAGCATTTTTTAAGAAATATAAAAAAACAGTAAAAAAAAATTAATTTTTTTCATAAAATGTTTTTAAAAGTATTTCCTAAATAAACGCATCCGTTAAAATAATATCAAAATGCAAAACTAAGCTGTAGTGTCTTAAATTCAGTTGAAATAATTGGATGCGCCAAAGATATGGTAGTTTGTTAATAAACTTGCAATAAAAATTGATGCTAGTTTTGTGCTGATAATGACAAACTTAAATATTCTGTAAACCATTAGCAGTGGAAGAGTGAGAAGAGATAATGATTATGCAGCTAAGATTCTGACACTCACGTTCTTGTTTGTTTAAACTTCGTCTTGAAAAAATTAATTTCAAAAATGGAGTTGGAGCAGTAGCATTCATGGGCGTATAAATATTAAAATGTAGACTGTAGAGCAGTAGCAAAAACTAATGCACAAAGATTTGAACTGACCCTTGGGGACGAAGACCGTTGCCCTCCATTCTCTCCTCCTCCATCTTTCTGCTATGTGTCTTCCCTTTTGCAAAATAAACAAATCAAAAACAAACCCTACGGGTCTGTTTGGAATTCGTTTATTTTGCTGAAACTGAAAACTTTTTACTGAAAGTACTATAAATAAAAGTAAAAATTAACTGAAATAATAGACTCATGAATAGTATCAAAAAGTACAATAAATCCTATAAATAGTACTAAAAATAAACGGAATAATAAAATAAACTAATTTTTTAATTTAAAGTAAAACATAGCTTAAACTTGATTTGTCAAAAAGCTACTTTCAGCTTCAAATTTCTCATGTCCGAACGATAGCTAAAAAAGCATTTGATATTGCCGAAAAAGCTAAAAAAGGCATTGCATTTTTTTTTTTTGTCACAAAGCTAAAAAACAAAGAGACACAGGTCTAGCTCCAGAAAGGCGTTCCTTTGAGTACATAATATTATGTACTAAGCTTTGATATTGCCGATAAAACAAAGAGGCGCCAAGTCTATTCTAACCAATCAACTATGGTCATGCGGAAAAACTAGAATCTAAGGGCATATTCAAAGACACGTCACAGGGGCTACTGGACTCGGCATATTCAAGCTGAGGGTGGGCTGGGCTGGGCATTTCGAAGACTCGGACTAGAAATCCAACCATGTTGGCAGTGCTAAATTGGAGGCTAGCCTAGCTAGGAGAGAGAAGAGATGGTCCCATGCCCCTTGGGCTAGTTGTTTCTGTGGAAGAAGGGAATAATAAATAAAAGCACAAACTCTGCCAATGGAGCTGCCCTCTCAAGTTCGAGGACTTGCTTGGGGCCAAATATAGAAAACGCCGGCCTAAAAATAGCAACAGTTCGAGGTGGAGTCATTTCATTACCTGCTTCGAATAGCAACAGCTTGAAAACACACGTAAAGGGGTACACAAGACAACACCAACAACAACAAGAAGGTGCTTCAGAAGGTCCCAACTCAAAATCCAGCTTCCACACATCACAACACTCAGCTGCTCATGCCGTAAGTTATGCGTGCAAAAGTCAGCACTGGCTTCTGTTTCCTCTTTATATGGACAATCAAAAAATGTCATGGCTTTTATGCGCAAAATTTAACAAAATGAGATCATTTTTACTTTAAAGAAAACGGAGTTACTTTACCTTGAGCAATATGAGAAATGGTGAAGAAAAACTGGAGTCTAATTTCTAATTTTAATTGAAAATAGTTAAGTGATAATAGTAAGACTCATATTTGGGGGAGGCATTGCTACGTTTTAAACTAAAATGAAATATCACAACTACCTCGTACTTAAACTAGGAAAAGTGCAATTTACCTTTAAAATTTAATAAATATCACCACTACCCACAGCCTACCTCACCACTGCTGCAACCAGCAAAATCAGCCCACAACCATCCATGAAAATCAACCCACAACTACAAAAATAAAACCCACAGCAACATAAAAAATAAAATAAAATAAATAAATAAAGGGTAAAATGCAAAACTGACCCTCTAAGTTTCTTCAGATTTCATTTTAGTCCTCTAACTTTGTTTTTATTTATTTCAGTCCTCTAACTTTCAAGTTTATTCAATTAAGGCTTTTCCATCAACTTTTGTTATATGTTGTGGTTAATTTTTCAATTTTATAAATTTTTCTTCAAATTTTTTAAATTAAAAAATTCAATTAATTATTGAAAAATATTTTCCAGAATTTTTTTTCAAATTATTTTAACAAAAGTTAACGAAAATGTATTAATTGAATAAATCTGAAATTAAGAGGACTGAAATGAACGAAAGTAAAGTTAAAGGACTGATATGAAATCTGAAAAAAATTAGAGGGTCAGTTTTGCATTTTAGCCAAAAATAAACAATTACCACAAGCCAAAAAAAAAAAAAAAACCTCACAACCACCAAAAAAAAAAAAAAACCCACCATTGGAAAATAAAAGATAAAAAAAGTATCTCACACGATACGAGATTAGCGGAGTGGTGTGGTGGATGGCACAACAAGCTCGATGGAGTGGCTTGGTGGTCAACATGGTGAGATTGGTGTGGTGTTGTGGTCACGTGGTGAGATTGGCATGGCTCTGAGAGAGAGAGAGAGAGAGAGAGAGAGAGAGAGAGAGAGAGAGAGAGAGAGAGAGAGAGAGAGAGAGAGAGAGAGAGAGAGAGAGAGAGAGAGAGAGAGAGAGAGAGAGAGAGAGAGAGAGAGAGTAAAATTTTTTAGCATTTGTTATCCGTACTGTTCTAATGAATAGTACAGTTTTAAAAATAGAACTGTATGGTTAGAAATGCTAAAACTTTTTAGTATTTTTTTATTCCATTTTTCTCTCTCCCCTCTCACCCGTGACCTATCTGATTCACTCTCTTAGCCTCTCTTTCTCTCATTCACTTTCAACCTCTCTTCTATTTTTTTTGGAATTAGACTCTCCTTTCACTCTTACCTCCGATCTCTCCTTTGATTTCAATTACTCCTTTGGGCTTGCCACCTAACATGCCGCCGATCTTAGTCTCATTGCCGTCGCTGATCTCACCAAACGACTCTCGCCAAGCAACCAACCTTGTCGACCGCATCTCGTCCAGTTGTCGTTGATCATTGAATCTCCTCTCACTAAACCATCGTTGATTCGCCTAGCCTCCTCTCCTTGAGATCTTTGTCATGGTGGTTGTGGTGGTGGTTTTTTTGTGTGTGTTGTTATAGTGGGCTAACATTGGTTGTGGTGATTTTTTGGGTTTTTTTTTTTTTGGTTGTTGTAGTGGTTGATATTGGTGGTCGGTGGTTAATTATGTGTGGTAGTTGGTGATTGTTAGCTGTGGTGCGGTGATCTGTGGGTAGTGCGGGATTTTGTATTTATTTATTTTTATATATATTGTAGGGGAGTTTTTAGGTTATTTTAATGTGTTGTATATATTATTTTAATATGTTGAAGGAAAGAGTAGAGTATTTGATGTATGGTATATTGTAAAATAATGTGTAAAAAAGAAAAAGAAAATAAAAAGTAGGTTTTTATGTGTGAAAATGGCATTTTAGATAGAATGTCTTATGCTAGTGCGTGTGTGGGGCCAATTTTTGCATGACCCCAACACTTGCTAGTCGGTCATCCCCGCACTTTGACTAAGGGGATGTGTTAGGAAAGCTTCTCCCAGTGGGTAGGTAGATGGGATGTTGGTCAATAGCATTAAATAAGATGGTTTGTTGTGGGCACAATCAATGCCAATGTGAAGAGAGTTAGGGTGAATTATTGTTGAAAATGACTCCATAATTGGCCAACTAGGGAAGGGAATCATATGTTGATGGTCGGATTGATTGAGGTGATTGCATAGCTTGGTCATTGATTTTTAAGGCATGGGTACTCCCACAAATTCTATGCATTAGATTCTTTTATACATATAGAAAGGGAAAGGGTAACAACGTAACATATATAGGATGCTTTGAATAATTCCACATGGGAAGGGAGTAGAAAACTAGAAATCTAACCATATTGAGTTATTGACCGAGATAAATTGGAGGCTAGCCGGGGAGAGAGCTAGTCCTTGGGCAAGGTTCTGTTTAAGAAGGAAGGTTTTAATGGGCTCATGGATGATGGATGAACTCCGCTAATCGAGCTGGACTCTCAATCTTGAGAAATTAGGCCTAATATATGAAAGGAGGGCCTCTATTATCTAATGGGCTCAGTTGTTATTTCCTACTACAATTGACTAAAAGTGAACAAAGAGGGGCTTCAGCAGGTCCATCAAAATCCAGCAATCAGATCCGCTAAGCCTAAAAAGCCTAAACAGCAAATCCACACACCACAACTTTCGAACCATAATTGGCCCAGTACTCACACAAAAGTCGAAGGCCACAAGTTCCAACTTTTACAGACTTTTTTACCTTTTATTTTATTACTATTATTATTATTTTTTTGGTTAAATTATTTTTTATTATTTTTTAATGAGAAGAGACTCTTTTACCTAATCCCTCAAACTAAAATTTATGCTATTCTTTTTCCTTGTGAGGTGCAAAGCAGAGCACGGCATTGGGTTTGATTTTACCCTTATATATACATATATATATATATATATATATATATATATTTGTTGCGTACTTCTCATTGGCACATTAATTATATTGTAGTTTTGGAAGTCATCTCAGAGCTACGGTCACAAAATTTAAAAAATAAACTTCTTGTGTCACTTGCTGTGAGGCACAAAATACAAATTGAAGATAGAAAAAACTCAAACAAAAATTGAAAATAGAAAAGATTAATAGATCACGGTGACTATTTAAAGCAATCATCAACACATATTTGATAAACCTCATTATTTTTCTTCTAATATTTGTACATATGAGTCACATCATTTGTCTTTTTCAACCAGTAGCCTTACGAAGAACCATGGCTAATAGTTGTTGCACTTTTCTACTAACCTTGCAATGTATTAACATCTGTGAGATTCAGAACATATTCAACTATTTGTTGCACAAGCTTAACATGATATGAGCATATTAATTTGTGGAGTTTTTAACCTTAGATAGGAGGTGTAGAACTGTAGAAGGAAGATCAAATCGGAATACAAGGCCACTTACTTTGACATGATAATTATATCATAAGTCTAAACTGACAAGCAGGACTAATTAAGCATTAATTTCTGGCCTGTTCACCACTTGTTTCTCTATTGAGTTGGCAATTGGCATGGAAGAACTGTTGAATGCTCTGGAAGCTGATTGACATAATGATCGGAAACTATTTTGGAACCAGCCGCACAATATGTTGAATATCTTTGAAGTAGACTGATTGATTGATTGGTAAATTTGTTGAAAACATTGAAGAATTTGTCCGTGGGAGTCGCAAATTAATCGTACAGACATGCATACACATAAAACGAGGATGAACCATCCAAAGGGAGGTACAAGGATCAGTAGCAGCAAGTCACAAGAAAAAGCTCCAAAAATGAAACAAACACACCTGAGTAGAGGGAGGTAGCTTGTGTTGGAAGTAAATTGGCTCATCCCTGCCAATGCTATGGTGTAAACAAGCACGGATATGACAAAAAGCAACATGGTTGCACCATGTGTTTGATATGGGTTGCCGAAGTTTTGATACTTGACTTGGAGGAGGGTGAGTAGCGATAAGATTAGAAAGCCAAAAGCAGTATGGACTGTGGTAGAGGAACCAAGTTCTTGTTGACTGCCACAAATAGAAAAACATGAAATTGCCTAAGATTACATGCAATATTGTTGTATATATAGTTGAAGAGGGAGTAGAAGGGAATTAAGTGAGTATCCATGAGTCCATGACATTTCATTTGCTAACAAGAGTTTTTTCTTGTAAAGAGATTATGCCCACAAGTTAAATTATTTGGTGTCTTTGAATATGAATCGAAAATTCCATGTCAAATCTTCCTTAAGTAATTATTAGGTATTTTTAGAGTACAACTGATGTGATGCTCCACAAAATATAAGCTACTTAATAATAGAATTAACTTTTTTTTATTATTATTACTCTATGGACTAAGGAAAAGAGCATTTACATTGAGTGTGTCAAAATAGCCAAAATGTTTTTTTAGCACCCCAAATACCAAAAACCAACCAACATCCAGTGTGCTATAGCTTGATTTCTTTTTAGCTTATTGCTGCAATAAACTGCTATCTTTAGCAATTTACTGTAGCAACAATCTAAACACAAATATATATATATATATATATATTTTCAATTCTATCTCTCTCTTCCATATATAAAGAAATAATAAAGAACTAGCCTCATCACATGTGCTCCATATGTGCAATGAGGTCTTTTTATTTTGAGTTTAATGTCATAATTTTTCAATTAGTGAGGTTACATAGAAGAGATCTTTAAAAAGCTATTTAGGATTTTGAAAAGAAGTAAACAGTTAGGTTTAGTAAAAAAAATGTATCAATTGTGTGTGGGATATATTTACATAGAAAATATATACTAATTTTTAATAAAAAATTTCTAGGGTAGTTTTTTGTTTATGAATTTTGTTAAATTACAATTTTAACCCTATTTTTTACTTTTTAGGAATAATAATTATCTAATTAGATTAGGGATATTTTTGACATTTTTTTGAAGTCATAATTAACTTTTTGAATTCTCTTAATATATAGAGATAAAAAAAAAATAAAAAATTAGAGCATACACATTTGATTAGCTAAACAATTTAGTATTTAGCATACAAAAAAACTACTTTATATATTTTAGCATGCCACTTTACAATACACAATACATCTCATACTCTATTATTTTAGCTCTTCGTATAAATATTTTTATTTTATTCTTTATTATTTCTTTATGCATGAAAGAGAGAGAGAGAGAGAGATTTGAATATAAAATAATTTTTTTGTGTTTAGATTGTTGCTACAGTAACCGCTAAAAGTAGCAATTTACTATAGTAACAAACTAAAAAATTTAGCTATAGCAGACCAGATGATGAACATTCTTTTTTGGTATTTGAGGTGCTAAAATAGCTACAATGCTCTTTTAGCACCTCCAATATAAATGCTCTTATATGAAGTGATAAAATAATAAAGTATAGGATGTAGGGTTTATTGTTAAGTGTTATGCTAAAATAGATAATAAAAAAAAAAACAATTTTTTGGTGTGCTAAATAAATGTTTTAGCAGACAGGTTGTGAATGATCTTATGTCATATTTTTATATTATTTTTTAGCCAAACGGAACCTTTAGTAACTCTGTCCAGAACAGAGCACTACCCTGCTCATGGGGCAATTTCGGTATCAGCTCTCAATAAGGAGTAAGATTGAACTATAAGCCTTACTAAAAAAAGAAAATGATCGTGCAGGTAAGACATTGATACACGTTCCTGTTTTCTCAAGAAAATTTTTATTAATATGGAACAAGTAAGATTCATGGGTATATATAAAGAAATGTAGAACTTTTTAAAGCAAAGAAATTTGAACTAACCCTTCATGTTCGTGACGACAATTTCTGCCCTCCATTCTTGCCTCCTTGTGTTTGTGTGTTCAGTGTTCCTCTTTGCTATGTGTAATGTGTTTGCCTCTCTCTATACTTTGTTTTATAGTGTTCTTCTGCAGTCCTTCATGTCACGTTTGTGGTAGAATCGCCTGCGTACTGATAAATATACAATTTCTGCATTTTTGAGCAGCTAGTCCAATAATAAAATGCCAAGTAATAAAGTTCCTTTCTATACTACGTTTTATATTGTTTCTTCTGCAGTTACTCATGCCATGTTTGTGGTAGAATCAGCTAATAGTGATGACTATGCAATTCCTGCAATCCGAGCCACTAGCTGCTAGTCAAATATATATATATATATATATATATATATTTTAAATGTCAACATCAAATCAGTAGTTTGCCCTTCTATACTTAGTTTTGTTACTTTTGTAGTTCTTAATGTCACGTTTGTGGTAGATACGACCACTTTACTACCACCAACAGAGGTGGCCTTGTTGTCTTGTGTGAACGTAGAGCACCAGGTCCCAAGTTGGACAGGTCCCAAGTTTGACTGTGGGATTTCTACTTGCAGCTAGCCTTATACTTCTAGCTCTCTCGTAGGACTAAGGTAAAGTCTTTGGTCACCTCAAACATAATAGCTATGATTCAATTTAATATTTTCTAGCGGAGAGCACCTATAGTCACGCTCAGGAGGTAAGTCTCCCCTTGTTCATAAAAAAAAGAAAAAAAAGAAAAAAAAAAAGTGATTACTAATTCGTATAATTTGAGATTGTGATGATTGTTTGGGTTTGACAATTGACACCTCTGAATATTGCTGAGTCAGACATGCTTTTGATGCTTGGATTTCTCAGCTGTGACTTGGCAGATTACACATTGACGGATCACAGAGCTGGTACCATCCAAAAAGTTGTGTATATGGGTTCCACATTGTGTGGAAAAAATATCCTTGAGACTTTGATCTCAGATAGTTCCACATCTTTCCCGTTTGGAAGATAAAAAGTAAATTACTCCACCCATCTTGTCACCATCTGCAACAAATTGTGCGGATTTTGGTTTCCACTTTCCACTTCCACATCTTTAGAGTTATTATTTAATATCTAAAGCTGTCAGCATATTATTTGTTGCCTCACTCTGTGGGCTAATGCATCTGGATCCTTAATTTGCTTTATCACTGTACCCTCAGTATACTACAGTAACTACACTTTCTTCCCATAAAAAGAAAAAGAAAAAAAGGAAATGGATGTCACATCTGGATTTTGCACATGAGATTCATTTTATACTGTCAAATAATTTCGCATGCAGATGGTGGGACCCATTAATCACCATCTTTTGTTCGGAAAAGTGGAATTGTTTTATGGAAAGTAAATCAATTTATCAAAGGGGCCAAAGTAGTTCAAACTTCAAATATCAGTAATTCGGTCAAATTTTGTGGAGCTCTGAGGGGAGTGAATGACTGATGGACACAACTAACGCGTGGAATCACTTTTTTTTTTCCTCCTATTATCCAATTGATCACTTAAACAATCATAAATTTTGTTATGAAAAAAGTTGTGTAAAACATTATTGAAATTATTGAACACTATAGGTCTAAAAAATTTAGAGTCAGCACTAATATTTTTTCTTTTCCATATCCTGACTTTTTTATAGTTTCAAATGCTGAATTCTTGCATAAACCCAAATTTTAACTATTTAGAAAAAATAAAGGAAGAAAGATTGAAACTCTATTTTTTTTTTAAATCATTCTAGACAATGAGGCATGTATACAATTTTTGTAGGTTTATTGCTATATTCTGTAACACTTTTGATTAAATTCATCATTTAATTAAGGAATCAAAATACATGTTTAAACTTTATGTATTCTAAATTAATGTCTCAATTTGGTTGTTATTAACTATGAATTATTATTATTATTATTTATTTTAACTAGTTTATAAATCCGTGCATATGCACGGGTATAATTAAAAACATTTACAATTATACACACGTCTTAGGTTAAGTTTTTGGGGCTAATTCAAATCTCACTCCTAGCTATTTTGGTGATTGGCAAATATATAATCTCATTAAACTAACACATAAACCTTGAATTGAAAGGAATGGAAAATTGTAGCATAAAAAAATAAAAACTTTGAACTACATGCATTGAATGGGGCTGGTGTTAATATATCCATATAACATTACGAATTATATCATGAATGTGTTAGCCAAAAACATTAACATGGTGTTTGACCGGTTAAAAAATCTAACGTTCAAGGGTTAATTGTTTAAATAAAAAAAAAGTTCGAGGACTATATTTGAAATGTGAAATGTTCAGAAGGGTATATTAGTAATTCAAACAACAGTAATTCTAAACCATAAAAATAGAAAATAACAAAATTTAAAGAAGTATTTTTTTTATTAAAAAAAAAATTGCACCTTCAAACTTGAGGATATTTAGGTCCACTAATTGCAACAAGTGTTTACGGGTCTGTTTGGATACCGTTTATTGCTGAAAACTGAAAATACTGTAGTAAAATAATTCGTAAATGTGTGAGTAGTACTATAGAGATAAGGGGCTTAAGAATATATGTTGGGCCTTGGGCCTTGTCTAAGAATTTGTAGAATGGAATGGAATGGAAAATTGTAGCATAAAAAAATAAAAACTTTGAACTACACGCGTTGAATGGGGCTGGTGTTAATATATTCATATAACATTACGAATTATATCATGAATGTGTTAGCCAAAAACATTAACATGGTGTTTGACCAGTTAAAAATCTAACGTTCAAGGGTTAATTGTTTAAATAAAAAAAAGGTTCAAGGACTATATTTGAAATGTGAAAGGTTTAGAAGGTTATATTAGTAATTCTAAACCATAAAAATAGAAAATAACAAAATATCAAAATTTAAAGAAGTATTTTTTTTTTTATTAAAAAAAAAATTGCACCTTCAAACTTGAGGATATTTAGGTCCATTGATTGC
This sequence comes from Quercus lobata, assembly GCF_001633185.2. Taxonomy (NCBI): domain Eukaryota; kingdom Viridiplantae; phylum Streptophyta; class Magnoliopsida; order Fagales; family Fagaceae; genus Quercus; species Quercus lobata. The sequence goes on along the minus strand of NC_044907.1, from coordinate 86,194,547 downwards.
AACATGTGTTTACGGGTCTGTTTGGATACCGTTTATTACTGAAAACTGAAAATACTGTAGTAAAATAATTTGTAAATGTATAAATATTACTATAGGGATAAGGGGCTCAAGAATATATGTTGGGCCTTGGGCCTTGACTAAGAACACTCAGTGGTCCGGGAACAGATAAACAGTAATGAAGATGTAAGATTTAGAATTTCATGAACAAGCTACAAATGAGAGGGCTGGGGAAGGTAGGCTGTCGAGGAATATCTCTTCGGCTAAGCAAAGCAGAGATCAGAAAGTGTATTTTGTCATCCAGAGTGACATTCCAGGATGTTCTATCGATAAGGATATGCATTACGAACGTACAGGACAAATGGGAGTTGGGAAATATCTAAGGGAAAGCTGCTATCACCGTATTGAATAATCTGCAACTAACTCTCTGGCCGCATTAATAAGGAAGTGATACCTGAATAGTAGTTTTCAACCTTACAGTTACTCCCCAAAGACTTCAAGAAGGTGCTGATGTGACAAGGATCAATACCAACAATCTAATCTACACACGGAGGGTAGAAATGAAAGGAAAAAGATAGTATAAAATATAAGAGAGACCCTGAGAGAGGGTTATCGGAAATTCAATAGAAAAATACTGTAGCACTAAGAACTATACTTATAATCAAATTCAAGAAATATATACAAAAACTGATCTCCTTGGATTAGACCGGGGACGGTTTTTCTTTAGATAAAACTAGTCTATCTTTTCTTTCTTGCCATCTGGATCCATTATACTCATTACCCAACTCGTTAGAGCCTAATTTTTCAACCCATTCTTTACAAATTCATTGTATTGGGCTCTTTGGGTCTAGATCCTTTGACCTTTTGGGCTTAGGACTCAAACTGTGTCCTTACAAGTATCGTGAGACTCAATTTTAAAGTTATTTTTTGGAAAAAAAAAAAAAAAAGTACTTGTAGGTCCTATGAATAGTGCATGGGACCTACTAAAAAATGTTGGACGCGCAAAACATGCTTGGCTTGCTGCTATCCAAACATACACTACATCTCTCAGTGCATTTACCACCATTCCTATCTAGCTTTTAGATATTTACCATAAAAAAAAAAGTATTTTTTCAAAGTTTCCTAAATCAATTTGGAGAAGTACAAATATTAGATGTTTGTAATTCTTGCCTTACCTATCTAGCTTGGGCTTCAGTTTAGTTGGGATGATGAACCCTAAAAAAGAAAAGAAATGCATTTGTTGAAAAATTCATCAAATTATTTGAGTTGCCTAATTTTGAAGCTAAATTCCCTACATGGTAGAAAATTAAACCATGTCCTTAAAAATGCACCAAGACTAAAGATATTTGATTAACATATGAAATACAAATCTGATAAATTTTACACATTTGAAAGCATGGTTGTTTGATCATTAACCATTATAATTAAGTAACAGAGAAAGAACAAAAGCATTGTTCTCTGAATCCAAATTAAATAAAAAGAAAAATATTGAAGCGGAAGAGAGATTTCAGAAAATTACCAAGGAGACGAATGGTAAAGCTAATTACCGAGAATGGCAATCAAGATCACAGTCATGTCCCTTGTGTCGTGATAGTCTTAAGAGAGAGTGAATTCAGGTGATCTCTGGGTATTCATAGACAGCAAGGACATAGTTGACATGGCAACAGTGACAAGGGAGAATCTTAGAAGGTTGTTCCTGTATATAGATAAGTTACCATTAATTATTCCCGATTCCCTTTTTGACACTTATGATTCTCACCTAAGGTGATTAGCATGGCCTAAACCCTAAGCCCACCATCTTTTGTGGTCTCTCTGTGTAGTTCTCTTCTCTCTTGCTTACATAAGGACCGAATATATTTGGCACATTTAGATCAGTTAGAATTGCAGTGCTTCCTTCCTGCTTCTGATCGGAAGAACCCAGCCTGCATTATTATGGGCTGGCTGGTGAAGTTGAGATAGTCTAATTTGAAGGGTTCATAAATAGTAAAGCTAATTATAGTTACAAAAGGCAAAAGAGAAGAATATTAGTGAGCCATGTTGAGTAAAAAGTCCTCAAAACCTTATTAATAAGATCTTATTGGGTTCAATGAATTGACACAATATAGATAAGATAATTTCAAGGTTCATTAACCTTAATTTTGTTTGGCTTTTTCTATAAAATAACTCACTTAGATGGATGTTTATGATATGGTCTTATATTTGGCACAAAAATTAAGAAATATATATATTAGATTCTAATAGAACACTTGGAAGGATATTTATGGTGTGGTCTCCGCATAAATTTAGACACATAACATAAAATTGGACTCGAATTTGAAATTCTAGTTTGATTTTGCTTTGCCGATTAATATATATATATATATATATAGATGATATGAAATAAGTAATTATAGTTAATTGAAATTATTGATACAATTACATTAGCATACAATATGCTGAATGCCTTTGAAGTAGGTTGATTGATCAATAGGAAAATTTATTGAAAGCATAGGAGAATCAGCTGGTGTGAGTCACAAAGTAATCGTATAGACATGCATATGCATATAACTAGGATGAGCCATTCAGAGAGGGTGGACAAGGATTAGTAGCAGCTTTTGATGCTTTTGAATTTTGATGGTGGTGAAGGTGGAGCTGACGGCCAACCATGGCTGAATCTAGCAGATTTGGAGATTTTTGGCTACAACGAGAAGGTGGAGATGTTTGGGTAATTGGGTAAGTGTTTGATTAGCAATTCAAGAACCGCCATCAAAATATCCACTTCTAGTGGGGCCTGAGATAGTCTTTGTGCCGCAATGGAAATGTCTAAATTCTGGCCTATTGGGTAAATTCGATAATAGAGCTGGGCTCTCAAGTTTGAATAATTGGGATGATTAAACGAAACGTTGGCCTGTCTTTACTAGTGCGCTGAGGTGCTCATTTCCTACTACAAAATACAAATTGCAACACTAAATTCAGACGAAAACAAACCGAAAGGGACTACCTTTAGTTTCTTTTAAAATTTTAATGAAGTTCCTTTTTCTACCTAAAAAACAAAAAAGGAAAACAAACCAAAAGGGACAACCAGTTGGGCTTGTTTTTAAGTATGTAATTGCTTATTTATGGTAGCTTACATGCATAATATGAAACAAAAATCTAAAAGCTAACTTATTTTTAAAAAGCTAAAATTTAGATTAATTAAAATAAAACTAGGACAAAAAGTAGTATAAGACTCATAAACAGTAGATAATTTAAACAAAAAGCTAGCTTTTAATTGGTTAACAAAAGCAGACTCAATATAATTTGAGGCCCAATAAGATAAATTTAAGTCTTTTTAATATTTAAATATGAATTAAGCAAAATTACTATTTAGGTTTTTGTATTTAAATATGAATCCACTAAAGTAATCACTCCTTGCATGTAGCTTCTACCATTTAAAGCAATCAAATACACATATTTGGTAAATCTCATTATTTTTAACACATTGATTCCATTGATCAATTATTTCCTGGAATCCAAATTATGGGAAACTATTTTTTTTTTTTCTTTTGAGAGAGAGAGAGAGAGAGAAAGACTTCTGTATGTTGATTTTGATCCATCTTCTTAAATTGATCCAATGAGTTGATCCAACTTGCAAGTATTGTGAATTATATTTTATGGCATGGGCATGTTAGAAAATCTCTCTTTTATTCTTCTTCTTCATTTTTTTTTTTTTTTTTTTTGGGTAATTGTAGCATCAAAGATGAACAAAATATGTGTAAGTAACTAAGAGGAGTAATAAAATCAAATACAATATGGGCTGAGTTAACATGTGATTTTAAGATATTTATTAATTGATTATTTTAGAAAAATTTTAGTATCAGTTTTATAAGAAATATAAAAAGTAATAAAAAAATCTTTTTTTTTTCTTTTCTCATAAAATGGAGTTGAAGTAGTAGCATTCATTCATGTGCGTATAAATAGAAAAATAATGTAAAGCAAAAACTAATGAAAAGCGATTTGAGCTAACCCTTGGGGACGAAGATCGTTGCCCTCCTTTTTTCTCTCCTCCTCCATCTTTCTGCTATGTGTCTTCCCCTTTGCTTTGTGGTTGCCTTTTATATACTCTGCAGTTCAAACTTGTCTCATCACGCTACTTCTAACTTCAAACTTCTCATGTCCGAACGATAGCTAAAAAAACAAAGCGAACAAAGCTTAGCTCCAAAAAGAGCATTTGTTTACGAGTTCATATATTATATACTAAGCTTTGAGAGTTCTGACTAAGATGTCTTCAATGCTACTACAAGCTTTTAGCATCGAGCATATTTGTGCTAGGGAATGTTTATTATTATTACACACAGTGGAGACAAATTCAAAGTCAAAGACACGTCGCACGGGCTACTGGATCGGCATTTTCAAGCTGAGGGTGGGCTGGGCATTGATATGTAAGACTCGGACTAGAAATCCAACCATGTTGCCAGTGCCAATTGGAGGCTAGCCTAGGAGAGAGAAGAGGTAGTACTTGGGCTAGTTTCTGTGGAAGAAGGGAATATCTGATTCTGATGGCCTAATGGATAAAGCATAAACTCTGCCAATATAGCTGCCCTCTCAAGTTCGAGGACTTGGGCCAAATACAGAAAACGCTAAGAGCATTAGCATTGGAAAATGCTAATGCCAAATCTAAAGGAAATTTAACATTTTCAACTTCAAAACAATCTGCATCAGGAAATGGCAAACAACACTATTGCAAAATTTTTTGCAATAGTGCTACAGTGCAATTCTAAACATAGAATTGCACTGTAGCAAGTATTGTATCAAAAATAATATATTTTATGATATTTCCCCCTAAAAAGTCTCTCTCATCAATTCATTCTGCGCGGGCTCTCCTCTCTCTCTATTCATTCTCTGTGTCTCATCTGCTCTCTCCTCATCTCTGAAGCTTCATCTCCGAAATGCCTATGTGAGTCTCCGAAATTTCTGGACCCATCTCCATCTCCATCCCCGAAATTTCTCAACGGATTCACGCTCGCCCATCTCCATCGCTGACCCTCACCCATTCACCGATTCACCCTCACCGACTCACCCTCACCCTCACCTCACCCAGTCACCGATTCACCCTCTCCCTAACCTCACCCATTCACCGATTCACCCTCTCCCTAACCTCACCCATTCACCGATTCACCCTCACCGATTCATCCTCACCCATCTCCATCTCTGAAGCTTCACCCTCACCCATTCACCGATTCACCCTCACCTCACCCATTCACCCTCACCGATTCACCCTCACCCATTCTCAAGGGTTTTTAGGTTTGGGTTCAGATTTTGCAAAAATGAAGCTCCGTCGGTGTTGGGGGATTCAGCTCCGTCGGTGTTGGTGCTGACTGAAAGGTGGGTTTTGATCAATGTAGAGTTTTTGTGTTTGTGTTTCTTTTCTCTCTCTGCAAGAAAAAGAGGGATTCAGCTTGTGTTTGTGTTTGGGTTTTGATAAAAGAATTGTTCTTGATGTTTGCAGAGTTTTTGTTGTTGATTTAGCATCTTCGAGACCGTAAGCTCGAGTTCATCTTCAGAAAGTTTGCTCGGTTCATCTTCAATTACTAGTAAGTATCTCTCTCTATCTATTTCTCTCCCTTCTCTCTTTTCTCTTTGTTTTTGTAGTCCTCTGTAAACCCGTTCTTTGATGAGCCTTTTATTATTTTTTTTTTTCCTCCTGTGTAATACATGACTAGTTTAGTAATATTAAACCAAAATTTTGCATCTAGGCACACATAAAAGTGAAAACAGAATGTAATTGATCTTTGGAAGTTTCAAGTGTTGTAAGTTTCAAGTGTTGCATCTAGTAAGTTTCCCTTACTTTCCAGTTTGATCTTTGGAAGTTTCAAGTGTTGTAAAACGAATACATCTTTTTTCCTTCTCACATCCTCAAATTTTCCAACATTTTCTTGTCAGCCACATATGGAATTGAAAATTATTTAGCAAATTTAAGTTCAAAGAGTGAAAAACAAAATATATATTTTTCTTTTTAAATTTCACATAAATTCAATGTGGTAATAGTGAGTCATCATGGTGGTTGCTTGGCATTTTTAATCCACCTAGACTACTAGAATGTAATTCTTTTTGGCCATATAAACTTTTTTTTTTAATTTATTATTATAAACATACATAATCACAATGATGCTGGGAGCATCAAAACCAAATTCATTTGAGATTTTGTTTCTAAATTTGAAATTATTTGGTTTTAATGCTTCCTACATCACACAGCACTTAGTGTCGAAATTAACATGTGGACCAAATTGTATCGTCTAAACTTTTTATATGATTGCTATATTTGAAAATTCCGTCAAACAGTTCTGTCAAACAGTTCCCCTCCTGTCACGTATTCTAAGACCATGTAAATCTTGGTTTTGCTTGCCAACACTTGCATAGTTGTTGTGATAATGCATTAGCAAGAGAACATAACCAATGCTTACTAGGTACTTAATTAATATAATCATGGGAATATGTGTGTATTGCATAAAGTATTATGACAGAGATTCAAAGGTCGTAAATTCATTATTCATGGGCAAACTCTATATGATTAATTGTTGGTGCCATATGGCTTGGTCTCAGCTCTATAACGTGATCACCAAGAAATCCATTCATAGCATAAGTGAAAGGAATAGTCAACAGGAAAACTACTAAACATTGTGGTCCAAATATTCTTCTAAACTAATCAATTTTATGTTCCTCAAATAGCATATACAAGGCAAAGCATGTGGCTGTATTTCTATTAGGTCCGATTTTATTCATGACATGCCAAGCAAGTCTAGCAAAAAGTTAAGCATTAATATTTGGCTGTGTACAGGGCTAGCATTAATACTTGAAATATGTTGATTAGGAGCTGTCAATATATATTGTTTTAATTAGGAGTTGTCAACATATATTGTAGGATATTGTTATATGTGAGAAATTGTCACCATAATATTATGATTAGCTTATACTAATTGTGAAGACACAAATAAGAATTGACTTCATATACTAACTATTTTAAGAAATGATGAAGGCCAGGGAAAGATATTTGATATGTTCTTTGGAATAGATGTTGAATTTGACTAAAACAAAAAAAAATGGTTTGCTGGAAAGAAATTATATAAAGGCCAAGAAAGAAATGTGATTGCTGGAAATCTCATAATTGTACTGTTGAAAAAAATTGGCTGTTGGAACTTGGAAAGCCCAGGAAAGAAATTGGCAGTTGGAAAGAAAGTTGCCGTTGGAATCACCAAAATCTGAAAAAAAAAATTGACAGTTGAAAGAAATAATAAAGTAAGTTTAAAAAAATAATATTTTAATACAAATAGAAGTTTGGGATGTAAAGGTATAAATAAGATGGTATAAATGATAAAGTGGTTTTTAGAATGGTAAAATAGAATAGCATTGCAATTTTCCAATGCTAATGCTCTAATGGACTGAGGTAGTCATTTCCTACTTCAAAGTAGAAACTGCAGTGTTACAGCTGCCTTCAAAGTCAAAGACACGTAACAGCTGCCTTCATGTCATTAATCAATTGTTCAAAACCATTGACATTAGATCTAGTTAGCTAAATTATTAAAAGTTTTTGTCATCGAATCAGAGATTTTGGGTTTAATTTTCATCTACACCAAAATTTAATTGGTATCTTGATTTGATAATAAAGAACAATGAGACTAATAACAGTTAATAGACCAATAGCTCTCAATTTTTAAATTTCAAGTACCAACAACACTCCTTTGAAACTTCAGAGATCAAAAGTGTTTACTTGTTAAATTTTAGGACCAATAATGTATTTTGGTACAATAATAATAACAAAGGCTTAGTCCAAAAATTTAGGAGTCAACTATGAATATTTAACATATTAGTTAGGGTTGGTCACATATATTTTGTTCTTTCTTTTATTTATCACAGCTTATGCCATTTCAATAATAATAATAATAATAATAATAATAAAATTTATTAATTCTTTTTAATTTTGATACATCAATAATTAAGGGCGGGGAATTTGAACCATAAATATTTCCATTAGCATGAGTTGTGCTATGCCGGTTGAGCTATAAGACTCTTGCCAATTTTGGTTTGATAATTGAAACCCACTTCTGTCTTTAAGATATAAGGTCTTGATTAAAAACAAGGCTCATTGACTCAATCTGTCCCCTAAAAAAATCCAAAAGTTGAGGCAAAATGAGAGAGGAAAGCAGAGGCAGCAGGGCCTCCCCAGTCACCAAAAGTCTAAAATTGATGGCTCCCTCCCCTACGTCGTATACAAGGTCCACTCTTCTGAACTCCGCTGCTCAGTGTTTAGGTGTTGGGCTTTGTGGAGCTTAGTTGTGTTTAATTTGGTTGACGACCCGACCCAACCCGAATAATGTTGCGTGGTTTTTAATGAGAGATTTACTAAGACTTAGTTCATGGAGCGAAGGCTTAGGCTGACAGGCCCAAGCCGGAGTGCTCATTGTGAATCTTGTGTGCAAGATGTAAAAATTGTTTTTGGTGATTAAGGTTTTATTGTTGTTGTCGTCGTTCTTGAGAGACTAAAAACATTGTAGCTGCACTTTGTTTGTTTTTTTCCTTGATAATAGTGAAATCTCTGCAACTCCGTGGATGTAGGTAAATTGCCCAACCACATAAATATTGTCTTATGCGTGTGATTGTTTTCTTTAGTGTGTGTTTTCTCTTTTTTTTTTTTTTTTTTTTTTTTTTTTTTTTTTTTTCTCACAAGTTGGGAATTCGGGTTAATTCCCTACATTAGGCTGTAAATTATATGTACACAATGTATTCAAAGTGGAAATTGTCACTTTGTATTAGGTGAGCAACATTGTGTTCTGTAATTGAACCTATTCATTTTTATTTATTTATTTGTAAGAACCTATTCATTATTCATAGGTAAATAAGACTAACATTTATACTTTCATTTTGGTCCTGTATCATTTGGCTTGCTTGCATATAATCATCAATTTGGGTTGGTTTGCTTGCAGATAATCAATAGGTTCATGAAACATACATGGATGTGTAAATTTCTCCCGCATAACGGCCTTGGAATGCACTTGGAATGTAGATGACCACATCTCTATGGGGAGCTTCGCCAAAGCTATTCCTTTTGACATCATAGTAATTGAAAAGCGAATTAGAATATTTATCTATTTTTATTGTCCAATACCTTTGTATTTCAATATTTATCTATTTTCATTCTTCTATAACACCATTTGGCTTTCAACTAAGATAAATTATTCATATTAAAATCTTCTCTTTTTCATTCTCATTTTTTCTCCAGATATGAGGCTCTCTACTTATTAGCCCTTTCTTTAGGTGGTCTCAATAATTTAAGAAAAGAAAAAGAAGAAGAAGCAGCAATCAAGTTGAACTAATTAAAGTTAAAACTAATAATTTCATTCATAAAAAGAAAAAAGCATTATAATTCATCCGAAAAGACAAAGATCAAAACAAAAATAGCTAGATTAGAAATCATCCACAAAAGCATCGGAACAACAAAAGTCATAGATCAAAAGATCACAAAACATTAACATTCCATCCATCGTGCCATGATGAACTAATTAAAGACAATATAATGCCAATTCAAAGAGCTCTCGTTCGAATTCAGCCAGCCTAAAGGTTTTCTCCAATATCTTGACTAACAAAAGGCTTTAACCTTTTTGCACTCCTGCTTTAATCAAAAACAATTTTAGTTATAATTGTGAAATTCACAATCTCTCACACACACACACATATATAAAGTCAAAACTTAGAGAAAATTCAATTAAAATTCAAATTAGATTTCAATTAGAGTTTAATTTTGTGTCATGTGTTTTTTTTGAACTTTTTAATTTTTGTGTCAAGTGAGTTAGTTTAATACAAAATTAAGAGATTTAATATAAATGAACCCTTAAAAACTAAACCATATTTCAAATTATATATCTAAAATTAGAAGAAAAGAGTTTGAAATATATGTATATGAAAAAATTAAGTCTAAATAATAGCATAACTACAAAAGTAAGGATAAATAAAAGTTTTTGATAAACACTGTCCTCGTTTCCTCTTGGGTTTTTCATCTGCAACCGGTGCTACTTTTTGCTGTTTCTTCTTGGGTGTTTCTTCAACACCATGTGCTACTGATCTATCTCCACTAGTTTCACTAATTTCACTAGTCCTATCATCAGGTACTTGAATGAAACCTGGCCTATGCGGTATAAATATTCCTTCAATTAACTCCCCATAGCGTGCCTTAAGGTCTGGTATACTCTTCAATGGCAGTCTACGAGAAATTATCTCAAAAATATGTTGACAATCAAGTGGAATTTCTTTGATTGATTCCTCAAATATTTTCTTCTCTTCAGAACTCCACTCAGTACGTGATAGTAACGAAGGATGGTAAAGAAGACGGGAAGAAGACAATAGATTCTTGGTGACAAGTGAGTCGACAAACAAATAGAAGAATAAAGGACTATGGTAGTTGCGCATTGTAATAGAAGAGGAGGAGGCGATTCTTATATAGATCCGGTTTTGGTTTTATGACGCCTAGTCCTAGCCAAGAAAAGATTTACAACTCTAGTCCTAGCCAGTAAAGGATTTACAACTCTAGTCCTAGCCATTAAAGGATTTACTTCTAAGAAGTCCTGTTCCTGACGTTGTGGGAATAAGTAATAATGAATTTCACTAAACAAGTAATGTAGTTTTTTAAAAGTCGACGCGGACTGTAAAGTTGAATTTAATTAACCATTTTATTGGTTTTATTCCGTGCCAAAATTTCTTATAATTTAACAATTAGTAACCCTGTGTTTAGGTAGGACTCATGTAAGGGTAGTGTGTGAGAGAATGTAAAGAAATACTCAAGACTGTGCAGTGAAGCAGGAACTCATGGCTGGATCTTGTGGGTGGCTCGCGGCTTGCAATCTGCCAGATGATGCACATGAGCGAAGCATGCAGAGTAGCTGAATTGTTATGTCAGCTGTAGCACTACAGGACAAAAAGTCCAGACTGGCCATTTAGTTAGCTCACGGCTTGGACTCATGACTCAGTCAAGTCGCAAGGCCAAGTCACTAGTCCAATTTGTTATGGAAAAACTGACTCTTCGCATTTTTTTCTCACTCCAGTATAAATACCACTTATACCCACAAAATATTGAGAGCTTCCAGAGAGAATTTTGAGAGAGAAATCCTAGATTAACTCATCCACAATCTTAGTTGTATAGCATATTCTGCTTGTTTGCTTATGATTTAAATGCTTTTACATTGGTGTTTTTACTCAATTTTTTTTTTTTTTGGTCAAAAAATCCAAAAACACATAAAAAGTAGAAATCAAAAAGTTTGATCGACATTGTTGAGTTTTGTCTCAAAACATATATTGCCTTGTACCTTTGTACTAATGACCTTGTGCGTTTACGAGCGTAACTTGTTTCCTATACACTCCATATCTTTGTGGGAGAAATTTTGATATCTATGTGACTGATGTAAATAGATCTTCAAACTTGTCATGAATGATTAGTCAATGGTATTGTTGATCTTGAGACATGCATAGACTTGTGCCTATATATCTTCCCACTAATTTATTTTATTGTTTTTGCTTAAAAGAGCTCACCAAATGTAAATCTCCAAATGAAAAGAGATATTGAGCTGCAAAAATCTGTCACACATACTAATATTTGACTAAAAAAAAGGGAAAGCGACGTAAAATGGAATGTATGATGCCCAAAAAGCCAAAGGCTAACTCATTAAATTGAAATATCAAAAATTTCAAGTATCGATCTCATATTGAGATGTATTGATTCAAAAAGATCAAATGATATGATGTATATGGAGCCAAATGAAAAGTTTCGAAGCTATGTTATCAAGTTTATGTGGGAGGTGATATATGCATATTTCTATAATTGAGATGGGTCACTTTATCTAATGCTAATTGTGTATGACTTGGTTGAATTGATCATTGAAGCTTTACATTAGACTAAGGACTATCTCATTGTTGATATCCACACATATCACAGATGTCTATATTCAATGAATGCCATATTCATTTGTGTGATTGTACTTAATTAAATACATTTTCACATGCTCAATTTTTGTTGATTAAACACAAAAATTTTTTTGAGTGTTTTAGTTGTTTTTGGAAAGTATTTTGTTTTTGCAACAATTGTCAAAATCTTCAAAAACAGTGTTGCCCTATTCTAGCGACTCAATCGCGGGTTGGTCTAGTCGCATGCCTTAGTCGCGAGCCCACACAAAGATTTTTCGCGACTCACTGGCAGGTCAATGTCCTAGTCGCGAAAAATACTTAGAATATTTTTCAAAATTTGGGTTTTTAATGTTTCTCGCAGCTTTGCCTAGTGAATTTTTCGTGGGTGGAAGGTCTAGTCGCGAGGGATACACAGAAATTTTCACTAGTTACCTTGCGACTTCCTTGGGAGTAGAACTTCCAGTCAAGAAAAATACTTAGAAAAATTTTCAAAAATTTCGGTTTCAAAGAATCTCGTGACTTACCCTGGCGACTTGCACGCGACATAAATCAGTCGCGAATATTGCGTGTTTTGCGCATATTGGTCAAATTTTAAAACGTTTGGGTTTTCTCTCGAACTTTTGTGATTGTTTATTATCTTTCTTGATTGAACCTCTCTCAAACCCACCATTTTCCTCACAAAAATCCCCATTGTTACTCATCATTTCTACTTCAATCTTCAAGAAAAAGGTATGGATTTTCTTATTTTTCCTAAGTATTTCATGCTCTTTGCCTTGAACTTCTTGATTTGTGAGACGTTATTGAGATTTGAGATTTATTGATGGTTGAATATGGGTATTTGCTGTGTTGCTGAAATTGTTGTGTGGGTTGTGTTGGATATGCATTATTTCACTTTGTCTTTAGTTGCACAAATGTGTTATTTGTAGCACACACACATTTTATGACATGATTGTGATTCTAATCTAATGATTTTAGGGTTTTTCCACAATTTTTTTTGGGTCTAACTCTGTGCTAATAGAGTTTGTTGTCTTGAGTGGTCTCTGTTACTCCCTGATTTACATGATGCAGCTTAAAAATGTCTCCTTTCAAGAGTGTAGCTATGAAAGGAGGTAGCAACAAGGGAAAAGAGCCGGTGATTGATGTTGATAACCCCTCTCCTAGGCTAAAAAGGACCTGATCATCGTCAAGAGTATATGATCCCCACAAATTCAGATTCTATGCTACATTTCAAACCCATGAAAATTATTTCAAAGACGCCACACCACTAGTTGAAAGGGCTATTGACCAACCATCTCTTCGTGAAACCAACATTCCCACGTGGTTTGCCACCAAGGATTGGAATTTTCTTCTCTTTGACCTTGATGTTGCGTACGTGAACATGGTGAAAGAATTTTATGCTAATGCCATTGTTTAAGGAGATGAGCTCAAATGCTGGGTTAGAGGAAAGAGTTTCTCCATGTCTCCAATTCATCTGGCAAATATCCTAGACATCAACCGGCCAATGCTTGCTACAACACCGATTTATGATGATTTAAATCCAGATGAGGATTTACTTTGAGAAACCCTTGGATGAAACTTGGAATTCTCCTAAACTGGGAATTCAATCAGTGTTTCTTCCCTATCTCCTGAACTGAGGGTGCTTACCATAATCGTGTTCCACAATCTATATCCTTTATCCAGCACCAGATATATGAATCTAGGAAGAGCCGTGTTACTTCATGATCTGATTTCAGATGAAGAGATCGACATTTGTGCTCATATCTTTCATCTTTTGCGCAAAATGGTTCTACGAACTAATTCAAGGGCATGCATTCCTTTTTGTTGCCTCATTTCAAGGACTTTGAAGCTCAAAGGCGTTCATTCGTCTGACAATGAGTCTCCTTACCCGAAGCCAAGTCCAATCAACATTCATACACTCAATGCTAGCATTGGTCATCATTGGAAGGGAATCAGATGGAAAGTTCAGCACCTCCTACTGGTTCACACTCTGCCTTATCCTCCTATGATGAGAAATTGGATAAGATTATGGCATCCATCCACAACATAAGCACCAAGATGTCCGAGCTTGCTACTCTCCTGCACCATTACCACATCCGTTGTGACACAAAGTTCACTTTTCTCAAAACCCAATTGGACCAAATCCAAAGGAAGCTAGAAGAAAATGAGGACTAGCTATTCCATGACAAAAAGGGGGAGATGATGATGATAGGGGGAGTATCGATGTTGAGAAGGAGTTGATGTTGAGCAGGAGTTGCCTATGTTTAATGCTTTGTTTATTTTTTATCTCATGATTATTAGTTTATTTTTAGTTTTTATGAACTTTGGGTTTTGTACCTTTACTTTGTAGCGTAGTACTTGCTGTTTAATGTTTTGCATTTTCTTTAAGTACATCACCATTGTGCCCTTTGTTGGATTTTTATCCTTGATGCATTTACCTAGTGTTTATGTATCGGTTGAGTGTTGGACATGCAAATGGTACTTTGCATGGAGCTTATTAACTTGCATGTTCAGATGTTCATTCCTTGTGTGAATGAGCATTATGGTCACTATTTATAGTGATTGTTTGTTTTTTGTTAAGTCATGGTTTATTCTTTAATTCCATTTTTGCTTGATCGCATTATGCTTGCTCTATATGCATTACAAGTTTTCTGCATACGATGATCATATTGTTTTGTTGTGTTTCAGGAGATACTTGTTCTTATGGTTCAATAGCTTCACAGATTCTAGAGCTAGGTGTGAGTGAGTTTTGTTTAACTATTCCCAACTCACATGTTAAGTCTAGAGTTTGTTTTAGGATTTTGTCACAAAATAGCCAAAGTGGGAGATTGTAAGGTAGAATTTAATCAACCATCTTATTGACTTTATTTCGTGCCAAATTTTCTTGTAATCTAGCAATTAGTAACCCTGTGTTTAGGTGGGATTCATGTAAGGATAGTGTGTGAGAGAGTGTGAAGAAAAGTTCAAGACTGTGCAGTGAAGTAAGGACTTGCAGCTAGATCTCACTGGTGGCTTGCGGCTTGCAAGCCGCCAAATGATACACACGAGTGAAGCATGCAAAGAAGCTGAATTGTCATGCTAGCGGTAGCACTACAGGACAAAAAGTCCGGACTGGCCATTTAGTTAACTCGGGCATGGACTCGCGACTCAGTCAAGTCGTGAGGCTAAGTCACCAGTCTACTTTGTTATGGAAAAATTGACTTTTCGCATTCCTTTCTCACTCTAGTATAAATACCCATTATACCTACAAAATATTAAGAGCTTTCAGAGAGAATTTTGAGAGAGAAACCCTAGATTAACTCATCCACAATCTTTACATAGTGACTCTTCAAATTCCTCAACTCTCACCCTCTTCATTATTACATCATTGAGAAGTACATTAGCCAAAACCTTTTCTCACTATACCTATATTTGGGAAAAGGCTATTTGGTGCTTGGGAAGCAGTTAGGAAGGGACCAATTCATATTGATTGATGCTATGGGTTATAGCGGAATCCGGTAAGCTAAAGAAGACAAAGGTTCATTGGAGCAAGAAGCTTGGAGAGTTTAGGTACGATGGGTAGATGGGTAGATTAGGCTTGGAGGGTTTTTAGCATTCTTTAGTGGATTATTTACCACTTGGAGGGTGGCGGAGAGGTTTTACACTGAGAGTTTCAGTTTCCTCTTCGATAACACATTGTTGTGTTGACTTTGTGTTTGCATTTCTTTTCCCTTAATCTTTGCCATTTAATTTCGGCTGTGGATGTGATTTTAATTGGTTTAGATTGTTTATCTATTCTGTTATAAGTTTATGTTCATTTTCCGCACATATATTGTTTGATATTAAACTTGAATTGATTATTTGTAAATTGGGAGTCTAAACGTTCAAGGTGTTTTATACACTATTTGAACATTCACAGACCATTCCATGTCAACAATTTCTAAAATAATTTGCGGTTGTAACATCATTGTTTTTACGGACTCACAATAAAGTATTCCTTTATTTCATGGTTTAATGTCCACATAAGGTTGGGAATGAGGTACCCCCTCTCTCTCTTGGGGGGAAGGAGTTAGCCTTTTAATTTCAAAGGTTTTATATATAATAATTGCAAAACCATGCAATATGTGAGAATATGGTAATTCGGTATAATGTATAGTTTATTTCCTAAATTGAACTATTTCCAAAAATATTTTTCATCTATCATTCTAATTGTGGGCTTTTTTATTTTTATTTTTTAAGAAACTTGGGTGAGTTTGAGTGCTATAATTCATTTTTAATTGGTCTGTATTCTTCAAGTTTTTGTTAAAGTTTGTTATGTTTTTTCTCTTTTGTTTGGGTACAACTAAATTTTTTAAGTTTCAAATTAATTAATCAAATTTCTCATTAAAAAAAAAAATTACAATTGATTGGCATATTCAAATACATAGTCTTGTAGATTGTATTTTGATATAAACTCAAATTCTTACTTCTAAAATATTTAAGAGTTAACTCAAACTGAAACTAAGAGAGAGAGAGAGAGAGAGTACATGTGATGGGAAACTCAATAGGCACACCAACAAAATATATTTTAAATTAGAAACTCCTTGTCCTTATAATTATAATTTTACGATTTAATTATAACCTGATCAAGAAGGGCCTTTTGGTTCTAATACAACAATGCATGCATGGTGAATATTAAAATACTTAATAATACAATCAACCAATAAATTATGACTTAATTATTCCATCTGTAAAATCTATTGGATGTTATTAACTAATGAGATATGACATTGCACTATTAGCTTAGCACCAATCAAGAATTTCTAAGTAATTTTATGACAAATTTACCCTCCATTTTGTGCCCCCAAATGTATTGTTTCATCGATATCAAATTAAAATTAAAGTAGTACCAAACTTCAAATCGACTTCCCATGGGGCCCGAAAAGAGTCTAAAATGTAAAGCTTAATTGAGTATAAGAGTATTGGTACTAAAATAATTTGACAACATGTTTTACACCTATTGGCTGCAGTGGCTCCAAATTTTTTTCCATGTGGGTTAGTAAGAAGATAAAACTTACAGTCTATGAGAATTTTTTTATTACAAATTTGTTTATACTTTCTAGTACTTTCAAGAGAACAAATGTTGCAAGTGAACAAATGATAGATGGTAAATTACATATTTGTTCCAAACCTATATGATGTTTGTCAATTTGGTCCATGATCTATTAAATCTGTCACTTTAGTTCTTAATCTTTTGGTATTATATCAAAATGGTAGTATTTGTCATTAAGTGATAGATAAAAAATGTTGACATGATTAACAATTAAAATAAAATAATGTTTTCTTGCAACATAATCGCACTGATTGCCACATGATGCCAAATGCACACGTAGAATAATGTAAAACAGAAACTAAAGCAAAGAGATTTGAAAAAGACCCGAAGATTATTATTAATTTTGGACTTGGCCAAGTTCCTTATTTGAACCTGTAATCATCTGATTCACTCTGTAGAGAGTGAGAGCATTTGGGTTCTTTTGTTATCCGATTTTCCAATTGTTTTATGGTTATTGTAGAAGTATTTATGGGGAGCTTGACCAAAGCTATTCCTTTTGACATCATAGTAGTTGAAAATAGAATTAGAATATTTATCTATTTTTATTGTCCACTACCTTTGTATTCCAACATTAATCGATTTTCATTCTTCTGTAACATCATTTGGCCTGCAACTAAGATAAATTATTCATATTAAAATCTTTTATTTTTCATTGTCCACTACCATAAGGCTCTCTACTTATGAGCCCCTTCTTTTGGTGATCTAAATAATTTTAAAAAAGAAGCAGCAATCAAGTTGAACTAATTAAAGTTAAAACTAATAATTTCATTCATAAAAAAAAATGCATTACAATTCGTCTGAAAGATAAAGATCGAAACAAAAATAGATTAGAAATCATCCACAAAAGCAATAGAACAACAAAAGTCAAAGATCAAAAGATCACAAAACAATAAAATTCCCCCCATCGTGCCATGATGAACTAATTAAAGACAATCCAATGCCAATTCAAAGAGCTCTCGTTCAAATGCAGCCAGCCTAAAGGTTGTCTGTAATACCTTGACTAACAAAAGGCTTCAACCTTTTTGCACTCCTGCTTAAATCAAAAAACAATTTTAGTTATAATTGTGAAATTCACAATCACACAATCTCACACACACACATATAATATTAAAGTTGAGAGAAAATTCAAATTAAATTTTAATTAGAGTTTAATTTTGTATCATGTATTTCATTTAAACTTATTAGTTTTTGTGTCAAGTGAGTTAATTCAGTATAAATCAAGAAGTTTAATATAAATGAACCATTAGAAACTAAACCATATATCGAATTATATATCTAAAATTAGAAGAAGAGAGTTTGATATATATATATATATATATTTATATATAAAATTAAGTCTAAGTAATAGCATAACTACAAAAATAAGGATAAATAAAAGTTTTTGATACATACTGCCCTCGTTTCCTCTTGGGTTTTTCATCTGCAACCGGTGCTAGTTTTTGCTGTTTCTTCTTGGGTGTTTCTTCAACACCATGTGCTACTGATCTATCTCCTCTAGTTTCACCAATTTCACCAGTCCTATCATCAGGTACTTGAATGAAACCTGGCCTATGCGGTATAAATATTCCTTCAATTAACTCCCCATAGCGTGCCTTAAGGTCTGGAATACTCTTCAATGGCAGTCTACTAGAAATTATCTCAAAAATATGTGGACAATCAAGTGGAATTTCTTTGATTGATTCCTCAAATATTTTCTTCTCTTCAGAACTCCACTCAGTACGTGATGGTAACGAAGGATGGTAAAGAAGACGGGAAGAAGACAATGGATTCTTGGTGACAAGTGAGTCGACAAACAAATAGAAGAATAAAGGACTATGGTAGTTGCGAATTGTAATAGAAGAGAAGGAGGCGATTCTTATATAGATCCGGTTTTGGTTTTACAATTCCTAGTCCGAGCCAATAAAGGATTTACAACTCCAGTCCTGGCCAGTAAAGGATTTACAACTCCTAGTCCTAGCCATTAAAGGATTTACTTCAAAGAAGTACTGTTCCTGACGCTGTGGCAATAAATTATAATAAATTTCACTAAACAAGTAATGTAGTTTTTTAAAAATTGACGTAAACCATTCCACATCAACCGTTTCTAAAATAATTTGTAGTTGTAATATTATTCTTTTTACGGATTCACAATAAAGTATTCCTTTATTTCATAGTTTAATGTCCACATAAATTTGAAATGAGGTACCCTTTCACTCTCTCTCTCTCTTTGTGTAGGAGTGGGGGGAGAGGGGGGGGTAGCCTTTTAATTTCAAAGATTTTATATATAATAATTGTAAAACCACACAATGTGTGAGAATATGGTAATTTTTACTTACATGCCCTCATAGAATTGAGAGAGAAAAAAAAAAAAATGGTAGAAATGTAATTATAAAACATGAAAAGTCAAATATGTCAGGCCCCACTTTTTTGGTTGAAGTTTTTCTCTTCATTTCCACCCAAAATGGGAGGATTATAAAATGTGCGCCTATATATATATGATTGAATTTCTCATCTTTTCTTTTCTCTCACGTAAACCAAACAAGGGAAATTACTATTTGACCTAACCCTTCCCTTCCTTTCCCTCCTCTTCCTGTTGAACCAAACATAGTTCGATTTGTTAGCTCAGTATGACAAGAATATTTGTAATTATGTGACATGGATAGAAGAAAAATCCTTCATTCATTAAGTCCACTTTGACTCAAGATGTAATGTTATTATCTTCATCTTAATAAAATTACAATTTTCTTATTATATATACATATATATATATATATATATATATATTTGGTTGCCACGTGTGAAAAAGTGTTATGATTTTTTTTTTTTTTTTTCAGTGAGTTCAAATTTGATTTCTGACTGACCCAATGCTAATATGTTATCATGGAGATGGCCAACTCCATCTAGTGTTTGTTTGTTTCTTAGTCTTATGTTATTTTTACAAATGTGAGATTACGACTTAATTTTGTTATTTATTTTTTTCATACCATTTTCTTTGGATAGGTATACTGATAATTGTTCTTTTTTTCTTTTTCTGCTAAATAAATAAAAAATGGTAAACATCAGAGCAAGTCATGTCCTATTTAATAAGATGAGAGGTGCTACGTCCACAACATTTTCACAATGTTTTCACAACAAATCATAGGTGGTTAGTTATTATTGGTTCAAATTTAAACATAATACTAAAATTATTTTTTAGCCCCAATAATAATAACCAGTAACAACCTACTACTTAAAATTTGTTGTAAAAATATTATAAAAATGTTGTAGACATATCATTTCTCTAATAAGATATACCATAGGATTCTCACATTAGCCAACAACCCTAGTGCTAATAAGTCTCATATATATGATTGCAAGTTGGTCGTGGCGCTAGACCACTAGACCCCATACTAGGGTTTTATAAAGATTTTACATTCTTTTCCCAACTTTAAGAAGGCCTCAAAAATATTGGGCCAATAATCCCACGCAATTGTTTCACAAAAAGGAAAAAAAAAATTGCTATGAGCTTAATTATTATGAATATGTTGAATAATTATTGACAATCGATTTTCCTAAAAACTTGTAAAAAATTATATTAATAAAATCTAAATACAAAAGCTATAATAGTAATTTGTATCTTCAAAAGCAAGAAGAATGGGTTCAAAAGAAAGACATATATAATTGAATAATTACTATTTAAATATTAAAAAAAATTCTAAATTTATCACCTTCAATCCCAAAATGTATTGGGTCATCCCATTTAGTCAAAATAAAACAAAAGTTCTAATTTCATGAATGAGTTGAATCCAAATTAATATACAACATCCAAATAAAGAAACAAAAACAAAAAGAATTGATATTTTTAGTGGCTTCAAAATTTTGATTTCTACTGATTTCAACTTTCAAGGTAGTTAAAGAATTGCACTTAATACATGTAACACGAAGAATTCTTTTAGTTTGTATTATATATTAGCTCAATTTATTTGAAACAAATATTCTTTGGGTGATCAACAACCATAACTATAACTGTCTAAGAATTTCAATTTCCAAGAGGTATCATGATCATCCAATAAGAGGGCTTCCAACTTTTCAAATCAACTATTTGAAAACATATTGATTCTAAAAGACAACCTCCCCCCCCCCCCCCCCCCCTTCCTTTTGATATTCCCAAGCTAATGAATTGCACTTAAGGCGTGTTCAGGTAATAGAATTTGAAACCCCTGCAATGCAAAGTTTTGGAAGTCGTTGTTGAATAGAAGCATGAAGTGAGGATAAATATGATAACATGGAATAGTGTCATGTTAGAGATGTAAAGCTTTTTACAATTTATTAAAGTGATAAATTGTAATTAGAACAGGTAAAGCATAAACAGATAAATTGAAGTCAAGTCTAATTATAGTAACATCACTTTCACTAAGTTTACTATTAACACTAATTTTACAATGCATTAATCACAATTAAATTCACTAACAAAGGGGGGGGGGGGAACAGGGTTTAAAAAAATCTCTTGTTAATTGTGACAATTTTTGCATCATTTGATTTATTGTGGGTACATGCTCTAATACGTGTTTTTATTTGTTTTACCTTTTTGGCAAAGAAAAAAATAATAATAATAATAATAACAACATTTATCAATAATCTCTCTATCGGGTGGATCATCTAGCTCCAATTTTGGTATTTGAATAGAAGTTCTACTCTTGACAGGTGAAAGCGAAACTTAGCTAATTTGAGTTTATATATATTAATTATTTTTAGGCTCAAAAGACTATCATTTATAAAAGAGAAACATTTACATTAAAGAATAGAGCCTCTAAGGCAAGAGGAAGAGGGTCTTTCATCCAAGTTATATCATTAGAGATAAACTAACAAATTTAGCTAAAGAGTGTGCCACTGAGTTACCAAATCACCTGACACATTAGAAATAGTAATTGCGAAGATCAGCCACTAATGTCTTTATTTCTTCCAAAATATTTCCAAGTAGTGAATAATCCATAACCAGTAGAGGGAGTTTTCTCATAACATTAATATTATCACCCTCAATGTGGGTGAGTGATTTTAGGATATACATGATTCCAAATGTTACTATTTAAAATGTTCTTGCTGTCTTGGTTAGGTTTGACAAGGACAAGTTATTTTTTACCTTAATTTTTATAGCTCTCATTGTTCTCAAGCAGGGGTGTGTATGGATCGAGTTGGGTCAGATTAAGGAGATTTTTCGATCTAACTCACCATGATGGTTTATAAAAAATACAACCCAACCCAACCCATTACAGGGGTTCAACCCAACCCACATGGATTGGGGTTAGGTCAGGTTGAACCTATGGGTTGGATAGTTTTTTTTAATACTATTTGATGGGAATCAATTAAGTATAACTCGTCCTTGGTTGTCATCCATGACCAGACCACATCTAAAGAAAACCATCCAAGAATGACAGAATGCATGAAGAAGACCCTTTGTCAGGAGTAATAAAATCCAGTTGAAAGAACTCGTCCATAAAAGACTATATTCATAGATGACTAGATCCATGGACGACCAAATTATACTTAGTAAATTCTACAAAGAATTCTCCAAAGGTTCTACATGAACAAACCACGATATGTTGCTCTTAACACGTGGAAGAGATTCCTCGAACTACGCTTCACATACCCTATTTTCTCTAAAAATTGCCCACATTACCCACGATGGTAGTGAATCCAAACAAGTAGACCTACATCTAACTCTCTATAAAAGGATCAAATCTCATTCACCCAAGTTAAGTTCTAACCATTCACTATTTTTTATCCTTGTGTACTTGAGAGAAAACTAACTTAATTGTCAAGGATCCTTGGCCAATTCACACCGGTCACCTTTGACAATTCTTTCTTTCCTTTTAGGACTTACAGCCATTACCATAGTCTGAAGTATTTCGGCCTACTGATTTTTGTACATCAGTTGGTGCCGTTTGTGGGGAAGAAGAGAGTTAAAAAGTTTCTAAGTACTAACTTTTTCGCTTTCCAAGACAAAAAGGCCGGATGGGTCGGACTAGGTTAATGGCCACTAGTCCAAGACACTAGGAGAGTGGGAATGCCTCCAGTCATCCAAATCGTGCACCACCACCCCCCATGACCATTAAACAACAATTAAAATTCATGGCAGCAGTGATGGTAGAATTGACACAACGCAATCATGAGTTAACTAGAGAAGTCAACAGACAATGTTAATACCATGGTGGAGAATGAGGCCAAAATTCAGGAAATGAAGGTGCTGAGAATAACACTAAACGAGACCAGTCTAGGGGTATCATCACTCACAGGATATCACATTTAGAGAGAGAGATGAATCAAATGAAAAGAGTCATGGAAGACATGAAAGATTCTATGAGGAGAGCAAATTATGTGGATAATCTCGACCACAAGACTGATTCCCCCTTTATCGCATCCATCATAAATCATCCATTCCCTTCCAAGTTTAAAACGCCTACCCTAGATTCATATGATGGGACACTGACCGCTGCGATCATATGGCCACTTTTAAAACAACCAGGCATCTTCAAGGTGTTCCAAACGAAATTATGTGTAAAGCCTTTCCTACCACCTTGAAAGGTCTAGCCAGAGTGTGGTTTAGTAAATTACCACCAAACACAATAACCCTCTCCTATTTGGGACTCAAAGACCACCCTTGAAGGTTTAGATCATCAGCTCCTTTGATGACTAGAGAAGGCAGCAACTTCTACAACACTGAATCTTGAGATTCTTCAAGGAATAACACCGAGAGAGTTTTTTGGGTACAAAACCCTAGAAACAAAAGAGGCACACTCTTTTATCTCTAAAAAGCCTTATAAAAACGTGCATAGGGTTTCCTTTATATACTAGAAGAGGTAGATCTGAAACCCTAATCCTTTTTGGGCTTGAACTACTGTTCAGGCTTAATTAAAATTTTGTAGATACGACTCTCGATCGATCGAGCCTGTCTCTCAATCGGTCGAACTAGGCAAATTCTGAAATCTTCTTTCTTCAGCTTGTATGTTCTTAAATCTTGACTTGAATCACCTTGAGCATTGTCTAATAATACCTATAGACTCTAGGATCTATATCTAGACAAGTTTGTATACACGATTTGCCAATTGTTCTAAACTTTTAGAACCTAACATTTTATATTATTTAATTGTATAATTTATATTATTTTAATGCGTTGTATGTTAATATAAAAAATTTGGATGTTAGGTATATTGTATAATAGTTAAAGTAACTTTTTAAATGTTAAAATAGGAATTGTTATGCAATTTTGTATGCTAATGCTCTAACCATCGAAAAGTAATTTGGCAGCTAGTTAAAGAATTGCACTTAACACACGTAACGTGAAGAAATTTTTTTGCCATTAAAGTCAAAATTAAGGAGAAGGAAAAATGAGAACAAGAAAAATGATGGCTATTTTTAGTGGCTTCAAAACTTTGATTTCTACCAATTTCAACAATTCAAGGTATACGTAGTTAAAGAATTGCACTATTCATAATGTATAGTTCATAATGTTTAAAGAATTGCACTATTTATAATGTATGGTTCATAATGTTCTCGCCTTTCTGGTTATTTTGGACCTTTAAAAAGGTCGGTTTATACTTTTATAGCTCTGATTGCTTTCAAGTTTCATATGATAACAAGTAAGTTATGCTCTAGAATGATATTTACCCTCAATAATGGTACGACAAATGACTTTGTTGTGTACTAAGCCTGTCTAGTTGTTTTCAATTTTCTCACATGATTGACTTCTTTAATTTATGGATCATGTATGTGGGTCTATCATACTTTCATTGTGAAATAGTTTGTGGTCCTAGAACCACTTCAATGATTAAGGCAAAAGCTGGCTTTGGAAAATTATATTAACATGGAACAAAATTCATATCGTCCTATTTTGTCACCCTATTTGCAATGTGGAACACAATTCCATAAGGTTGTTTTTAGATTTGAGAATTTAAAATTAAATAATTTTAAAAATAATTTATAATATAAATTACTTCATATAAATTTAACATCCCATTATAATACCAATTCTTGCCACAACTATGACATGACAGAATATAAATGGTGGACAAAAAATGGATGGTAAATATATTTTGGACCTTTAGAAAGGTCAGTTTATACTTTTATAACTTTGATTGCTCTCAAGTTTCATATGATAACAGATAAGTTATGCTCTAGAATGATATTAACCCTCAATAATGGTACGACAAATGACTTTGTTGTGGACTAAACCTATCTTGTTTTCAATTTTCTCACATTGTTGACATCTTTACTTTATGGATCATGTACGTGGGCTTATCATGCTTTCATTGTGAAATAGTTTGTGGTCCTAGAACCACTTCAATGATTAATGCAAAAGCTGGCTTTGAAAATTTGTATTAACATGGAACAAAATTCATATCATCCTATTTTGTAACCCTATTTGCAATGTGGAACACAATTCCATAAGGTTGTTTTTAGATTTGAGAATTTAAAATTAAATAATTTTAAAAAATAATTTCTAATATAAATTACTTCATATAAATTTAACATTCCATTATAATACCAATTCTTGCCACAACTATGACATGACAGAATATAAATGGTGGACAAAAAATGGCCGGTAAATATATAAGTGATAAGCAACCATTTATAGTTTGTCAAAACAAAATTCTAACAAAGAAGTTGTAAAATAGTTTGTGATCGTAGAACCATTTCAATGATTAAGGCAATAGTTGGACTTTAAAGAATTATATTAACATTAACAAAATTCATATCATCCAATTTTGCCACCATATTTGCAAGGTGGTACACAATTTCATAAGGTTGTTTATAGATTTGACACTAGGAGAGTGGGAATGCCTCCAGTCATCCAAATCGTGCACCACCACCCCCCATGACCATTAAACAACAATTAAAATTCATGGCAGCAGTGATGGTAGAATTGACACAACGCAATCATGAGTTAACTAGAGAAGTCAACAGACAATGTTAATACCATGGTGGAGAATGAGGCCAAAATTCAGGAAATGAAGGTGCTGAGAATAACACTAAACGAGACCAGTCTAGGGGTATCATCACTCACAGGATATCACATTTAGAGAGAGAGATGAATCAAATGAAAAGAGTCATGGAAGACATGAAAGATTCTATGAGGAGAGCAAATTATGTGGATAATCTCGACCACAAGACTGATTCCCCCTTTATCGCATCCATCATAAATCATCCATTCCCTTCCAAGTTTAAAACGCCTACCCTAGATTCATATGATGGGACACTGACCGCTGCGATCATATGGCCACTTTTAAAACAACCAGGCATCTTCAAGGTGTTCCAAACGAAATTATGTGTAAAGCCTTTCCTACCACCTTGAAAGGTCTAGCCAGAGTGTGGTTTAGTAAATTACCACCAAACACAATAACCCTCTCCTATTTGGGACTCAAAGACCACCCTTGAAGGTTTAGATCATCAGCTCCTTTGATGACTAGAGAAGGCAGCAACTTCTACAACACTGAATCTTGAGATTCTTCAAGGAATAACACCGAGAGAGTTTTTTGGGTACAAAACCCTAGAAACAAAAGAGGCACACTCTTTTATCTCTAAAAAGCCTTATAAAAACGTGCATAGGGTTTCCTTTATATACTAGAAGAGGTAGATCTGAAACCCTAATCCTTTTTGGGCTTGAACTACTGTTCAGGCTTAATTAAAATTTTGTAGATACGACTCTCGATCGATCGAGCCTGTCTCTCAATCGGTCGAACTAGGCAAATTCTGAAATCTTCTTTCTTCAGCTTGTATGTTCTTAAATCTTGACTTGAATCACCTTGAGCATTGTCTAATAATACCTATAGACTCTAGGATCTATATCTAGACAAGTTTGTATACACGATTTGCCAATTGTTCTAAACTTTTAGAACCTAACATTTTATATTATTTAATTGTATAATTTATATTATTTTAATGCGTTGTATGTTAATATAAAAAATTTGGATGTTAGGTATATTGTATAATAGTTAAAGTAACTTTTTAAATGTTAAAATAGGAATTGTTATGCAATTTTGTATGCTAATGCTCTAACCATCGAAAAGTAATTTGGCAGCTAGTTAAAGAATTGCACTTAACACACGTAACGTGAAGAAATTTTTTTGCCATTAAAGTCAAAATTAAGGAGAAGGAAAAATGAGAACAAGAAAAATGATGGCTATTTTTAGTGGCTTCAAAACTTTGATTTCTACCAATTTCAACAATTCAAGGTATACGTAGTTAAAGAATTGCACTATTCATAATGTATAGTTCATAATGTTTAAAGAATTGCACTATTTATAATGTATGGTTCATAATGTTCTCGCCTTTCTGGTTATTTTGGACCTTTAAAAAGGTCGGTTTATACTTTTATAGCTCTGATTGCTTTCAAGTTTCATATGATAACAAGTAAGTTATGCTCTAGAATGATATTTACCCTCAATAATGGTACGACAAATGACTTTGTTGTGTACTAAGCC
Source organism: Quercus lobata (assembly GCF_001633185.2). Lineage (NCBI taxonomy): Eukaryota > Viridiplantae > Streptophyta > Magnoliopsida > Fagales > Fagaceae > Quercus > Quercus lobata. The sequence continues at coordinate 86,167,139 of NC_044907.1, read as the reverse complement.
TGTCTAGTTGTTTTCAATTTTCTCACATGATTGACTTCTTTAATTTATGGATCATGTATGTGGGTCTATCATACTTTCATTGTGAAATAGTTTGTGGTCCTAGAACCACTTCAATGATTAAGGCAAAAGCTGGCTTTGGAAAATTATATTAACATGGAACAAAATTCATATCGTCCTATTTTGTCACCCTATTTGCAATGTGGAACACAATTCCATAAGGTTGTTTTTAGATTTGAGAATTTAAAATTAAATAATTTTAAAAATAATTTATAATATAAATTACTTCATATAAATTTAACATCCCATTATAATACCAATTCTTGCCACAACTATGACATGACAGAATATAAATGGTGGACAAAAAATGGATGGTAAATATATTTTGGACCTTTAGAAAGGTCAGTTTATACTTTTATAACTTTGATTGCTCTCAAGTTTCATATGATAACAGATAAGTTATGCTCTAGAATGATATTAACCCTCAATAATGGTACGACAAATGACTTTGTTGTGGACTAAACCTATCTTGTTTTCAATTTTCTCACATTGTTGACATCTTTACTTTATGGATCATGTACGTGGGCTTATCATGCTTTCATTGTGAAATAGTTTGTGGTCCTAGAACCACTTCAATGATTAATGCAAAAGCTGGCTTTGAAAATTTGTATTAACATGGAACAAAATTCATATCATCCTATTTTGTAACCCTATTTGCAATGTGGAACACAATTCCATAAGGTTGTTTTTAGATTTGAGAATTTAAAATTAAATAATTTTAAAAAATAATTTCTAATATAAATTACTTCATATAAATTTAACATTCCATTATAATACCAATTCTTGCCACAACTATGACATGACAGAATATAAATGGTGGACAAAAAATGGCCGGTAAATATATAAGTGATAAGCAACCATTTATAGTTTGTCAAAACAAAATTCTAACAAAGAAGTTGTAAAATAGTTTGTGATCGTAGAACCATTTCAATGATTAAGGCAATAGTTGGACTTTAAAGAATTATATTAACATTAACAAAATTCATATCATCCAATTTTGCCACCATATTTGCAAGGTGGTACACAATTTCATAAGGTTGTTTATAGATTTGAAAATTTAAAATTAAAGAACTTTAAAAAAAAAAACAATTTCTAATATAAATGACTTCGTAGAAATTTAACAATCCATTATAAATTTCAGTTGTAAGAACCAATTCTTGCTACAACTATGATGTGGCAAAGTATAAGTAATAGATAAAAAATAGTGGGCCAATATGTAAATGATAAGTAACTATTTACAGTCTGCCACAACAGAATTGTGACAAAGAAGTTATGAAATAATTTGAGGTCCTGAAAACACTCCAATGATGAAGGTAAAAGTTAGGCTTTGAAGAATTGCACTAACATGGAACAAAATTCACATTGTCCTATTTTGCCACCCTATTTGCAACGTTATACATATTTCCATAAGGTTGTTTTTAGATTTCAAAATTTATTAAAAAAATTAAAAATTAAAAAAAAATTCTAATATAAATTACTTCTTATAAATTTTACAACACATTATAAATTTCATTTGTAAAAACCAATTCTTGCCACAATTCTGATGTGACAGAGTATAAGTGTTGAAGAATTAGTGCGTCCACCGTTTGGAGAAATAAAGATCGTTGTAGGGGCATGTCAACAAGAAGCTTGTTCAAAGCCAAGAAGACTTATCTACAAGAAGTTCAAAATGTTCAGATATCTAGACAACTACCAAGGATGATCAAAGGGGATGAGCCAGCCATAATTTTTACATATGAAGATGCAAGAAGACTGCACCACCCTCATGATGATGCTATTGTCATTACTCTGACAATTGCAAATCATACAACCAAAAGGGTGTTAGTGGACAACGGGAGTTCGGCCGATATTCTCTACTATCTAGCCTTCCAGCAAATGAGAATTAAGAAGGAGTTACTTCATCCAGTAAGTGTGTCATTGATCAACTTTGGAGGAATTAAGGTTCTACCAATTGGTACTATCTCCCTGCTAGTCGTGGTTGGCTCTTACCCACGACAAATCAATAAGGAAGTGAATTTCTGCCATTGACAGTGTGGACATATATATATATATATATATATATTCCTCCTAGCTTGTGTGTTGCTACTTTTTCCAATTTTAAAAACTTATCTTGAAGAAGTTAGAGGGTAGATGTTTTTCATTAAGCTTAAATTTTAGGTCTCAAATAAGTCTAAATAGTACAGGTATTTTGAATCCCTTTTTGCTAAAATTGTAACTGTTTCCACCCTATGTTTAATGCTCTCTTTCATGAACAAAATATTTTTGAAGCTCTTTTTGATAGGCCAATAATATATTGACCCCTTGTGATGAACTAATCAATTAATTAGCCAAGTTGATTAATTAATTAGATTCACATTCAATATTTGTGGCAACACAAACAAATCACCAATTAAACTAAATATTCAACAGAAAATAAATTGACACGGTGATTTGTTTATGAATGGGGAAAACCTACATGGCAAAAACTCCACCGAGTGATTTTAAGGTCACCATTCCCAAGAATCAACTGTTATTACAAGCGATTACAAATAAAGGAATCTTAGTACCTTATACCAACTTACAGTTGAACCCTTACCCCAATACCCAATTGGACTTGTTCTGTAGTGACAATCTCTCCTTTTAATGCACGGCTTCTAATATGCGACTTAATCACCAACTTGAGAAAGAATGTTGGCTACAAAGTTTTTCAGTTCATCACACGATGAAGATCACGAAGTTGCTTGATTACAAAACTCTACGGTGTACAAACACAACAGTTTCTTGAATAGAAAGATGAACTAAGGCATATGTCTCCAATTCACAATATGCTTTTGAGAAACCTTGCATTTCGTTGCATCATCTGCGACGACCCTTAAAACAATCTTTATATATGTTTAGGGTTGTGAGAAAAGAAAACCCCAACATCTATTCATGGATTGGAGTGAAATCAGATCTGGAAAATTGGTTTTCATAAACCTCAATAGATATCCTATCTATCGAGCAGCAGTCGAGTCTCAGGCTAAAATAGCCTTTTAAGCCTCCATAGATACTAGCTGTCAAGTTTTAAAATCCAGCACTTCTTCACTTAATTCTTAGACAAACTTGCATGACTTTAACACTTGAACTTGAAACCTTATTTCTTGAAGTAGTAAACACATTCTAAATCTACCCAATTACAAGTAAAGTGCGTTTTGTCCAAAGATTAGTCAATTCTATATTGATATAGATTCCTAACATGAACTACATATGTCCTAACACTTTTTTTTTTTTTTTTGGGCCCTTCACAATTGATATATGTTTTTGTATGAGTCCTTATTGAAGTTGCGTTTTGTATCACATTTTGTTGTTCTGGCTCTTGCTCTAATTACATTACCCTTAAAACTAATTGTTGATTATGTACTTTTACAGCATAGAAAACCAGGTGATGGCATGCTCATGGGCTGTAGTTCTCGCAGCCCAGTTGGGGATGGGCCTACTTCCCCCAAGTACTCTGATTAGACTCTCTCCTGCAGTTAACAATTATCCATCTGAGGCATCAAGACAAGAAGTCAGAGTAAGTTAATTTTACTGTTAAAGTTCTGAAAATCAATGTTTCGGTGTTTTGTCTATTATTTGCCTTTAGCCATCATTCATTGATTGTAATGTTGACTTTACATCCATTGAAAATTTACCTTCATTGGTCAGTAGTTTCTTGGTTATTCTTTGTGCAATTTATTTATATTTATGATATAGAACATATTCAATGTATCCTCAGTACGCCTTGAAACTCTAATGCAGCCTCAGGGAACACCTGAAAATGGTTATTTATGGCAGAAAGTAAATTACCAATTAAGCTCCCCTAGTCGAGAAAGTATACCATGTTTAGACATGGCAAAATAGGCGGGTCAGGTCAAGTTCGGGTCGGGTTAATTGGGTTGCGGATTAAACAGGTTGCAAGTAAAAAACGAGTCATTTTAAGCATGTTAAAAATAGGTTTGGGTCAATCGGGTTGCGGGTCGGATTGGATCCGGTTGACCCGTATTTTTCACATGAATTTTTTTAATAAAGAAAATAATATGTATTTGCCATTTGAAAAGTCATGCAACAAACTACTTGATGTAAAATGCATTACTTTGAATTCACCACTTATATCAAGAATAAACTACACTTATTAATACTTATTCAATAATTTTAAAATTATACAAATCCCAACATTACTATCTAAAACAAAATAATATAAAGATAAGTAAAACAAATATACAAATTTTATTTCTACACAATATCAACATCTCAAAATATAAAACAAAATTACAAAGGACTTATTGGATAATTCATTTGACAAAAAATTAAAAAAAAAAAATATATATATATATATATATAAGAAATTTACAATCATGACTTTTTGTCAATTGTGGTTGGCACTCCATTTTAATTTGAGATATACATTAAAGTTTGATTGTTTACTTATTTATACATTGTCTCTTTTATGAATATCATATCATTATTAAGCAATACACACTTTAAGAAATATCATAATTTATTTTGAAAAGCCATTTATTTTGGACATAAATTGTTAAAAAAAATAGGTCTAAGCATTCATAATTTATATTAATGTGATACTTTGGCTTCACTATTTTCACACTTGTGAATGTTTCTCGCACGTCTAGAATTTTAAATCTATATTTTTAACTGTACTGTAACTAAATTATCTTGGCATGTACTTTGCTATTTGATATCTAAAAGCTTTACTCATTACAGAATGCTCAACCATTCATCTTTCAATTAATTTGCATGTAGTTATGTAAATGTTTCAATTGTTTCCTTAAAACTCACAACAAATAATTAAATCAATATTGTCTTTATTTTATTTTATTTTTTACCCAAAAAAAAATTTTTTTAAAATGGTTCTGGTTCGAGTCAAGTCACGGGTCGGTCAGGTCAGAAAATTTTGACCCATTTTGTCATGTCTATGTTTCAGTAATACCAACTCAACATCTATTTTGTTATTCAAAAAATCACATCAGACTACTCCACTAATCCAAACAAAAAGACCATCTTGACCCTAAATTTTTTTCAAAACCCCGCCTTATGACTCCTCTCTTTCTCCTTCTTCCACTTTTTGGAATCTAATTCCCAAATCAACTTTACTCTTCTTTAGTTCTTCTCTCTCTCTCTCTCTCTCTCTCTCTCCATTCTACTTGCAACTATAGCTTCCATTTCCTCGCCGCACCGCTCTCCCCAACCTTTAGTTATGATCCCCACAAACTCCAACCCTTACCTCCAATTCTGACCACCACAAAGCACCATCCCTACTTGCGGTTTTGACCACCTCTAGGTATTCTCTCTTTGTGGTAATTTTCTCCTTTTTTTTTCTTTTTTTCTTTTTCTTTTTTTTTCTTTTTCTTTTTAAAAATATCCATATACACTGATAGCCCTCATCTCTACCTCCAAAATGTATTCAAACGTATGGATGAAGAAAATAGCAATTTGTGGGTAGGTTTGGATTAGGCCAAAAATTTGAAGTTACTATGCTTATCGATTATTTTTACCCATTATATTTATATGAATGTGTAGTATAGATTTGTAACGTAAAGATCCTTTTATGGTATTGGAGAATTAGAAGACTAAAAGTTACAAAGAAATAATATAATCTGGAATTCTAAGCACAAATTACATTTATTTTTACTATAAATTTTTTGTTAATTTTGTTTCCATTATCAGTTATGTTAATAAAATATTTTTATTTTCTGTTGTTTATTTATTTGGTTTTTGAAAACGTGGTGTTTAGGCTCAATAGAGTTGTGGTACAAAAGAAAAGGTGGTTGCAAGGAAGTTTTGTATGCAGAGAGCTCGTTGTAGGAGAAGGTGGGCAGTCAATGGATAATTTTGATAAGAGGAATTAGACATAGTCTTTGACAGGTACAATACTTTGTCTTAGTTTACTATTGGTAGAGCCGTAAAGGTATGATATAACACATAACGTGCTTATTAGCACGTTTGATGTTCTTAATTGTGTCTTTAATGTCATTGTTGCTGGTGATACTTACTACACAGCTATTAACATTTTCTTTCATGACTGTTTCATTGGTGGATATCATTTTCGTTTTACTGAATTTATACATTTCATTTAGTAAAAGTTTGGGGTTTAATTATTCCCAAAATGAGTGAATGAAATTCTATTTTCTTTCTTTGAATTTATTTTTGATACCATCAGATTTGTTGGAAATTTGTAGTGGCAAAGCTATTCAATATTCATATAGTTTTTGTATTTTACTCTGCAATTACTAGTACTGTTTAATATCTATGATTGTGTTAGGTACTTTAATTTCTTATTCTTATGTGAGTGCCTTCTTTTTTTCTTTTTTCTTTTTTTTTCTTTTTTGGTACAGATAAATCTCCAAGGCTGGAGCTTAAATGCTGTAAAACATTGAAAGAGAATATCAAGTACCTTATGCTGGGTTAATGATGGAAGATGTGATTTGCAAATTGTCTCACTATCTATATTTAAGAATGTTGAGAAAAGAAGACATTTGAGGTCTTCTACTTAGGCAATTGTATGCTCGCAAGTTGTTTTGAGAGCCATAATTTAAGAAAAAAGTCTTATAAGTAGATTGTTTCATTTCATGTTTGTCATACAACTTTCATATATGAATAGTGGACAATTATATTGTTTTCAAGTTTGTTTTTCGCTGCGATATTGTTTTCAAGTTTTTAATTGCAAATATTATCTTCAAGCCAATTAGGATACAATAAAGCATGCTTGAGTTTTCATCATTATATATGGAGGTGGACCTCGCCCAAAGGTGCAAAAAAATTATGAAGTAAAGACTAACTAGTTTTAAGCAGAATTTTATGATTGCACAACAATTTACTCATAAAGCTCAAATTCAAATTTGATGTATTAAATTGTTTTGTAAATTGATTATGATTGTTGGATTTCAGAAAAATTGAAGATTGAATGGCTAAACATTTTGGCAACACAAATTAGAGAGCACATCAATGTATTTAGTTCATCTTAGCATGAGTTTGGATACAAATTATTCGGTGCTTGTTTGTGTCTATGTTTAAAACAGTGGATCTCGTGCACTGTTTATGGGACTCGCAAATTACTTTTTTCAACAAAAACAACTTTAAAACTAGGTCAACTGTAATCACCCTCCAAAATTATCAACCTCTCCCTTAATGAATTTTACGACCTTCATCCACAATTGTCTTATTCAAAGATGCACATATAGAAATGAACTTTACCATTACATTTAAAAATATTCATCATTTTCATATAGAATCTAACTTTTTTGTTTAGCCACATTAGTTACAAAATGTATCCAAAAGAGTTGTTACAAAAGATATCAATTGTCCAAATTGTTAGATATTCCTTCTAAAAAATTATCCAAGTCAAATAGTTGCCCAAAAATATTGTCCACTAGTTGTGCATATATCTGTGTAGTTTGCTATTCCAAAAAACTGTCCAAAAACGTTCTCCATCATTCTTCAGAATCTTGAAGTAGGGCCCTAGAAAAGAAATTTATATGTTAAAGGGCCCTTTTTTTTTCCCTAATGTAAAAAGTTTATAAAGTAACATATTGTACCTAGCTCATATGTGACATTAAGGTACTTTCTTGAAGCATTCATGTATAACTAAACATGGGATAAGCAATAGACAACTTCAGGGAAAATGATGATGATTGAATATCTCCTAAGAAAAAGAGAAGATAGTAACATATGGTTTAACTTAACAAGCAAAGCTAAGAAAAAGAGAGAGATTAAAATAGTAATTTTGAACATACCATGTATCATAGAACTAGCTTGCTGAGCTAGTGAACTAGTTGCATATTTTACACTTCTCATCTTTTCCACTTCTTCTCAATAGTCTCATCTGTTAACAAGGCACGACCAATTAAAACATTGTTCTAATGACGGTTGATTCCCCCAAATAGTGCACATATTAAGTTATATTTATTAGTTCAATAAGTGGTATAAAAAATAGTATTCTCAAAACAGTCATAATCTAATTTTGATCCACCATCTCCCCTTTTCGAATGCCAAACCCCTTGTTTAAAGCATACTTGATACTTATTATAAAGGTTATATGCTTCTCCTTAGGAACTCACTAGCATTCCAAGTTTAATTTCATAGTATTTACCCAATATTATATTTCATGATTTTCACTTTTTTTCATTGTCACCAACTGTATCAAGAGCATTTTCTGAAAAATCCATTACTAGTCTAGCCTAATCATGAAAAAGAATATTGAATGAACAACTTGAATAGACAAAACTCATAGTTTTCCATAATTACACAATCAGAGACTTAAAACTAAAAATAAATAAAAAAATAAAAAAAGACAAAGGAAGAGATAGATTGATTGCCTTAGCGGAGACTTTTAGAAAGAGACTAACTATTGGAATCAATTCCTTCAGCAAATCGAATAGAATAGAAGCATCACATCCTTGCACCAATGCCAAATTCAAAGAGAGACAGATCGGTTCAATATCCTGATGAGTTTCTTAAACTCTTTGTTTCACAAAAATTGGGATATATATCAAAAATAAACTTCTTTTTTAGGCTATCACATATACAACAAGTTTCAGGTTCTAGTATTCCTATCTATCTCCTTTCCACGCTAAAATGAGCCATTGCATTATTTTGTTTGGTGATAAGTGAAAAAAACCCATCTATAGTTGTAAAGAAATAAAAAGAAATTGAAAAATCGATCTCCTTTCCACACTCAAATGTGCCTCCCATCTTCTAAACTTTTATCAGAAAAGAAAAAAAAAAAAAATGTCTCCCATCCATAGTTGCAAAGAAATAAAAAGAAAATAAAAAATTTGTCTCCTTTCCACGCTCAAATATGCCTCCCAGCAGTAGTTTGCAAGTAAATAAAAAGAAAATGAAAAAGATGTGAAAAAGTATTGAAAAGAAGCAGATAAAAAGGAAAAATTACCCCTTTGCGTCTTTGGGTGTTGGAATCGATGACTGAGAAAGTGGTGCGGGTTCTAACGATGATGCTAGAAATAGAATAAAGATGATTTTCGAGGTTTTCAAAGGATATAAATTCCAATCTCGCTGAACTAGCAATGCACGGCAATGGCTGTATTTGGCAGCGAGGTTCAGGGTGAGAGAGAGAGAGAAATAAGAGGGAGCATTTGAGACAAAGAGAGAAACAAATGGGTTTTGCAATTTCAGGTTTGGTAAAGTGTGGAAGAAAGTGGCACTAGTTTGAAATTTTTTAGGATAAAATTGGCTTTTGCTTTGGTCCAATGCAACAGGTTGATGTGGTTTTCTTGGAACATGTGTCACCCATTTATTAAATAGAAAATATTAAAATAAATACTGAGTTGGTATTACTAAAATATAGTATACTTTCTCCCAAACCGGATGACCCATGACCCATTTTTTTTAACTCTTTCCCAGGTTAGGTACTTTACATTTGCTTTATTTTGATTTTTTTTACTTTGCTTTTCATTGTTTTATTTTTTATATTCCTTATAATATATTATTTATTATTATGGGTCAAAAAGAGCTACTATTTACTTTGCATTTGCTTTATTCCTTAGATAGACAACTTCCTTGCGCAAAAAGAGCTGCCATGGCTTCTACCATCTCCACTGAAAAAGGAAGAGGAATCCACTGGGACAAAGTAGCAATGATCTCACTATCTGAGTCTCGAATCGCCACCCAGATACCTGCGCAACTTGAATTCTCAAACATAGCAGCATCAAAGTTCACCTTATATATACCTTCTGGAGGACGAGACCAACGCACATGAGCAGCAAGAACACTCGGCCCAGCATCAGACTTGCATGCATCAAAGAATTCCCTCACTAAGACAATTGCCCTTTCACCAACTTCCTTCAACGGCCAAGTCGGTTGGTTCTCTCTCAATCTATTCCGCCTCTGCCACAGACACCAAGAAATAGTAGAAAATAGAGCCACCTGATACTCCGAAGCGCTACATAATACCTCCTCCCATAACTCGAAAAAGCTCCAATATTGTTTTCTGTAGAACCTGACAAAACTAATATTAGAATTCCAAACTGCCTAGGCATGATCGCACAACCATAAACAATGGATTAAAGATTCCGTATGCTCATCACACGTTGAATAGGAGACTTCAACAGGGACATGTCGATGTCGAAGATTCTGTTTTGTAGGTAGAGAGTCACGTGCAACTCGCCAAAAAAAAATGACGAATTCTATTTGGAGTCTTGATCTTCCATACCTTGCTCTGCCCATCCAGTGAAAAAGAACCTGGATTTAATCGTCTTGCATTTGTCTCCAACATCTGATAGGGGCTCTGCAGACTATAATCCCCAGTACGAGTTAGAGGCCAAATCAACAGGTCTTCAACATACTCTTCACTCACTGGAATCCGTTGGATCAACTCAGCCTCCCACGGCAAAAAAATCCTTTCCACTAAACCAGGATCCCACACCCTTCTATCTTCCAAAAACAGGTCCTTCACAAAGAGAGCATCAGTGTTAGTCCTTGGAGAAACAACCTTACTGTTGGAATGGTCTGGCAAACAAGTATGCTCCAAAATTTTAATAGACTCTCCATTCCCCACTCTCCAAACAGCACCTTTATTAATGACATCCCTTGCCTCTAAAATACTCCTCCAAGGAAAAGAACATTGTGGATGAACCGGAGCTTCCAGGATGCTATCATTAGGAAAATATTTCGCCCTAAAGACCTTATAAAGTAAACCAAGTATTGGAAAGACCCGTCTCAAAGAAAGAAGCATGTTTATTGATGAATATTTGTATTAGGTTTGTATTGCAACACTGCTGGTTTTTCTCTTTGTTTTAGTGTGTTTTCATTACATTGTAATCATAAGCAGATATTTTTCTGTTCTTACATTGGTTTTTCATACTGCAATAAGATCCATGTGGTTAGTGGGTGACATTATTCTTAATTATGATGGTTAGTGGACAAAGTTATTTGGTTTTCATAGGAAGTAATGTCACAAAAAAAATTCTGAAACACAATGTTTGTGCTTTGTTTTTGTTTGTTTGTTTATATATATATATATATATATATATATGATATAGTTAAGTTCTTATAGCCGTCCTATCTCTTCCCTTGCCTTTTCACTCCAGCAGGAGGCTAGAGACAAGCTTATTTGGACTCCAAGCTCCAAAGGGATATTCTTGGTTAACTCGACATTCAAGCTCTTAACCAACCAATCTGCAACACCTACTTCCCAAGAGCTACCATGGAGGAAACTGTGGAAAATCAAAGCCTCTGAGAGTAAAAATGCTACTATGGAGGATTGGGGCTGATGTTCTCCCTGCAAAAGAAAACATGCAAAGAAGGATGGAGATAAACAACCCAAGTTGTGCACTATGCCGTCAAGAAGTGGAATCCAATTGCCACTTATTTCTTAATTTCTCAGTCGCAAAGGCTCTGTGGTTTACCTGCTGCTGGGGATTCAAAGCTATGCATGGCATCTCCAATTGTGAAGATATCATCAAGATGATCTTAGACCCTCCTGAGGCTAGCTGTCCTAAGGAAGACCAATGGATGATCAACCTCAATATGGCCATTATTCTAGATGAAATTTGGTATCTCAAGAACCAAGTTTTATTTCAAAATATAAGCCTTGACATTGTCACTTCGATCAGAAGAGTTCAATATAGGCTAGCTGAGTACACCTCAACACTTGCAAATGAGAATGCCCCCTCCTGCCCCAAACCAGCTAGTCTGGGAATGTTGACGCTGTCATTGCTGATCCCATCTCCTCTTTAGCAGCTTTAACTTGAGACAACAACGGTGAGGTTCTTAAAGTCTGGTCAAAAAAGTTCACCTATAATGGCTGAAGCCTCGGCCATGCTTTGGATTGTGCAGCTTGCTCTCTGTGAAGGTTGGAGATATGTCATATTTGAAAGTGATGCTAAGAATCGTCTAGACCCACTACTCTCTAATGACGTCTCCCCTGAGTGGTCGATCAATAATGTAATTAGCAATATTTTGGGTTTTAAATCTCGTTTTTTAGGATGTCTCTTTCGTTGGTCAGAAGGGATTGCAATGTAGCTGCTCAAGCAGCAGCAAAATTCTCTTATAGTTTTAAGTAGTCTTTTGTTTTCAATAAGGACAATCTAGCAGGAGCCTTAGCTGCTGTCTGTAAGCTAGACTGTCCATCAATTTCTTCTTCATGAATGGAATTGCAGGTTATAAAAAATAAATAATAAATAAAAAAAATGAACTGACTCTTTGGCTAACTAGGAGAATCATATTGGAAAATCATTTTTTTTTTTATATTAAACTTCTAAGAAGCAAACATAAACATGTTATAATTGTAAAAGTTTCATAACAACCTAGTTATCTACCTATTTGAAACCTTGGAATTTATTATTGTTCGGTTACATGACATGACATAAAAATTTATTAAACACAATTTTAAAATTTGAAATTAAAAAAAAAAAAATCATCTAATGATTATACAATAAATCAGAATGTTAAAGTTAAGGGAACTATTTTATCATTGCTAAAGAAGATGTAATATTTCCACCTTGGTATTTTGTCCATTCTGCCATTACAAGGAAAATGTATGAACTGAATTTTCATATCTTATGATCAAACCACTGTAAGGATGACTGACTTTGAAGTGAATCAAACAATGAAGTTTGGCTTCAGTAAACAGATGATGGTGGCGGGATGTGAGAGGGTAGATGATGGCGGCAAAAAGGGTAACAGCTTGAGGAGGCGGGATGTGAGAGGGTAGATCATAACAGCGAAAAGGCTAACAGCTTGAGTATGAGGAAGGCGAGTGGGTGGGGGACGAAGGCAATAGCGAGAGGGGCATGACAATAATAATGGAGGAGGAGAGGGTAAAGTAATTTTTTTTAATTAATTTTGATTGAAAGAATAGTTTTGAAAAGAAAAAAGGTAAACCAGTTAAACTGTAATTAATTTCACATCAAAGGTTAAAATTAGGTAGATAAAGTAAATAAAAAAGAAAGTATGTAGCTTAAAAACAGAATCAGACTCTAGCAAGCATTTGCAAATGCAAAAGTTAACTAACTCGAATGCCATCCTTGAATTCTGATTTAAATGTGAATTAAATCATTTAAAAAAAGAAGGCATTTTGAAATGTTCATGCAGTAAAAATTTTAATATTGGATCAACAATGTAAGAGTATAAGAAAAATCATTGGATGCAAAATTACGTTGCTATTCACATATTATTGGATCATCAATGTAAGAGGATAAGAAATATTAGTTAGCTAACATGTCAGTCAAGAACTAAAATAAACGTCAGTTAACAAGTATCGCCAAAAACAGAAACTAGAGTCCAAGGCTGCTGCTCATTCTATTGAGAAATTTATAAAAATCACCTATTGAATGTAATTACAATTGCCATCATGGCCATATCAACAAATTTCATATTCAAAACTAGTGGTTTAACCAACAATCATATTATTTGCCGAACCTCAAAACAAAATACGGTACATTAACCTTTCATACCACACTCTGGTATCCAAACCACTTACATATTTGCACCATTGAGCTACACCATCTTCTCTAAAGAAAATACAGACTGAAGTCAAAAACTCATGTATCTGCCTCTATGTAGTTTTCTAAAAGTCGTTTCGAGGTAATTATTTGGTTGAGTAGTTGGATCAATAGCGGGCATGATCGTCCATTTTATAAATTCCCACCATGGGAGTGCAAAAAAGAACAAGTGAAGAACGGGGCTTTCTGTTTTTGACAATAACCTTCCTCAAGATAATTGGCAGACAAAATATCCGGCTACCAGTAATTGCCACAAATCCTATGGTTCTTGAAAACCCTAATTGTGGCTCCTAGAGGAATCTTCATAAGCCCAAAAACAACCACAAGCTTCTCACTATGAGTTACAAGACAGAATCCTTGTGCTCATACTCCATATTGTGCAGCACATACTTTGTGTTAAGGACACACCCAAGTTTTCTCATTTCAAATGCCAATTGCTCAAGATAATTATGCACAATATCAGCAACCAAGAACACATGAACCTTGCTTTAAACCTCAATCCATCTACAACCAGGCTCTTTCTTAATCCCCCAGTCCCCCATTAATTTCTGCACCTTAGCTGCATCAATCAACCTGCCTGCAGTGGCATATATGTTTGACAAAAGTACATAGTTCCTATCATGCTGTGGCATTAGTTCAAAAAGTCGTTCAGCAGCTTGAATCCCCAAATCCATGTTCCCATACATCCAGCAACCAGCAAGAAGAGGCTTCCAAATTGGTGCACCTGGCTCAAAAGGCATTGATTCAATCACATCAATTGCCTCTGAAAACTTCCCAGCTCAAACCAACAAATCAATCAATCGAGCATAATGATCTTCACCCAGGACTATATCGTAACAAACATACATTGAATTGAAATAACAATGTCCTTCTTTGACTAAACCAGCATGGCTAGAAGCAGAGAGAAATGTGAGAAAAGTTATCAGATTAGGCACTATATCTTCCTCCAACATCTGTTCAGAAAGTACTATTGCTTGCAGACCATGTCCATGTTGCCCTAAAGCAGCAGTCATGGCATTCCAAGGTACTCAATCCAGATAAGGCATTGTAAGGAACACACAATTTGTAGCCTTAACAATGCCACATCTCACATACAATGTGATAATTGCATTTCCAGCTGAGAGGCTTGTATCATGCCCTAGCTGAACTAGTTGAGCATGGAGTTGACGTCCATGCTCCAAAGCTCCCAGCACTGCACAAGATGTAATTTCTCCAGCAAATGCAGAATCATATGGCTCAAAGCCCTCTATTCTCATTTGGTTGAATAACTTCAAACCTTCTTCCCCAAAGCCATTTTGTGCTAAACCAGATATCATCATTGTCCATGCCAGAAGATTCCTCTCAGGCATCTCCTTTAAAAAGGACTTAGCTTCCACAATGTGCCCTAAATTAACATATGCAGACAAGATTTCATTCCACGAAACAATATTTTTTATGAGCAAGTTATCAAAAATCTTCCTTGCTTCATCAACTTTACCACATTTCCAGTATAGTGTAACTAATGCATTATCAGCAAAAATTCTGGTTTAGGATTCTCTTCTGTTTTAAAAATGAAGGCATGCACTTGCTTTCCATGTTTGAACAATCCAGCATTAGTGCAAGCACTTATTACACTCGTGTGGGTAAACTCATGAATAAAACCATGGTGCACATAACCCAAAATCATTGGATTCCATGCAACCCCCAATATTTTCAGTCATGTCATCAAGAATTGCACGGTCTGCATCAAGATCACCTTTCCTCACATACCCTGTAATAATTGTCGTCCATGTTAACTCATCCTTCTCTGTCATCTCAAATAATATTTTAGCTGCACCCATTAATAAAGAATATGATACTATTGGTGAAGATGCACACCGAACATAAGTGGATATAAGCGCATTCAACACTGAACTAACAGACCCTGTTCCTGGCTTTAGCACGGCACAACGCATTTTCATTGGCAATGCTTTTCATCCTCGACTATTAGCACCAACACTCCAAGAACACTAGTGAAAGTGAAATTGTCAGGCCTAAGTTTGTCTCACCTCATATCACGAAAGAGTTGAATAGTTGCAGTTGTGCAGTGTAACAATTGGCCACCGTATGGATGTCCAATGTGTTCCTCAAGTTTAGAAAGCTTGCAAGTCATGGTTTTCTGTTAAACTCAATGAAATTAGATTTAACAAATAAAATTATTTTCAAATAATTTTAACAGGATACGACATTTTATTAAAACTTATATCACCTTCAAAACCCTGCATGTGTGCATGTCTGTGTGTTATTTACATTAAAATTTACGATTTACAAAGTAAATTTAAGAAAACCAGACTACACATAAATGCAAAATGCAAAACAAACATGGACCAAAATGAGAAATGGTGCATTTTAGCCACCCTTGGAGCCAAAATCCCCTTCCATTTACACAATCAAATAAGAGAGAGAAAGAGAGATTGTGGGTGTTGAAATTAGATCCTTCTAGAGTTTTACGATGTGTATTTTGCTCTGGACAGTAGGAGATTTACTCTCTCATCAAAGGGATCTTTTTTTATCCTAAGCAAAAGGTTTAGTCTCTAAGTCTTTTGCTTTTGGGAATGAAACAATAAGCAATAACTTGTTCACCATAATTTAGTTACCATGCCTAATAATGGTATTTCAATCATAACGTAATTAATCCAAATGCTTTGATAAGCATATCAAAGCATTTTGCAAAATAGAAGTTTTGGCAATGATGTGAAAAAGAATGGCTTACTAATGGGTAGATAAAGTCACCTACTTAGGATTATTAGGTAGTAGCCAATTTGATCGACAGAACATTGCAGAATATAAGACAACCATCTGAATAATAGTTGTGCACAAAACTGAAAGAAGCAATCTTTTTAAGCAGAATTTTTTAATGTTACTGTGTGCTCATGCTCATTATCTTCAGCATATATAGATCGTTTCCATTAATAAAATACAACAACTTATTGAACAAAAAAGTAATAATTTTTTATGTAATTATTCAGACTATCTTGTGTGTTTATTATGTACAAGAGATAGTCCTTTTCCTTTATCAATTAAGTTACTTATCCAAACCAAAAAAAGACCGATTGAAATGGTGAAAATTTCAACTGGGTCTGGGTTTCACACTGCAAACAATGATGCATGCTTAAAAGCATAGACACAAACACAAAATACACACACATATTAGACGGCATATTGTGCATATTTTGAGAAGAATTTTATCAAACAGCTGAACTGCATTGATCTGAGAAGCAAACTAGTTTGAAAACCAATGTGTTTGTTATGAAGTCCAAAACTATTTCAATTTATTAATACTAAAAATTAGTCACAGACGAAATATTATTTACAATGAACAAAGAGAGTCAGAGAGTAACATGAAGCAAACCTTCGAGTCTGTCCCAAATTGGTAACAGTCTCAACTGACCGAAACCTGATCATCCTAGATTAACCTCCACATCCTTAAGCGAAGCAAAAGCTCTTAACCCGACCCATTGAAGAGAAAATAACCCAAGCCCATTCTAATTGTCCAACAACAACCCGACCCATTCAAAAACGCCCAATAATATTAGCCCATCGAAGCCCACACTTTGAGAGCCTAGAACCCAACAATGAGTCACGGACTCACAGTCAAGTTTACCTTAATTTTCAGCAGTGCAAGGCCCAACCTATGAAGCCTACTACGTGCCTGTTTTGTTAGAGCCTTTTTTTTTTTGGGGCCAAAATCATATTGGTGGTTTAAAAACGTGACCATAGGGCATTTGGTGAAAAAGTGTGTTTTTATGCTGCAATTGCATAATTTGCATCTTCTAAGCAGCAATTACAAATCGCCACTTTTTCCAAAAATCCAAAATCAAATGGTTGAACCAAACAACCTCTACATCAGTTTGAAGCCTTGGGGAAGCTACCTATAGCCAATGGATTGAGATTTGAGATACAATTGAAATAGTTGTTTAATGGTTGAGATAGAAAATTGAAAAGTTTATCTTTGATCTCAACAATTGGATCATAACTTTTTCACTTCTTCTTCTTCTTCTTATTATTACTTTAAAAAAAATTTCACTCTTTTTACTTCTCTCACACACATTAAGGGGTAATTGCACTGTACAATAGCTCATCGGACCCCAAATCCACAACAAATTGGCCAATGACAACTCAAGTTCGCTGGTTTAGGTTCTTATTACAATTTTCTTTTGAGATTTAGTATAGAGAATCACAATAATGTTGGAACTACCTCCTTTTTTAAGGTTATCTAGAGTCAAACTCATGAAATTTCAACAATGGTTTATTTTGTTAGTTTGCCCAAACCAGAAACTCGATGGTAATTTTACTAAAACAATCAATTTATTGCGATGACAATCAATCAGCAAAATTGTATATTTTACTAGGAGTCAACTATTCATTCTTTTTCTCGAAATAAGGAATTTCTTTTTCTTAAGAAGTATATTTTTTATGATTGGTGCATAATAAAGAAGATTTTAAGCCACGTGATGGTTAGTAATTGTGGGGTGGGGGAAGGATCATGGATTTAGCCCTAGCTAGGGAAGAATTATATGTAGGTTAGATTAAAATTTCTAGGTCAGCTCAAAAAAGAAGAAAATTTTAATAGTGGACTCCTTTTAAAATGATGTTCATATTATAATTTATCATAACAAGTTATGGAAAAAACTTCAAAATAGTAACATATATATATATATATATATATATGTGTGTGTGTGTGTGTTTTTTTATATAACATAAATATGAATCTTAATGGTTATATTAATAAATTATTTATTAAAACTTTAAAGTTGGTAATTCTTTTACGCAAAAGAAAGAAAGAAAATCTTATTTCATAAGAGCCATGCATGCATATGCAGATATGCTAGGAGCATGCACATGCATGGTTTTAGATGCATAAGTCTCCAAGTTTGAACATGTTGGGAGAGTGCAGATGTATTCTGATAGGAGCACAGTTAGGGTTAAGGTCATGTTGAATTGAGTTGAGTGTTTAAGATGATGAAAGCTTAGGAACCTGGTTGGGATTGCTTTAGGGTTTTGAGTATATTTAGGATAGTATGGTATTTAAGGTTTGGAATGGAATGTGTGGTGAATAAATAGATAAAGGGAGTCACGACCTTCTAAAGGAAAAATTGATTAAGAGAGTAAAAGAGATTCATAAATAAATAATTAATCAAAAAAAAATTGAGAAAAAAACACACATAACAAAGAGGGAAATTAGTTCTAACATAAAAGCATATTACAAATTTCATTCAAAAGTCATGGTAAATAACTAATCATTTAAATAAGAGTGAAAGAGGAAACTTTTACACTGTTTGACAAAACGGAATACAAGGAAAGAGAAAACAAAGGAAAGAGGAGAGAGGAAAAGAAAGAGAAAGAGAAAAGAGAATAGTTCCCCTTCATAGTATTTGGGTTTGCAAGGTTTTAGAAAAGAAGGGAAAGAGGTGGGCCTCATATCGTATATAACTCACTCTACTTTCTCATTCCCTTACAATTTGGAAGGAAATAAAAATGGTGGATCTTATGGAAATTCATTCTCTCCATTAGATGGGAGAAAAGAACATAAAGATGCAATTAACTTTCTTGTTATGACCTTCCACACTTATAATTACAGGAGGGTTATATACACGGGCATATTTAATTCTTATTGGTTGATTGATTGATTGCACATATGCCTAGCCTAACTTATTTTAATTAACTAATTAAGCATGTGCTAAATATAATAGGTTAAACTCTAAACTAACTAGTAATCATACACTACTATGATTAATAAACTTGTAGTACAAGTATATATCAGTGACTTTTTTTTAGTGAAAGTATATATCAATGACTTATACACAAAGTAAGATTAGGCTTCGATCTACACTATTGGACTAATATATCTCTAACTCTTTCGTTACAATTCCATTGAATCTCTCAACTAAAAGTTAAGTATATGCTTTAAAGCATACACTAGATGCTCTAGTAAAAGCATCAAACATAATTTTAGCACATGTATATTCTTGAAATAGAATCTCAATGTCAGTTTCCATGAACGTAATAACAATATCTCTAGAAATTTTATCATCTTTTAAATGTTTTTCATATATTTAAGTTTGCAATAGTACTAGCATTTAATAAAATATGGGTCTAAGGACATATAATAATAATTTATTTTAGAAATATTTTTATCAGAAATTGAAAAAACTGTCAAAAAAGTATGACAATTTTTTCAATTTCCGAATAAAAATTTTCCTAAAATAATTTACTAACATATGCTTAAAGGGCATACGTTAGTTTAATAGCTTTTTCAATTCTCGAATAGAAATTTTTCTGAAATGATTTACTAGCATATCCCAAAGAACATGCGTTAGTAAAACTCATAATAGATTACCTGACAGATATGATTAGTCACATTAAATTGTTTTTTTTCTTAATTTTGCTTAGTTCTAGACCTATTGGTCATGACCAATGAGTGCCCGTTTGGTTCAACATTTGAAGCCCAAAAAGCGCTTTTTCAAAAAAGCTTAACCCAGTTTTGCGTTTGTTAAGCTCAAAACGCAACTTTTTTATAAAAGTTGCGTTTTGAACTTTTAGAAAAAACTGAGGGCAAAACGCGGAAGGAAAATGGTGAGGCAGCGGTCCATAAATCAAATCGCGCAAGCGCGTTTTGTTATATTACCGTTGCAATAACCAAAAAGACCATTTTACCCAGCAGTTTGACGCCCCTCATCTCTCATCTCTGCTCTCCCTTTGCATTTGACGCCTCCATCTCTTCTCTCTGCCTTGCTCTGCCTTCGTAAGTCTCTCTACTCTCTGTCTTTTTTCTTTGTCTTCCTTTTCTTCTTCCGCTTCGTCTTCCTCTTCTTCTTCTTTCTTTCTTTCTTTCTTTCTTTCTGGTTCTTCCTCTCCGTAAGTCTTTCTGTAGTTTTGGATTGTGGTTTGTTTTATGGGTAATGATTTTTCTGTGTGTTCTTTGGGTTGATTTCTCATGGGTATGGGTTGTTTTGATTTGGACCGAACTTGGGTTGATTCTCATGGGTCTGATTTGGGTTTTTTTGGTTTTGATTTCTCTGTTCTTTGGTTGATTTCTCATGGATCTGGGTTTGATTTCTCTGTTCTTTGGTTGATTTCTCACTTTTGGTGTGTGGGTTTTGATTTCTCAGGTACCAAAAACACTGATCTGCTACCAAAAACCAGGTACCAACACTGATCTGAATTTTTTTTTTACCGAGTGTGGGAAAAAAAATTCGGATCTTGCTATGAATGGGTATTGTTCCTTTACTTGTTTTGTTATTTGTTTTTGCTGATTGGAATATATAATGAAGTGTTTAGTTTGATGAATATATAATGGGTATTGTTTTCGGATCTTGCTGATTGGAATATATACATGTTCTCATGAAGTGTTTTTGTTATTTGTTTTGTTATAACAAAATTTCGGATCTTGCTATGAATGTGTATTAACTTGGAGATATTGTTATGCTTCACAGACTGGTTGTAACATTTTGTACTCTTCGAAGAACTTATATATTTCAGTTGTGTTAGCTTGTGTTTTGGTTTGTAACATTTAACGTCTAGATCAATGATACAATTTATTTTTTATTCGCCTCTCCCTGTAATGGACGTTTAGATTTCACTTTTCTGTGTTTTCCTTTACTGATGTCAAAGCAGTTCAAGCAAGTATTAGCAAAGGTTATATGATTAAATTATTTTAATTCCCCAGGATACTAATCGTAAAGTTGTTGCTTTGTAAGTTCATGATATAAGCTGTACAATGGCGTATGGATTCTTTGATGCAAGAAATTATACTTGAAGGACCTTCTTCATTAGTTACTGATGTTTGTTAAGTCAGCTAAATAATCTTATTGGAACAAGCTTTTGATATTTTCATTAAGTATTGGGTACACTGTCTACTGGAATAACAAATATGCCTTTGAACATTTTTTATACAGCTCAATTGTTGTTTGGATGGTATCATCTCCTAATTGAATCTTGATTAGTGTACGCTTTTGACCCTTAAAATTTTGAGTTGCTTTTATTTTGGCCTTGTACGTTTCAAAATTTTATTTTGGCATTTTATGTTTGATTCCATTTTCATATTAGTTCTACTGTCTATTTCCATTAGTAATTTGATCATCCATAATAAGTTTTTCTACCTACAATTAAATTCTTGCATTCCACAACATTTTAGAGATAGTATTCCATGAAATAGTTAAATCTAAAGGGTGTCTGTTGGTTAGATTAGTGAAAATGGATAGCATGACCAATATTAAAAAGGAATCAAACATCAAGGGTCAAAATAAAAATAATCCCAAATGTTAAGGTCCAAAAATGTATTTTAGTCTAAAATCTTCATATCTTGGGAAGACAAACTTTTTAGATTGACATAATCTGTTCCAAAACTTCCAATCCAGCAATTTCCCATCTGATTTGCTTGAAATCTAGCAAAAATTCTTGCTTGCAACATTCAGTTTAGGGCATATCTTCTTTGTTAGGTAGCAGGAAGACATGATAAATGATAGAATGGATTGAGCTAGGCGGTTTATTAGAGTACTCCTATCTGCCCATTGAAGGATGCTTTTTCTCCCATCTAAATCCATTCAACTTAGATCCTATCTTCTTCTAAAAAAAAAGAAAGAAATAGATTCTATCTTACCTTTAACAAATTGCAAGGCTTGGATTTTTGTGTCTGGTTAAGCGCCCTAAATAATTGGTGCTCTAGTAATTTGAATTTCTAAAACATGGCTCAAAAAGTTCTAGGCCCAATAGACCCTTGCAATCACAAAAGTGCTAGCCTACTTATGTCTTTGTTAAAAGTCCGTATACCAAAATTCTACTTTTATCCTTTGACACCTATGTCGTAAATGTACTAGTTGTTTATATCTTTTCCATCTTTTCCATTCCACATCCAAATGCTTATTGTATCTGCTACTATGGCTTTTCATAATTTTGTTAGACTAAATGATAGGGATGATAGGGGCTTCATAAACGCCAATCGAGATTCAATTTCTAGAAGAGAAAATAATAGTGAAGCAGATAGCAGTTATGAGCAGAATTCAGGATCTTTAACAGACCCTGCGATGGTGGTTCTTCGTGATTCCATTGCTAATTCCATTTGGGAGGATAATAATTAGTGATTGTCTTTTTTTTATAATATCCTGTAGTACAATTTAAACTTGGGTTATTGGTATGTATTTTATCATCTTTTTTACATTTTTGTGTTGTACAATTTAAACTTAGATTATTGATATGTATTTTATATGTTTTTACATTTTTATGTAGTACAATTTAAACTTAGATTATTGGTGTATATTTTATCATCTTTTTACATTTTTATTTTGTGCTTCATGTTGATGGAAATTATTTAGATTTAATTAATATTATTATTATTATTGTTTAGTAAGTATATGAAATAGATAATTTAATAAGTATGAAATAAACTCACATCCACAAAAAAAAAAAAAAATAATAAAAAATAAAAAATGTTTGAAATAAATTCCCTTATATATACATTATCCTTTTTGGTCATTTACCCCTCAAAAAGCCACTTTTAACAATTTTTACCAAACACTCAGCTTTTTCATTATGTACTTTTTAATAACTTTTACCAAACACTCAGCTTTTTGAAACTCCACTTTTTCATTATGCACTTTTACAAAACTCCATTTTTTCATTATGCACTTTTTCAAAAAGTTGAACCAAACTCACCCTGAGTCCAAGCAAACAGTCTCACCAATGTGTACTGCATTGCACGGTCAAAACAGAACAGAATCTGCCAACAACCACCAATTTATTAGACACCAAGACACGTGACAGAGGATAATTGAATAACTTTTTATTAAGTATTTATTTTTTTTGCTAAACATGTATTATTAAGAATTAGTAACAAATTAATGTATAAGTAATATAATCTAATTACAAGTTATTATTAATGGAAGTTGTGGCAAAATATATAACCAAGTATGGGAAATAACTATCAAAAAAAAAAAAAGTATATGAAATAACAATGAGTTTTAGTTAACTCAATTAGTAAAGTCTCTGGTAGCTGAATAAGAAATTTGAGGTTCAATTATAGCTATCATAAGTTAAAATTCTAAAAAAAAAAAAAAGTATGTGAACTAACTTTGAATTGGATTGTTATATTCCAAATTGTATAAATTTGATTGATTTAAATCGTTATAATATATATGTATTGTGTGAGTACATGTTGAGAGCAACATTTAGTGTTTACTAAATGAATATTGGTTTTCTTGGTAATTATGAAAATTTCAAATTAAAAATTGATTAGTCCTTTTAGAATATAAGTGGTTTGCTTACTTATCACGGAACATCACAAATATGTTGGATGTTTTAAACTAATTATATTGATGTTTTTTTTTAAGAATCATTAGATTTCACATTCTAGAATCTATTATACCACCGACTTTAATATTATTATTATATTATTACGTTTTTCCTACATACCGTGCATGTGGAAGACAGAGAGAAGCACTTTTGGTTCTTGAATATAATTATTGCTTACATTTTCTCAACCCAAAAAAAAAAAAAAAAAAAACTATTTCTTACTTACTAAGGAACAACACAAATATTTTGGATATTTTAAACTAATTGTAATTTATGTTAGATTTATTATTATTATTATTATTATTAGAATCATTAGACTTCATATTCTAGAATGTTGTATACCTTCGACTTTTTTATTATTATTATTACTACCCCCTATGCCTTGCATGTTAAGGCAGAGAGAAAGCACATTGATCTCTATCCCCCATTATTATGATATAATTATGTTTTAGATTTCTATCATTCATATCTCATATCAACCATTTCTCCCAAAAAAAAAAAAAAAATCATATCAATTCCACCCACACCCCACAATTGCAAACGATATCTTTGTCTGAACTTTGATTTATCTCAGCGATCCCTTGGAGAAAAACAAATACCGTTCACTTGTCCAGGTATTAAATCATCACCTTTTTTTTTTTTTTTTACTCACTCTGCAAAAAAGCTAGTAATGGGTCTGATTAATATTTTTGATCTATGTTTTCCTTTGGCTAAGATCATTATTATGTTCCATATTATAGATTTATAATATTCATTCGAAGATCATAAACAAAACCGGAAAACACTACCTTTACCGTTACAAAATCACATGTCACAATTTCATTAGTTTTTTTTTTTTTTTTTTAAAGTCACAGTTCACAATTAATGAAAATTGTCACCTATATGCACACCTAAGAATTCATAACAGCCTCTCTCTCAAAAGAATTCATAACAGCGCTCATACCATTACCATATTCCATATACCCCCAAACATGAAAAGGAAAACCCTCATTCAATCTGAATCTCGGCCACCACACACGGTGGCTGAGAAACCTTCAACACCCAAAAAAAACCAAACCACCCTCGCTCACGGCCATAACACGCGGCGGCTGGGGCTCGCCAAAATTGTCATGGTCGGTTAGGTGACCCCAGCCCAAAGAAAACCCCCTACTGACTGCGGATGAAAATGAGAGGAAGATCAAGAGAAATCAGACGCGCTGTTTAGATTTATTGCTTAGGCATATCTATTGCAAATTCATATCACTATGAATAACTGTATGTGCATATGTGCGTGTGTGTTTAGGAATGGCAACGGGTCGGGTTCGGGCCGATTTTTTCCATACCCGGACCCGACCCGCGGGGCAAGACCCGTATCCCGGACCCGACCCGTTTAGGTAACCGGGTTTTTTCTCGGGGCCCGGACCCGCCCCAACCGGGCCCCGCGGGTCCCGCGGGCCCCATTTAGAGCTTGGGCCCAGTTCGTGGCCCAACCAAAACAAAAAAAAAAAAAAATTTAAGCCCAGATTTATTTTTTCCTTACGTTCAAGCCCAGATTTATTTTTGCCGTTCAAGCCTGCATATTCCAAATAAAAAAATTAAGCCCAAATTTATTTTTGCCTACATTCAATCCTACATATTCAAATTCAAGCCTAAATAACGTGACCCAAATGCCAAATCATAAATTACTAATCATAAATCAATAAATCACCTATTAATTATAAATCTATAAATCAATAAACCATAACTAATATCATAATCATAATTCAATAAATCATAACCAAGATTTTAAATCAATAAATTATCTAGATCATAACTAAAATCACTAGCTAAACATAAAAATAAAATAAATCAAACAAGTCCAAGAAATAAGTATCAAAAGTTCAACGAGTCCAAGAAATTAAAAAGCTGCAAAATAAATCCCACAAGTTTAGAATAATTACAAACCAACATATTAATCTAACAAGTCTAAGAAATTAAAAAAAAAACTACTAAATTAATACAAAATGTTTAATCTTCATCAATTGTGATACAACTCCCATCAATTGTGGCACAACTCCCAGATTTGTTTGTGTCTGTGTTTGTGTCTTCCATCTCCGTTTTAGGCTCAACATTCCCAACAAACACAAAAAACAAAATTAACAGAGTTAATTTGAAAATCTCTCACAAAATACAACAGCTCAATAGTTAACAAACCCAATAACAGTATAACATCACAA
The DNA here is from genome assembly GCF_001633185.2 of Quercus lobata. Lineage (NCBI taxonomy): Eukaryota > Viridiplantae > Streptophyta > Magnoliopsida > Fagales > Fagaceae > Quercus > Quercus lobata. Next base: position 86,141,107 of record NC_044907.1, on the reverse strand, counting down.
ACACCTTAACCCATAAACCAAACCCTCACCCACCCAAAACCCAAATAAACATTATTATTATCATCACAACAAATTCAATGAAACACCACACATAAGACATTAAAACTTCACATATCCTAATTATGTTAAATACACTGCAATTCCAATATTTCTGTGAAAAGCTCTAATGGGATTAGTAAGTACAAAATTATGTTTAAATATTTTCACTAGCGTTACAAACTTGCTTTTGCATATAGCAAACAATTTAACCAAAATAAAGTAAATTGTGTAGGTGTCCTGCTGTAACAAACTAACAATGGTATATTATTCACTCAATAAAACTAGATTCAATCACCATAAACATTTCAAAAAAACACATTTATAGCTTACAATATCAACAAAGAATTTAAAACCATACTGGGTCTTTCTATTTCTAAAATTCATAAATGAGTAAACTAGGAGAGATACAAGCATATAGATTATGCAAACCAATATTTACAATAAATTCAACAATAATTTAGTCTACAATAATTCAGTTATTGACTAAAACATAATAATAGCACTTTCCTAGATTTTCCCAGGTACCAAACAAAGATCAGAGGGCTTTTTCTCACAAACATAGATAGTATTTGTTGAGGTCTAAAAAAGGGTCATAATGAAATAAGCCCAAAAAAAGAAGAACAAGTCAAGCCCAAAAGGAAAAATTCAGGCTAAGCCCAAAGTAATAGATACGGAAGACCCATAGGGGAATAAAAGAAAGGCCCAGAGGATCCTGAAGCCCAGAAAAGAAAGAAGCATCCAAAAAAAAAAGACCACGGCAAAGTATAAAGAAGCAAGGATCCTCAGGAACCATCAATAGGCATGGATCCCTTCAGGCACAAAGAAAAAGGAAGACTGGGACAGATCGATAGAAAGAAGACAGAAGAAGAAAACAAGAAATAAAAGCAAAAAACGCGAGCGACCTCTCATGGCACAGACAGAAAAGGCCTCGGGGAACCAGGACAGGGAAGAAGAATGATAACAAACGACTTTCAAAAATGGCAGAATAGGATTCCGCCCAAATAGGAAAGAAAAGGGAAAAGAGGAAGACGCCAGAAATGGGGATGCCAAGAAGGGCATACCTCAGCACGTCCCAAAGAAGATAGCCAACCAGAAGCTTTCAAAAGAATCAGAACTGAGAGAAGGAAAGAATGAGAAAAAACGGAAAAAAGACTTACCAAGACAATGGGGACAGGACATGCTCTGTTTACAAAAGAGCAAAACAGGGGAACCAACGGTTCCCCGGGAAGCCCAAAAAACTCCATTATAAAAGGAGGGGATGTGTTGTGAAGAAGGCAGCGAGAAAAAAGAAAGAAACAGAAGAACGAAGAAATTCTCTAGGAAAAACTATCAGAAAAATCTGTGCAGAAAGAAAAATACAAAGGGAAAAACAAATATTGCTTCCCGGTATCCTGTAAAGGCCACTATTGCACATACTCGGATTCAACGAGAATCAAACTTTGCAAGTTTTGAAGGCTGAAATAGCCATTCAAGACTGCAATTTTTGAGCTTGATTGGACCTTGTATCACGTCCTAGTGAGCTTTCTGTAATAAAAAAGATAATGTATTAATGAAACACTGCTTCATAATTCCCAGGATCCCCACAGCACTATTTCTTTTTTATTGTCTTGCTAATCCTGTTTCTTTCCTTCTGAACTTACGTTGTTAATTTTTGGCACTCTTCGATATCCTTGTTTGTTATTTTTCTTTATATTGTCAGGAGTATTCTCTACATTCACTTGATTCTTAAACAGCTCGTTAGCTGCGGTGAGTCAAGGCCCGGTCCACCAAATCCTTCCTTTTCATTCAGGGCCGGGATCCTTGGGCCTGAGTGTCACGAAAAAGGCACTCTCACAGTATTATTATCAAAAGTAAAGAAAACCCAGCAGATATACAAAATAGAAAAAAACCCTTTCAACAACAAAGATATTTAAGACAAAGCAGTTAAGGAAAAGAATCAAAAGATAAAAACGAACTTCACGGACTCAGTGAAAATGAAATAAGAAATTAAGAATACCTGACTGACTGCTGAGCTGAGCGAGGGAGGGAAGGCTCACGGACTCAGTGACTGACTGACTGAGGAAGTGTGTGAGTGAGGGAGGGTCGGACTGAGCTGATCGGAGTGAGGAACTGTTGGACTGCACTGCGCGTGAGGCGTGAGGGAGAGAGAGAGGGAGGCGTGAGGCGTGAGGCAGAGGGAGGCGTGAGGGAGGGAGGAGTGCGGAGTGTTGGACTGGGCTGCGCGTGAGGCGTGAGGCAGAAAGGAGGGAGAGGGGCTGCAGCAGTTGAAGATTGAAGAGTGAAGAAGAAATGAGGGAATAGTTAGGGTTAGATTATAGGTTTATATATATATATTAGGGTATTTTTGTAATTTTAGGTACCGGGTTTTTAAACGGGTTTTATACGGGTCGGGTCTCGGGTCAGGTCTGGGTTTTTTAAATAAAACGCGGACCCGACCCGGACCCGTTTCGGGTTATTTTTTTAAAACCCATACCCGACCCTATTTCTAATCGGATCGGGTAAAACCCGGCCCATTAGGGTCGGACCGGACCGGGTATCCACAGGTCGGGCAAAAATTGCCATCCCTATGTGTGTTAGAGTCTTAGATGACTCCTCTGTTTAGATTTATTGCTCATCATGTGTATCTATTGCAAATCCATCATTATGAATAACTGTATGAGTGAACTAATTGACATGTGTGTGTGTGCGTGTGTGTGTGTGTTTTATAGATGACTGCTGTTACTACTGGCGAGCTCTTAGAGCTTGCTGAAAAGAATGTGAAACTGGCAGTTGTGGAGGATATGGCTGAACAATTTGAAGAGGCCTATAAGCTTTATATGAAGGCATTAGAGTATGCGGGCACTTATCTCTTCTATGAGAAGAAACCATGGCTTAAGAAGCAGAATAGGCAGTCATTTTTGGGCCATTATAGAAGGGCAACAAAAATAAGAGGCCGTCATCACTTACATGGACCCTCTTTATCTAAAAGAGCAGAAAGCGGGCTTGGTCTTACAGAGTCGAATGCGAAGTTGAGTGATGTGGGCGGACTTCAGGCTTGCAAAGAGGTATTGGTTGAAGCTGCCATAGTGCCTATCCAGAATCCTCAATTTTTTACTGGTAAGTTCTCCCTCCATCATTGTATTTAACTTTTGGGTTTTTTAATCTCTGCTTTTAGTTTATTTGGTTATTCTTAGTTTCAATGCTAATAATAAGAGTTGGGTTATAGTGACCACTAATGTGGACATTATGTTTTGAACTCCTGTGGACACTAATGTGGACATTATGCTAAATAATGTTTTGAACTCCTGTTTTAGGAAAACGACAACCGTGGAAGGCTATATTATTATATGGTCCACCTGGAACAGGGAAGACCTATCTAGCAAATGCAATTGCAACAGAAACAGGATCAACTTTCTTTAGGTAATATTTATAATTTTACCAATATCAATACATAGGAAGCAACAGGATTACAATAAGTGATGATGTAAGAACCAGACATGGCAAGAGATAAAAGAACTAATCTTCATCTTCAAAAGGAAAAAACATGTTGCCAATTGTAGTTAATTGTGACTCTTATATTTGAAGTCTATGTGGCTTCTTCTTTTTTCCCTCTATGTTTCAGTTTTTCTGCATAATTTCTTTTGAAAACTTGTGACTTCGGCAGCATTTTATAGTTAACATGTTATTCTTATTCTCACCCATTTTCTGTAGATTTTACTTGTTATTAAAGGCCTAGATCAGAAATACATTTTCCAATAACTGAGATGATGGACAAAATTCATGAAATTTGGATTTAATAGATTAAATGTTCTTGTTGAAACCTAAGATGTTTGAGTTTCAGAAAATGTGGACTTGAGTTCTTAATATTTTATATTGTTGATGTAGTTTTCTTACTTCATATGGTTGGGTCTTTGAATCCTTTCATATGCTTTTTCATTGCAGTCATCACGTTATTGGAATGTGTTGAATTTCTGAATTCATCATCTATGCCACTATGCTTCAATTGATTCACATCTGCGATTGTTTTTGTTCTCTGCTTCTTCCAAGCAGTTATTGTTGGGTGCATTTATTACAGCTAATGTATTTCCTAAGGATGTAGATGTGTTTGCTTTCTAATGTTTTTATATAGATGGAATGCTGCCAACACATTTACATGTGTTGTGCACTGTCTATACACAGACATTTACATGTGTTGTGTACTGTCTATACACAGTGTTTCCGCATCGGACATTGTTTCCAAATGGATGGGAGAAAGTGAAAAGCAAGTCTCAATTCTTTTCCAACGGGCCCGTGATGCTGCTCCATCCATTATTTTTATTGATGAAATTGATTCCTCATGTGGTTCACGAGGTGAAAACGATGAGAATGAAGCATCTCAACGAATCAAAACAGAACTTCTTGTACAAATGCAGGTAATTTATTTTCCTTGGAAATGGATTAAAGTCATTTGTTCCAAGCTTCCATTTATATAATATAATTAACATGCTTAGATTAAGATTGGGGGCAAGTAGTTTGTCAATAACTTATTGTAGTTTGTACCATGCAGCTGGGTATGAATTTTTTACATTTTGTGATATGAGTTGCAAAATCTTATTGAACATTCTTATACTTAAAATGGAATTGAGGAATTTGATGGAAAAATTTAAATTGAAATGTTTAGTATGGGTGACCTAACTTAAGGTATTTAAGCATAAGTAACTTGAAATCATGTATGTGGTCCAAAGAAGGCTATGGTTTCTTTTGAATTTTAGGTTTTAATTTTTCTTTTTGGTTTTTTTTTTTTTTTTTTTTTTTTTTTTTTTTTTTTTGATGAGTAACTTAAAAATTTATTAAAAAAAAAAAACACAGCCCAGTACATAGGAAATGTACTAAAGGGACAAAAACATCAAGAACCAACAGAGGATACTCACTCTACTTATTTTGCTTCAATTTAGGGCATCCAAACTTGAAGTACTCGTAAGCCCACAGTTGATAATGGAAAAATAAAAGGAAAGATGTTAGTGGCAAGTTTAGTAAATCAAAAGGATAAAGGTTGAAGAAAAGCGGTTCTTACCTCCCAAACCACAACGGGGCCACTGATATGCTCGATAACACAATGAGAGTATTGTGCCATGTAATAAGTATCCCCATCCCAGTCAAAACTCCCAATCTTGTCTGAACTCTGCAAAATTCCCACACACCCCCCCCCCCCCCCAAAAAAAAAAAAAAATGCAAGTTCACCACATCTTTCGTGCTTGGCACTAGCACACTCCCGATCATCAGCAGCACAAAGCACCCTTATATTCACACTCTATTGCTTTCTATCCTTGGCATAAGTCTCATATAGCCAAGTCAGCTTCACAATTGAACTAGTCTGAATATCCAGCATCATCCCTAAAGCCTTCCTTATTTCACCAGGCTTCTTGCCAATAGCATAAGCGATCTCCAGCCTATCCCAAACAATCTTCATGGCTATGATCATAAAAAATTCCTCTGGAGTTAAGATTACTCCTCTGATCTCCGAGAAATGAAATGAGTTCATAGTGTTCCATAATCGCTCAGCTAGAGCCCTCACGAGGATCAAATCTTTGTGCACTTGCACCACATCATTAAAAAGTACATCTAAGAATTGACCAAATCTAGCTCCTCTGATTTTTCTTTCAACCATGGAATTGATTGAGTGCCCCCATTGGTATAAATTTTTCGTAGACCCTTTGTTCTTGTACACTGAGGCTACTTGCATTCATCAGGATCACAAATCAAAGCATGCAAATGGAAAAAGACAAAGGCAAGGTAGAAATTTGAATATTTCTAACAAACACAAACAAACAAACAAAAATGCAAATTGCTCCGGAACTGGTGTGCCGACTGCACTAACAGCAGTTGCGGTCCTTTGTGGTTTCATGCAATAACTCCAAACCAAATTGTTTCCAACACTTAACAGAGGTTCACCTAGCTCAAACACATAACCAAATACATCAATACAATACCGCTACAAAATCAAGCAATAAGCGAACAAATTCACATGCCCTCAAAAACCACTACCAAAATCATTTTCAAAATCCATTCACAAACTCATAATCTATCAAATTCTTAAGCATGATGGACTCTCAAAGTTTGATTTTTCCAGCTACATTCATCAATTTCAACAGTCATAAACAATCACAAAAACCACATCAAGCACTTAACAAATCAAACATCAAAATTTCTTCTTTTGACAACCAAGCATCAAAATTCCCAAACCACACCAAATACCAAGCTTCTACATTCAACCCCAACAACAAACACTTGGCGGACATACATAGCCATGATCTCAAATTTGAAGTCGTCCCATATACAATCCAACAAACCAAGTATCAAAATTCCCATATTTTTTCCACCACCACCCACATTGTAAACATACAAACCCATATCTCCAAAAAATAAAAGCTCAAGTTTGAAACACAGAAAAGTCATCTAAATAAAGGAGTACTCTCTTAACCACAACAAACTCCAAATGAATAACCCATTCAAACAAAAACAAAGATTAAGGGCACTTAATTAGCCTCATGGGATCGGTGCTTTGATGGGTCTTGAGAAATCAAAAGTTTTTGAGAGAAATGACTTCCCTTTTGCCGTTTCAGCTCGCGGGAAAGAAAAGGGTCTATCACTTCTCTTCAAAACAACGGTCAACGGATAATGAGCAAAATTTTGGTCAAAGTGATCCAAAATTGAATCAAAGTATTGGGTCAGCCCAAATAAAGTGATCCCAATTTTTATTTTATTATTTTTTTAGATGTTTAGGCCTCAAAGACAAATGATTTCTTCCGTTCAAATTGAGCCCAATCTGATTCAAAAATTTGTCCAATTCACATGGGCCAACAAATAAACCCAATATTGATCAAGATCTATGAGGCTTAAAAAATCCTCAATGAATTAGATGCAAATCTTTGTGTTTGCAAAAACAACATACCCAATGGATCATTCAGTTACATAGCAAAATTCCCAAGCAGAATAGTAAAATTCATCTCAATTCACGAGCTAAAATACCCTAAATGGTTGTAAATCCTCAATAAGTGTTACGTCTATGATATTTCACAATAAATTATAGTTGATTAGTTATTGTTGGTTCTAATTTAAACCTACCACTATTTTTTTTTTTTTTTCCGTACCAATAACAACTCATAACACCTTATCACTTAAGAACACAACATTTCTCTAAATACTCAATTCAAATTCATTCACTCATAAGTAAAACTAGGGGTAACAATTCATGTTCGTGTGTCAGGTTCGTGTCGTGTCGACTTATGAGTATCCGATTATATAGGTCAACACTAACCTGACATGTTTATTAAACAGGTCAAGATTCTTCAACCCTAACACAACCCATTTATTAAATGGGTCAATTGTGTCGACCTGTTTATCAGATTTTTTCAAAACAATTTTTTTTTTTTTAATATTAACCAAATTGATATAAATTATTAACCAAATTGATATAAATTATGAAAACTAAAAAAAAAAAAAAAAATAGTATTAACCAAATTGATATGAATTATGAAAAACTAAAAAAAAAAAATTAATAAAAAATTCAAAACTAACGAGTAACTGCATCACAAATAATCATTTAAAACTAAAGTATAACTCAATATCACAAATAATCAATCATAATATGTCAAAAAAAAATTGTTGATGCTCATTTTGGAAAAACCCAATACCAGGAAGAAGCCCAATAATATGGGCAAAAAAGAGTTAGTAAATTGAGAGAAAAATCATTAAGCTCGAATGGTAGGAATGATGGATCATAAGCCCATAAAATGATAAATGGGCCTCGAAGGAAGTAAGGGGGCCTAAAGGTGCCCAAAGAAAGAAGTAGTAAACCCATGGGTAGTAGAAAAGTAAGAATGAGCCAAAATAGGCTCGAAGTAATGAAGTAAGTGAGTAAGTAGTTGATGGAAAGCCCATAAACCCCAAGGGTAAATGATATGGTAATTGGGCTAGGAAAGCCCAAAAGAATGGGTCAAGGAAGCCCAAGTAGCATGAATGTAGACCCAATGACAATGTTGGGTCACTGTAATCAAGTGAAAGAAAGCATACAACAGGCCTAAAAGAGGCCCAGCAAGCACGGGTCAAATAACACCATAGCAGGAATAATAGAGTGCCATGGTAGGAATGCTAGCAACTTTACTGAAGGAGCAAAGAATGGGTTAAAGAGAGAAAAGCCCACAATCAAGAAAGGCCCAGCCCTTGAAGGAAGCAAGCCATAAAGAATGAAAGATCAAAAAACAGTTCACGCCACAAGAGGTCAATGATGAGCGGCAGAATGCTTAGGTGAGCCTTCAGACCATGGTAAACGCATGAGCAGCAGACAAGTTTTGGACATACATGGAAGTGGAGCACGCACAAGGCTCAGGCACCACTAACTTGTACCCAGCCAATACAGGAGTGGTGGGCCATGGGTCAGAGGTAAGAGAGGGTATGGTCTGGCGGTGGGGAGAAGGGGGAGCCTATTCTGGAGTCCCCGCTCAAACTCTTTTGGAAGAAATGTCCTACTGGGATGGCATACCCCCAAAAGAGGGAATGATGAGTTGGAACCACTAGGTGCATGTCATGAGGGATAGTGACAGAGGATGTCCACCTTGTTCCGGATAGGAATGCCACGGTGAACAAGCAAACAAAATAGTTTTCTTTGTCTGGTAATAGGATGTGGCATGGCCAGCACAGGTAAATGGTGATCGCTGGGCAGCTGACAGACTAGTGGGTGGTTTGGAAGGACACCCACTCCCAGACAAAAGTGGTTAAGGGGTAAAATGGTAAAAAATCAGTCGCGATAGGCAATATATAAGGAGCCTCCACCATGAACAGGGGAATATTCAACACAGCAACCATCATAACGAGAGATTCACAACATTACAACAACAAAAATCACCACTATAACACACGAGTAAGAACTAGAAAGAAAAGAGGGGGAAAACAGAGTAACAAAACGGAGAAAAAAGAAAGAGAAAGTTAGGAAGAAAAACAGAGAGAGAATAGAATGACAGACATGCACCAATACGCTAACCTCTTCTCTCCCTCTAAAAGCCTACCCTCTATTAAGGGTTAAGGATTTTCTGGGCATAAGTCATTTAGGCTCGTCCTTTCAAAGTGGGTAATTTCTATAGCAAGATCTTCCTATGAGGTTATTCACATTGAGGGAGTGGTTCTCTCCTTGGCCTTAGTCCCATAATGCAAATGAGCACAGCATACTAACCATTCCTTCTTTACTTTTATTGATTAAGTACCAGTATTATTTCCCTTTACCTTTGCCATTTCATTTATAATGTATTTCTTGTTGTTGTGCTGTTCTTTTTCTTTATTTTAATTGAGATTCATTTACTTATTTTGTCTAACAACAAGTATATTTCTTTTATTGTTGTCATATTGTATTTGCCTGCCATAACTCTTTTGTAACAGTTTCATCTGCTATGGACATGTGACCAAAGTTTTAACAATGTGGCTTTAGTTTGCGCACAAGTCGATTTGAGGTAAGTTGCAATTAGACCGGTCCTGACTCTCCTACCCAGAACCTTTGGGCTATAGTGTGGCCAGAGGTAGCCCAGCCCACAATCTCAAAAAGGCCCACCATATTTAAATTGGCAATTCCGTTGGGGAGTTGGGAAACAGACAAGGATAGAAGACAGAAGCCCTCGCAAACCATGCCCCCAAAATCCAGAATAACACGAAACATGAGTGTTGTGCCCTCGCAGGCAGAATCGAGGCCAACAACACCCCACCAACAACAGACTAATCAGGCAGAAGGTATCAACAGCGTGGGGGCTGAACCCCAACCACAGCCAAGAATCCCCACTAACAATGCTAACATTTTCATTGAGGTGTTGCAATCGCTGCAACACTCACAGTAGTAGATAATGGAAGAAATTTGTTAGCTGAAAATGGACAAGACGAAGGAGAAAGGGAGTCGGCATGACTCAGAGCATGCGGCAGACAAGGAGGAGACACCAATTGGAGGTGCACAGTAGAATGTAGAATAACATTTCATCACTATGGCTGAAGTAGTAGCTCTCCTAGAGCAGGAGAGCGCCCAAGGAGAGATTCTATGCATGAAGACCTCCTTACCCATTAAGGATACTCAGTAAGCCATACCTCGAGAGGTATGAACCACGAGTCTTTGCGCAGTATGATGGTAGGAAAGGAAGTATTGTTGAGCATGTAAGCAAGTTTATTGATACTCTTGGCCCCTATGCGGCAGATGAGGACCTATGTCTCCGGGAATTTTCTAAATCACTATGTGACCGTGCGTACACTTGGTACATCAGTCTAAAATTAGAATCAATCCCAACATGGGATGACATGGTGGATGTATTTTGCACTAAATACTTCCATGGAGAGGAAACAGTAACGCTCGCGACCTTGCAAGCAACTAAGCAAAGAAGTGGCGAAGATTTGATGGAATACATTAAAAGGTTCAGGGATATAGCACTTGACTGCTATGATCATTGTGAAGAAAAGACATTGGTGGAAATGTATATGACAAACATGATCAAGGAGTACAGAGCTGGCTTGGAAAATTTGGAAATCTCCCAATTTGCACAGTTGTTGCAGAAAACCAAGAAGACTGCTCAGTCAGTGAGGCCAAGTTCTAACAAAAGGAATGCCCCACAAGTTATGACAATATCCACTAGCGAAAGAAAGAGGAAAGTTGACGGAAGGGAATATGATACCCCTCCACTAGGCCTTGTCAATGGGCTGGCCCGGCCCCTTTTTACTTGGCCCATGGGTCTAATGGGCTGGGCTTAATGGGTTGTTGACTAGTCAATGGGCTGGATCGAGCTGGGCTAGGCTGGATGGAAAAACCCTAGCCCATAGCCCTACCCATGGGCAATGCCCATTTGGGTTTTAACGGGCTGGGCTAGTGAGGTGGGTTTAATGGGCTACCCATGGGCATTTTTAACGGGTCTTCAATGGGATTATCAAAATTTAACCAAAAAAATTATAATTATATATTATTACAAACTATCAAATTGAACAATTAAAAAAAATACTAAGACATACCTCTTAAAAAGGTACTAAAATAAGACTAATTAACTTGTATTGATAAGAATAAATAAGTACATTGAAATTTTCATGAATATATTAGACTGAAAATAGTTGCATCACTACAAAATGTGTACATCCCAACTAGGTTGGCACTCACACACTTGTCTATCATTTGCAATTCCCAATCTATTTGTGTTGAAACATCAAATAATTTTATCTAAGAAAAAAATTGAAAAACTTGTTACATAAATTTTATAACTATTTGCCAAGCATTATCTTGAAGTGGTGGATTGTTGGTCATGTGGTGGACTTCTTGGCATCCACTCAGGCCTTTCTAACTTCAATTGCTCAAATGCCTCTGCTGATTCTACTTCTTGTTCTGCTTCTTGTCGTCTTTTGTCTACTAAGTTCCAATCCTTTAAGCACACAAGTGCCTCAACAGTCTCGGGACTAAGACCACATCTCTTGTTAGATACAACTCTACCACTTGCAGGAAAAGATGCTTCTGATGCTACTGTGGAAACAAGAACTGATAATATTTCACGAGCCATAATGGAAAGTATGGGATACTTTGATTTGTTTTCCACCAGCCCAATAAATCAAATGATCCTTCTTCATCAATGTCAAGTAAAGGTTGATTTAAATAACATTGAAATTTCGATAACCCACCTGATGTTACTGAAGATCTTCTTTTAACCATGTGATAAGCATTTTGTTCTTCTTGGTCACCTAGAAAACTAGTACAGGACAAAGAGCTTCTTGTGTTTTGTGTTTGGGCACCAATTTCAGAATTTTTATAAGCATTTCCATAATAATCAAATAATTGTGTCATTGAATTTTGAAATGATTGTATGGTCTTTTGAATTTTTTCAACTTCATCATTATAAATTATTTCTAAAAAAACATTCAACTCTTCAATCTTAAATCTAGGATCAAGAATAATAGCCATTCCAAAAATCAAAGGAATATCTCCCCAATATTTGTCAAATTTTTGTCTCATTAAATCTTACGTTTCATCAAATATTCCAAAAGTTTGCCCATAAAATTTTGAAAATTTTGCACAAATGTTAGTCAATTGAATTATAACTCTACAAGATGTTGGATAATATACACCACAAATTTTTTTTGTTGAATCATGAAAAACCTTTAAAAAGTCTCTTACAAGTTCTGCTAACATCCAATCATGTTCTTCAATTTTTTCTAGAGGACAACGTGAATTTTGAGAAAGATGAGAATAATATAAATTTAAAACATCTTTATATTTTATTGCTGAATCTAAAAGAAGATAAGTACCATTCCACCTATGAGGCACATCAATATTTATATATATATTTTTTGTTTCTTTTCAATTCCATACAACATTTTATATACAATTCATATCTTGCTTGAGAACTTTTAATATTACGAACAATATCTTTTATTTTTTCAACGGATGAGGATAAATTTGATAAACCATCTTGAACAATTATATTTAAAATATGTGCACAACAACGTATTCGAAATAATGTACCATGTAAAGGTAAGCTTAATTTTTCTTTTAAAAACATTTCTATTGTATCATTATTTGTTGCATTATCAAGTGTTATTGAAAATAGTTATCAGTAATCCCCCAATATTGAAATTCATCACTAATAAGATTTGCAATGTTATATCCCGTGTGTGGAGATTCCAACATTTTAAATGATATTATTCTTTTATTTAAATTCCAATTGGAATCAATATATTGAATAGTTAAAGAGAGAAAACCTAATTTATTTCTTGATGTCCACAGGTCAGAAGTTAAACAAAATCTACCACTATGTGCATGCAAAATACTTTTTAATTTTTCTTTATAAAATTTAAAACTCTTCATAATATCTCTTTTTGCGGTTGATGCATAAAATCCTTTATATTGTGGAGTAAAACCACATTGCACCATTCTTGTAAAATCATGTTTTTCAACAAATGTAAATGGATCATACCAGATGAAGAAGATGATCTTTAGGCTGAAAAGCTACTAAGTTTAAGGTTTGAGAGAGAGAAATGAGTTTGGGAAGGTAAGGAGACAAGTTCTGTCGAGAGAGATCGGGGAGAAATGAGAGAAATGTCGCACTGACCCTATATATAGAAACATTCATAGCTCGATGGATCGGCAGGTATCAAAAGGTGTCGAGAATAAAAATTCGACAGATACAGCTATCGAGAGGTGTCCACAACAAAAGAATCTCGATGAATCAAGAAGCTATCGAGCATTTATCAAGCATACTGAAACTTCCTCGATGGATCGAGAAGCTATCAAGACTAAATCTCAAAAACCTCGATGGATCAAAATTGCGATAATAGCTATTGAGAAAAGAAGCTCAAGAGGCTCTATAGTTAGCCTGGCTGTCGAGAGGTATCGAGAAGCTGTCGAGATTGCTTAAAAACAGTTTTTCAAAGAAGAGTAAAACATAGATATGAATGCAATCAAACATACTACTCAACCAAAGATCCAAACAACATTTCAAGCTCTCAAAATCATCTCTCAACAAGAAAAATGTCAAGCATTTAGATCCAAAACACACACACATATACACTAAATAAGTCTAACCAATTTTATATTTCAAAAACAAGTTAAGATAGTTTAGTGAGCATACATTAACACATGTATTCCTTGTGATGGCCAAATTACATTGTACCTGCACATGCATCAAAAGTAGCAAAGATTTTGCGTGTTGTGTGTGAAAAACATCGCAAGATTGCATAAGTGTCTCATGTTATGACGATTTGAGATATGAGAAAATTAATTTAACTCACACACAATTATAACTTCTTGATGGGGACTATCAGCTTCGAGGTACATCCTACAACTCCCACATCTCCTAGAAGACACGCTTGCAATCATATATAAAACATTTTGATTCTTTTTTCTTTTATTGTTCTTTGCATGTTTTCTTTTTAAGCATATCATGCATGGGCATATAAGAGAGAGAAGAAATACCCAATTATGTTAAACTTTTGACATTGCACTTTTGCTATGCCGAAACATATAGATGTCATTCCATGATTGGCGAGCAACAGTGGTGGGATGGTTATTTATGCATTTCTTTTAGGATTTTCTAGTCCTACCCGTCAAAAAGAGTGATACGAGTATTAAGTACAAAAGATCACTTAATCTTACTCATTACAAACAAGAGCCATAAACCTCACTTGCTTAGTTGTGCATAGAGATGCTTATCTAAGCTACAAAAGATACAAAATTTAGAAGACTTTGTTTCAATGGCCATCCATGGTACACAAGTACCAATGTACACAAACACACACTGTTTTTGTATTTTTTTTATTTTTCATTTTTTTTTATGAAAAAAAATAAAGCAAAATTGAAAACAAACAAACAAAAACATGTTAAACAAAGCAAAGCATAAAACTAGACTAATTCAAAAAATAAATAAATAAATAAAGCAAAACATACAAGTAATGTAAGCAAAAATAGAGGGAGAGAGAGAAAAGTGATTGAATCACTTAGAGCCTTTTTCCTTCCACATGTTGGAAGAACCTTTCCGTTTAGCCAACCCTTGAACCGGCGGTAAGGGGGAAGAATTGAAACTATTCAAGTTCGAATTGAACATAAAGGCTTTGAATATATCTCCAAGAGGAGCAAGAGATGATGGAAATTGATTCCAGTTTCCCGATGAGATCATATTGTTGCTCTGTTGAGTGGCTAACCATTTATAGTAATTAGGTCGAGTACGTCCAGTCGCTCTACAGTGATGACAGAGATGCTACTTCTTCTGTTTAGACTTTTGAGTATTACGCTTCTTAGCCCTAGGGTTTTTAATATCTTTCTTTACAAGTTTAGGGGTACTCCTAAGATAGATTTACCCTTGTCTATGTTCTCACTAGCTAAAACAGTTTTGACATTAGTGTTCTCAGATTCAACATTATTAGCAAGAGAAACAAAAACAGTAGTACCAGAGGAAGCAATATTAGGAGAAGAGAAATCATACCCTAAACCGGTTCAATCAAAAGCATATTTCTGTAAACTGAGCATCTTATCAAGCTTTGCATTTGAAGTCCTCTCCAGCTGAGCTCTAACTTGAAACAGCTCCGCTTTAAGCTTCTTGGTCTTCTCAGCCAAGAAATTATTCTCAAATCTCAGTGTTCCAGTGGTCTGATTAGTTTTATCAAACTTTGTGGAGATTTCTTCTAGTTCAAGCTCCACATCACTGAGCTTCTTGGTGGCCAACCTATACAACTTCTCATGCTTTTCCGAGACTTTGTATAACTTTGCATAGGCTGTGTGGATGTTATCTTGTTCATCAAGCTTTTCAAACTTAGACTCCACCAAGTCCTCTTCTTTATCTACGTCTTCAACAATCCCCTCAGTAGGAATTATAGTGGCAATGAAGGCATTTAGGATTCCATCATCCTCATTGTCCGAGTCATCCTCAGGCTTGGTGTCGCTCAAAGTAGCAACAAATGCCTTGCTCTTCCCGATGGTCTTGAGATACGTAGGGCACTCTTTGTTTCATGTAACCGAAGCCTTGACACCCAAAGCACTTTGGTCTTGAAGGAACAGTGTACTGACTGCCATCCCTAGCATCCTTCTTCTCTTTGTCTTGGCTCTTGAATTGAGACAAGCTAGACTGCTTGTAGTCTTTGTCGAAGCCCTTCCCATTGGCATTCTTCATGAACTTCTTGAATTGCCTTATGATGTAGGACTTCATTTTAGAATCTTCATTGCCTAAAAACTCATTCGTGTCATTGCTCTTGGCCTTCAGTGCCATGCTCTTACCCTTACCCAATTTCCAAATCCTTGTCAAACCTAACTCATAGGTTTGAAAATTTCCAACTAGCTCTATCAAAGGAATTTGATCAATGTCCTTTGATTCTTCAATGGCGGTGATCTTGGCATGGAATCTCTCCGGAAGAGATCTGAGCACCTTTCTAACAATCTTGGATTTGAAAATGGTTTCCCCAAGATTAAAGGCTGAGTTCACTATGTGATAAGAATTTCCTATTCTAAAAATAGCCACAGAGAATTAGGAATATAAACAGAGCAGGGAGATATTAGAGGGAGAGTGAGAGAGAGAGATAGAGATAGAGAGGAAGAGAAAGATAGAATTGGGGAAAAGAATTGGGAATTGCATTACTCTTTTCATGATCTGATACAATGAACCTCTTGATCCCTTTATACACGGCTTAACAAAACTATCAACAATGGTATCATTCTTGTAACTGTTTCTAACTAACTAACTACCCCAATCAGTTGTAACTAATAACTAATACCAATCCCACTATTAACTATTTCATGAGCTAATTACACAATCACTAAGAATTGGCTATACTCCAATGTACATGGTAGCAGCAACTGTTACTCATAGGCGCAGGTAGCCCTTGGCCATATCAGTTCCTCATGCATCAGGTATTAGCTCCTCACGCATCATGCATCAGTAGGCCATATCAGCTACAACACCAATACCAAAGCAGTCCTATCACTATGTCTTTGAACTTAGCATAGAACTCATCAAACGACTCATCCTCTTCCATCTTGATCTCTTCGAAGCTTGTAGTGAGCCTCTGAAACTTTGAATCCTTGACAACCTTGGTTCCTTCATAGGTTGTCTGGAGGATGGTCCATGCTTCCTTCACAGTTTCAGTTGAGGATATCTTCTTGAACTCCTCATTCGTGATCGCATTGAATAAAGCATTCAATGCCTTGCTGTTGAAGTTAGCCACCTTGATCTTAGCATCATCTCAATCGGCCGGCACTTCCTTTGGCTTGGTCCAACCTATCTCCACAACTTGCCACACATTTTCATCTAAAGACCGCAAGAAAACTCTCATGCGTACTTTCCAGTATGCATAGTTAGTGCCATCAAATAAAGGAGGTATAATAAGAGACTGTCATCTATCCATGACAATAGGGGTCAATGGATCGCACATCAAAGATTAATCCTAATTAGAGTGTGCCCGCTCTAATACCACTTAATAGGCCAAGAATTTATTGACCCCTTGTAATAAATTAACCAATTGATTTAGCCAAGTTAATTAATTAATTCAATTAACATGCAAAATGCGTGGTAGCACAAACAAATCACCAACTAAGTAAAAATGCAGCGAAAAATAAAGTTGACACGGTGATTTATTTACGAATGGGGAAAACTTCCAAGGCAAAAACCCCACCGGGTGATTTTAAGGTCACCACTCCCGAGAATTCACTATTATCACAATAAGTAGTTACAAGTAAAGGAATCTTAGTACCTTATACCAACCTACAATTCAACCCTTACCCCAATACCCAATTGGACTTGTTCTATAGTGACAATCTCTCATTTTAATGCGTGGCTCCCAGTACGTGATTAACCAATTGATGCGTGGATCCCAGTACGCGGCTTACTCACCAACTTGAGAAAGATGTTGGCTGCAAAATTCTTCAATTCATCAACACAATGAAGATCACAAAGCTCCTTGGTCACAAAATCCAATGGTGTACAAACGCAACAGCTTTTTCAAGAAAAAGATGAACTAGGGAAAATTCTGTCTCCGGTCACAATTTGCATGAATATAACTTTGTTTTACACTCACGCAACCTTTGACGGCCCTTAAAATAATCCTTATATATATTTATGGTTGTGAGAAAAAAAAACCTAAACATGTATACATGGATTGGTGTGAAATCAGATCTGAAAAACTAATTTTCATAAATCTCGATAGATAGCTTATCTATTGAGCAGCTGTTGAGCATCAGGCAAAAGCTGCCTTTTAAACCTTGATAGATTCTATCTGTCAAGCTAGCTGTCAAACTTTAAAATCCAACACTTCTTCACTTGTTTCTTAAACAGATTTGCATGGCTTTAACACTTGAATTTGAAACCTTGTTCCTTGAAGTATTAAATACATCCTAGATCTACCCAATTATAAGTAAAGTGCATTTTGTCAAAGGATTAGCCAATTCTATATTGACATATGTTCCTAACATGATTCACATATGTCCTAACAACTATGTCACAAGGCAATATTGTAACATGCTTTTATCAAAATGTAATGCAAAGCTATGCAGTATTAGAAAGCATATGGCATCATAGTCATAGTAATAGCAAAAGCAATAGCAAGTGTAATATCACAATTTACAAACCTAAACTATAGCAGTCATGTAAGACTTGCCAAATAAGTACTGTAGAAAACATAAAGTGTACTAGATAAGGGAACAAAAGGGAAACTACATAATCAACAAAGTCTGGAAATAAGAGTCTAATCTTTAAAGCAATTGGATCCACCAACACTAAAAAGAAGGCACTCACGATCTCCCTGCAAGTCCGCCACCTCCTTCCTTAGAGCCTTAATGCGTGTATTAATGGGATCAATAGCAGGCTGAACCTTCTTTAGGAAGAAGGCTTGGGCAATCTCACGAAGATGGTCCAAAATCAACTCTACAGCAAAGCCTACACTAACAAGCTCCTATACCGCAACCCTCCACCATAAGATCCTCTCAACGAAAATGGTATCAACGAAGTTGTGCTCGATATCATTCATCACACTCCCCAACAACTTCAAAAAGTGCTCTCTAGTAGAATGGCCAAGACGGAATCCTTGCATGAAGTCCCCACGACTGCTGTAAACTGCCTCCAAGTGAGAAACACAATCCCCAGGGACTCTGAAGCCATGGAAGTCAACATAGGAAGGCCCAGAACCCTAGAAGTCTGCGGGATCGAGGTCATTAACCTCAGGTTGGTCAAAATAAGTGAAGAAGGCCACGGCCTCACTCATAAGGTTTGGAACTGTGGCAGAATTGCTGCACACCTGAAACTGAGAAAGGGTAGTGAGAACCGGACCTGATAGGGAACATGAAATGCAGTGTGAGAAACCATAAAGTGAGAAGGAAGAATTCATAATTAAGAAATAAGGAAGAGGATGAAAGGAAGAAAACATACCAGGACTCATGAGGATGGGGGCTGTCAGGATGACGAGAACTGGTGCTATAAGAATGGCAGAAGTAGGTACGGCAGAAACTGGTACTGTAGGAATGGCAAAAACGGGTGCTGTAGGTGCTGCAGGAGGAGTGGCTATAGGCATTACTGTGTCTACTGCAACCTCTGGTTCCTCAAAAGTCTCTATGATTAGAAGAATAGACATACAAAATGAATGGAGATTGCATCAGGAGGTTACGCAGATACATATAAAAGGGAGAAGGAAGAAGAAAGAAACGATAAAGGGTAAAGAGAAAAGTTAACAAATATGAGAGATATGTACCCATAACCTCGGCCTCATGCTTATCACCCTCCTCCTCGTTAGAATTAGAGATCCTCTTCTTCACAGTGGGTTCATCATTGGAATCCTCAAAAACCTCCTCAAATCCCTCAAAGGACAAGTCTGCATCAGGCCCACGTGTGGCAGAGTTAAGGATGGAGGAAGGGGTAACTACCAAAAGAGAACCATCCTTCACAGCCTAAGATAAAGCCATGAAAGGATCATTGGTAGAGATAACAAGAGGTGTGGCAGGAGAGGCAATCTTAGTCTGGGAAGCAGCCAGAGGAGTAACTCCTTTCTAGGGAGGAGTCTTGATAGAAATGAAAGCAGGCTCACTAACCCCCTCGGTTTGGGCAACCCTCCTCTATAGGTCTAGGCTTAGTGGAAGGGATAGGTGTCTTGACAGGAACTCCCCGTGCGGCAGCAGGAGCGGCAAGAGCCATAGCCTCAGCCACCACATCAGCTCCATCAAAGAAACCCTCCATGAGTGTGCCCATGGCAATAGAAACCTCCTTAGTCGTGGGGTGATATATGGAGATAGGCTCGGGTTCAGCCTGAAGAATGTGAAAAAAAAAAAATGAAAATGAGAAGAATGCATAATAATTAATGATGTGTATATATACAAAAAGAAGAGTAGGGAGAGAAATGGGCAATCAATGACATGTGGCAAGGGAAGCGCATGAAAAAGAAAAAAAAAAAAAAAAAAAGAGAGAGAGAGAAAAGAGGAAGACATACCTTAAACTCGAGCTCATCAAGCAATATAGGACATGTGACAGATGTGTCCTCCTTGTACTTAGACTACAAAAGAAAAGAGAAGACAAGGAAAAGGGAATGAGTCAATAAGTATGTGGGGTTAGCCGCAAAAAAGCCCTATACAGAAATAATGAAGATGAAGTAAAATTAGAGATAACATACTCTCCTCTTGGTAGTGGTAGATGCAGGAGGGGGAAATGTCTTCCTCTTGCTGCCTTGGGTCCTGCTAAAAGGAGGAGCATTAGCAGATGGCCGCAGAGCAATAGGCCTAGACTTGCCTGCAGTAGGGCGCTTACTTGAATGGGTACGAGCAGAAGGAGGAGAAGAACTCTCTAAAACTATGTTACCTACGGGAGGAAGGTCACCCTCAAAAGGCATAATGTCTGAATAGGTCTCAGAGGAGTCATCACCTTTCTTGGCAAACTTAGGCTTGGCGAATCGGGGTGCAGAACTCTTCTTTATGGGCACAGAGATGTTCATCACCTTCACTCTCTTCTCCCAACCCGTGGGATAGTCACCAACATACCAAAACCACCCTCTCTCCTTTCTTAACCCACTCAAATATAGCAAATCAACTCTGCTTCCTGGCATATGCCACCACAAACTTGGTGGTAAGAAGCAACTAAGGGTTGGCAGAAATGATTGCACTAAGGCCATTAGAAGGAATGAGAGAAAACCCACGACTGCTCAACAACTCTTGCTAAAATGAGGTCATCATGGCCTACCAGTATCCATGCATGGCAGCAGTACAAATACTCTCCCTCAGTGAACCTGGAATAGTGATTGCAGTAAAACGCCTATTCCAAAACTCAAAGGCAGTGTGCCACAGGAATGGCCGAACAGAAGTAGGGGACTCCATAATGGTAGAAAAGTCATCAGGAATATCCTGATCTAGTCCAAATTGCCTCCTTGCCCTATCAGCAGAATAATATACAAATCGAATCCCCTCATTGGCCAAATAAGGCAACCATCCGGCATTGGTGGCCGCCAAGTAAGTAATACCCCTCTCATTAAAAACAGTCAACGGGGTGGTGGTCCCAACTGTATCAACAAAAGGACCCATGACAGAATCAGCACATGCAAAACCTGCATCTAAACTCCTATATGCTTTCCAAGAAAACCCAACTCCTTTATCAGAGAACTTAACGGCATGATGCCCAATCGGCTTCAAACCAACCCAACGAAAAGCCAATGGAAAATCAAACTCAAACCGACCACAGAAATCAGTGATGACTCTCGGACATGACTGGTATCTCTCCTTGGCAAAGTAAATAGGTCTACACTTTGCCAAGTGCTTAGCACAATGCTCATACAACAGATGTTGTAGAATGGTACTATAAACAGAAGAAGTAACTATATGGCAGGAACCCACCTACTCTTCATCACTCCGTACGATATCTAACTGAACATATAGATATCCCAGAAACATGGATGCTAACAGCAGACTCACCCCAGTAGATATCTTAATGTCTAACTGAAAATACAAAGGCTTTAAAGCATAGTGACGGTGAGAGCCAAAGATGAATTTACAGAGCGAAAATGTGACGAAGGCCATATGGTGAGCAGCGACAAAAGCCTTGGAGAAAGACCCAACCCAATATGATAACTTTGCATTGCCACTCATCCCCTTTCTCAACTCGACCTCCACAGCTTCCTCCTCCGTAGAGAGCTCCAAAGCACTGGGGTCAACATCACTAAGAATGGGCAAAAGCAATTGGTTTACCACGTTTTCCAAGGTCACAGTGATCTTACCACAAGAAAGGAAGAAGGTGTGAGTAGCGGTGCACCACCGACGGACCAAATGACGGAGATTGAACAAGTCCCTATAGTTGGGCAAGCAACGCAATGAAACAATGGCCTTCAACACGCTAGCCCAATGTAGCACCTCCATAAAACCCTTATCGGACAACTTGGTACCCGATCCAAACTCGAAGAGAATGGGCATGGGGAGCAAAGTACCTTGGCAGATAACAAGATTAGGAATTGAAGAAGCCAACGGAGCCCACGATATCTCTATGTTGTGATGGCAGAGGGCGAGCCACACACGGCCCGGCGGCAAAGGCGTGTACTCACCGGAACTTTTGGAAAATGGGCATGGGTGTCGTACCACGGGTCTATGAGGGGAGCGCACTCACTATTGGGATTGCGCCATGCCTCCTCCTTATCGGAACTCTCCGATTCGGAATGAGGGGCCTCTTCGCCTAAATCCCGCATGGAAGGATCATCAGAGGCGACTTCTTTCCCCTTACGGCGGGAAGAACCTTGACCTTTTGCTGGCGTCACAATGGAAGGATTGATCGGAGTAAATGGGTGAGAATGTTTGAGGGAGAAGTACGATGAAGAGAGGGAAAGGGAGAAAGTGTTTGTGTCAAGAATATGAAGGGAATCTCTCTTAAGTACCAATGTCATTAACGCTGACACGAAAGGATGTGATGGGTCACCCATCGGATAAGGCATGGAATTAATGAAGCGGAAGCTGTGTTTCAGAATAACTGCTAAACTGGGAAATTTGAAGAGACAACATTGTTCATGGCAAGAAGAAAAAAAAATAAAGTGGGGCCCACTGTTCGAAAAAGCCTGCGAAGGAAAAGAAGAAAGAAATATAGAAAGGAGAAGAAAATCTTTTGTTCGCATATGAACTGCAAGAGCACTTCATATGCTCAGGGGGCTAAATGTTGATGCTCATTTTGGAAAAGCTCAATAGTAGGAAAAAGCCCAACAATATGGACAAGAAAAGAGTTAGTAAATTGAGAGAAAAACCATTAAGCCCGAATAACAGGAATGATGGATTATAAGCCCATAAAATGATAAATGGGTCTCGAAGGAAGCAAGCGGGCCTAAAGAAGCCCAAAGAAAGAAGTAGTAAACCTATGGGCAGTAGAAAAGTAAGAATGGGCCAAAAAAAGCCCAAAGTAATAAAGTAAGTGAGTAAGGGGTTGATGGAAAGGCTATGAACCCCAAGGGTAAAGGATATGGTAATTGGGCCAGGGAAGTCCAAAAAAGTTAGCAAAAGCCCATAGGAATGTAGAATTGGAATGGGCCAAGGATGCTTAAGGAGGAAGAAATGGGCCAAGGAAGCCTGTAAGCAATGGAATGGGTCAAGGAAGCCCAAGTAGCATGAATGCAGACCTAATGACAATGTTGGGTCACTGTAATCAAGTGAAAGAAAAGCATACAGCAGGCCCAAAAGACGCCCAACAAGCACGAGTCAAATAACACCACAGCAGGAATAACAGTGGCATAGCAAGAATGTTAGCAAGTTTACGGAATGAGCAAAGAGTGGGCTAAAGAGAGAAAAGCCCACAATCAAGCAAGGCCCAACCCTTGAAGGAAGCAAGCCATAAAGAATGGAAGATCAAAAAATAGTTCACGCCACAAGAGGTCAAGGATAAGCGGCAGAATGCACAGATGGGCCTCCAGACCATGGCAAACACATAAGCAGCAGACAAGCTTTGGACATACAGGGATGTGGAGCACGCACAAGGCTCAGGCACCACCAACCTGTACCTAGCCAAGACAAGAGTGGTGGGCCATAGGTCAGAGGTAAGAGAGGGTATGGTCTAGCGATGGAGAGAAGGGGGAGCGTATTCTGGGGTTCCCACTAAAACTCTTTTGGGGGAAATGTCTTGCTGTGATTTCATACCCCCAAAAGAGAGAAGGATGAGTTGGAACCACTAGGTGCTTGCCATGAGGGATAGTGAGAAAGGATATCCACCTTGTTTCGGATGAGAATGCCACGGTGAACAGGCTAACAAAATAGTTTTCTTTGTCTGGTAATAGGATGTGGCATGGCCAGCACATGTAAGTAGTGGTGGCTGGGTAGCTGACAGACCAATAGGTAGTTTGGAAGGACACCCACACCTAGACAAAAGTGGTTAAAGGGTAAAATAGTAAAAAACCAGTTGCGGTAGGCAGTATATAGGGAGCCTCCAATGTACATAGGGGAATAATCAACACAGCAACCATCATAATGAGAGATTCACAACATTACAACAACAACAATCATCACTATAACACATGAGTAAGAACTAGATAGAAAAGAAGGGAAAAGTAGAGTAATAAAACGGAGAAAAAAGAAAGAGAAAGATAGGAAGAAAAACAGAGAGAGAATAGAATGGCAGGCATGCACCAATAGGCTAACCCCTTCTCTCCCTCTAAAAGCCTACCCTTTATTAAGGATTAAGGATTTTCTAGGCATAAGCTATTTAGGCCCGTTCTCTCAAAGTGGGTAATTTTTATAACAAGATCTTCCTGTGAGGTTATTCACATTGAGGGAATGGTTCCTTCCTTAGCCTTAGTCCCATAATGCAACTAAGCACGGCATGCTAACCATTCCTTCTTTGCTTTGATTGATTAAGTACCAGTATTATTTACCTTTTGCATTTGCCATTTCATTTATAATGTATTTCTTGTTGTTGTGCCGTTCTTTTTCTTTATTTTAATTGAGAATCCTTTACTTATTTTGTCTAACAGCAAGTATATTTCTTTTATTGTTGTCATATTGTATTTGTCTGCCATAACATTTTTGTAACAGTTTCATCTACCATGGGCATGTGACCAAAGTTTCAACAAAGGGGCTTTAGTTTGCGTACAAGCTGGTCTGAGGTGAGTTGCAATTGAACCGGTCCTGACTCTCCAACCCAGAACCTTTGGGCCGAAGTGTGGCTAGAGGTAGCCCAGCCCACAATCTCAGAAAGACCCACCACAAAAATAAATCACAATAATTAATAAGTTTATATACCTAAAATTTGAAGAGTATATTGGTAAAATGTCATTTAATTAAACGGGTCAAATGGGTTCCAAGGATTGGACACTAACTCAACCCGTTTATTAAACGGGCCAATTGTGTCAACCCGAGTATGACACTAACCCTTTAATCCTCAACTCATAACCTACTAATTTCGTATCGTGTTGTGTCGAGCTCGCGGGTCATGTCCAATTTTGCCACTCCTAAATAAAATATCTTAAATGATCATAAAACCCCAATTCAAATTCATCGACTCAGTGATAAAACACTTTAAATGGTCATGAAACCCAATTAATTCACTCAAGAAAAAAAACTTTAATGGTATTAAAGTCTCAAATTCATTTCAAGTTCCCCAAGAAGTAAATATGGTTATAAAACATCAACTTTTTTGATAACGTCAATTTTTCCCACCTTTGTCAATGAATTTTCCTTTCATTCCCCACCTGTCCCCACCAAAATTTAGCACACATTGCATCCAGCTCATCATAAAGTTTCAAAGGGAGTTGGAAAACACTCATGGTGTAAGTAGGAACAGACTGAGCAACTGCTTTAATAAGAATTTCCTTACCGGCCTTAGACAACATCTTCCCTTTCCATTCCTGCAATTTTTTCCATATCCTATCCTTCAAGTATGAGAACGTGTGATACTTTGTTCTCCCTACTAAGGTAGGCAGCCCTAAATAAGACTCAAACCGGTTCACATCCTGCACTCCCAAAATCCTCAGAATACCTTGCTTCTGACTAGCTGAAGTATTGCTGTTGAAAAAGACCGAAGATTTCTCCAAATTTATGCACTGACCCAACACATTAGCATAGGTCTAAAGCACCTCAGAAACGACCTCCACTTCATTTTCTATTGCCTTACAGAACAAAAGGGAATCATCTGCAAACAATAAGTTAGAAACTTTCGATGCCCCTCTGCAAATGGAAGCGCCATGAATTTTCCCATCAGACTCTGCTTTTGCCGACAAAGATGTAAATCACTTTGTACATAACATAAATAAGTATGGTGAGAGAAGATCCCTCTAACGGATTCCCCTAGATGGAGTCACATTCCCATAAGGTTTTCCATTAAGTAGAATAGAGAATGATGTGATTATAAAACATTGTTGATGGCCATTTTGGAAGCCCAAGTGGAAAGGAGAAGCCCAGCAACACGGACAGAAAAGAATTGGTAAATGGATAGAAAACCCATTAAGCCCAAGTGGCAGGAATAATGGATCACAGGCCCATGAGATAAACAAATGGGTCTTGAGGGGGTAAATGGGCTTAAAGGAGCCCGGAAAGAGAGAAATAAGCAAACCATAGGCAGTATATGATGTGGAAAAGTGAGAATGGGCCACGGCAGGCTCAAAGTAATGAAAGTAAAGAAAATAAGGGGTTGATGGCAAGCCCATGAACCCCAAGGATGAGGGATAATGTAATTGGGCTGGGGAAGCCCAAAGAACTCAATAAAAGCTCATGGGAATGCAAAGTTAAGAAAATGGCCAAGGAAGTCCAAGGAAAGCAAATGGGTCAGGGACGTCCAAGAGAAAACAAATAGGACACAGGAGCCCACCAGTGATGTAATAAAAGAACCAATGGTCATACTGGGCCATTGGGAGAAGAATAAACGGCAAACCCAAAAAGGCCCAGCAGGATTGAGGTAAACAACTTCGCAGCAGGAATGATAGAGTGGTATGGTAGGAGATGATAGCAGGAAAAAAGGGTGGGCTGAAGAAAGGCAAAGCCCACCATCAAGCAAGGCCCAGCCCCTAACTGGGGCAAGCCTTAAAAGAAAGGGGAACCAGAAAATAGTAAAAAATGGACGGCAGACTGTGCAGGCCAACCACGGCAAACGCATGAGCAGCAAATAGATTTTGGACATACATGGAAGAAAGGCACATGCAAGGCCCAGACCTCACCAGCCTGTACCCAGCCAATACAGGACACGATGAGGTCATGGGTCAGAGGTAAGAGGGCATGGTTTGGCAGTAGGGAAAGGGGAAAAACCTATTTTGAGGTTTCTGCTCGGGCTCTTTTGGGGGAAGTGTCCTGTTGGGATGACATACCACCCAAAAGAAGCAAAGCTGAGTTGGAACCACTAGGTGCATGCTATCAGGGATAGGGAGAGAGAAGGCACCCATGCCATAGTAGGGAAGGGTGCCACGGCAGACAAACAAACAAAATAGTTTTCTTTTGTCTAGTGACGGGGAGTGGCACATAGACGGACCAGTGGTGGTCGCAAGTACACCCAAACTAGACAAAGGTGGTTAAGGGTTAAAATAGTAAAACCCGGTTACAATAGACACTATTTTGTTGGCAAAGAGCGAGTCACACACGGCCCGGCGGCAGCGGCAGCGCATAATCGCCTGGAATCTTTCAGAAATGGGGATGAATGTCGTACCAGGGATCAATAAGTGGAGCACACTCACTGTCCGGGGCGTGCTGCATTTCTTCCTTGTCGGAATGGTCCGACTCGGAGTACACAGCCTCCTCGCCTACATCACGTGTGGCAAGACGATTGAAAATAACCTCTTTTCCTTTACGGTGGGAGGAGCTTTGGCTTTTCACTGGTGTCATGGTATAGGAATTTGATCGAAGAAAACGGATGAGGATGTTTGAGGAAAAGGAAGTGGTGAAGAAAGGAAAAACGGAAAGAGAGTTTTGGAAAGGAAGAAGGATTTTGTGTTTGGCTTACGAAGGGATTCCCTCTTAAATACCCATGTCATTAATGCTGACATGAAAGGAGGTGACGGGTCAGCCATCAGAAAGGGGATGAAATTAATGAAACGGTAGTTGTGTTTCAAAATAACTGCTAAACTAGGCAATTCTAAGAGACAACACCGTTCACGGTAGAAATATATATATATATATATATATATGAATATATATGTATGTTTAAGGTAGGGACCACTGTTCAAAAAGCCCGCGAAGGAAAAGAAGATGGAAAGACAGAAAAGGCGGGGAAGTCTTTTATTCACATATGAACCGTAAGAACGCTTCATATGTTCAGGGGGCTAAATGTTGATGGCCATTTTGGAAGCCCAAGTGGAAAGGAGAAGCCCAACAACACGGACAGAAAGAATTGGTAAATAGATAGAAAACCCATTAAGCCCAAGTGGCAGGAATAATGGATCACAGGCCCATGAGATAAACAAGTGGGCCTTGAGGGGGTAAATGGGCTTAAAGGAGCTCGGAAAGAGAGAAATAAGCAAACCATGGGCAATATATGATGTGGAAAAGTGAGAATGGGTCACGGCAGACCTAAAGTAATGAAAGTAAAGAAAGTAAAGGGTTGATGGCAAGCCTATGAACCCCAAGGATGATGGATAACATAATTGGGCCGGGAAATCCCAAAGAACTCAGTAAAAGCCCATGGGAATGCAGAGTTAAGAAAAGGGCCGAGAAAGTCCAAGGAAAGCAAATGGGCCAGGGACGCCCAAGAGAAAACAAATGGGATAGAAGAGCCCTCCAGTGATGTAATAAAAGAACCAATGGACATACTGGGCTATTGGGAGAAGAATAAATGGCAAGCCCAAAAAGGCCCAGCAGGATTGAGGAAAACAATTTCGCAGCAGGAATAATAGAGTGGTATGGCAGGAGATGGTAGTAGGAAAAAAGGGTGGGCTGAAGAAAGGCAAAGCCCATCGTCAAACAAGGCCCAGCCCCTAAATGGGGCAAGCCATAAAAGAAAGGGGAACCAGAAAATAGTCAAAAATGGACAGCAGACTATGTAGGCCAACCACAGCAAACGCATGAACAACAGGCAGATTTTGGACATACATGGAAGAGAGGCACTATCGTTCAAACTGGAATTCCCCTATTCAAACAACACGGTAGAATACGAAGCCTATCTAACCGGGTTGGCCACAGCTCTCGAAATGGGAGTCAAGCACTTAAAGGTAATGGGTGATTCGAACCTAGTCGTCTGCCAGGCCAAAGGGATCTTCTCCTTAAAGGAGCCCAGCCTAGCCCCATATAGAGCAATAGCCCAGAGATGGAGGAGAAATTTTCAACTTTCGAAATAGAACATGCTCCAAGGAACGAAAACCGGTTTGCGGATGCGTTGGCCACACTAGGCTCACAAATAATGTTCGAAGGGGATAACACCAGAGTAGAGGTCAGTAAGAAGGAAGAATCCATTATTGAGGTGTTAAAGGAAAGGTTCCTGGAGGAACGGTATGAAGGGGATTGGCGGATCCCCATAAGGGAAGCCTTAATGAAAGGAGAAGGTGCCGCAGAACTGAAGATACTAAAAGACTACGCCCTTGTGAGAGGAGAACTGTACCGCAGGATGCCCGGTGGGGTCTTGTCCAGATACGTGGGGCAGGAGAAGGCCTAGAGAAAGTTGAAAGAAGTACATGACAGGTCTTGCGGATACTGTGGGGAGGTTAACCTTTACCATAGACTTCAAAGGGCAGGCTTCTATTGGCCAAGCATGGGTAAAGACGTAGATCGAGTCCAAACCCAATGCGGGATCTGCCATCTCGCAGCAGACAGAGAGGAAAGTTATGTTGTGTTCATCAGCGAAGACTAGAGAAGCCCATTTGTGCAGTACTTGGTAGGAGGCATCTTGCCACAAAAGTATAGTGAAAGATACAAGCTTAAGAGGTTGGAAATACGTTACTTAAGATGTTTGGGCCCGAAGAAGCAAGAGAAATGATAAAAGAAGTGCATTTAGGAGAGTGTGGGGAGTACCAGGGGAAGAAAAAGCTTTACAGATGCCTGCTGTAAATGGGCTACTACTGGCCTACCATGAAGAAAGATCCGGCAGAATTCGTGAAAAAATGCCACAGTTGCCAAATACAAGCCAACTTGATTCACATTCACTTGCAGAACTTGCATAGCATGGTCACCCCATGGCCTTTCCACACTTGGGGGCTTGATTTGGTAGAACCAATTAACCCACCATCGCGTGGATACAAATGGATACTAATGGTTACAGAATACTTCACTAAGTGGGTAGAGGCAGTGTCACTTCGAAAAACCACAGGAGGAGCAGTGGCAAACTTCATCAAGGAGAACATAATTGTGAGGTTTGGAGTACCCCATAAGATTATCAACAACAATGGCACACCTTTTGTCAACAGTGATGTAAGGAAGATGCTAGAGTTCTACCAAGTCAAACACCATCATTCATCGCCCTGTTACCCTCAAGGAAATGAGTAAGCAGAGGCAACGAACAAGGTTTTCATAAAGATCATCAGCAAAATGAGCCAAGAGTATACAGGAGTATGGACAACGCACCTGCCAGACACCCTTTAGGCTTACAGAAAATCACTAAAGTCCGCCACAGGATTTTCACCATTTTCCTTGATATACGAGACAGAAATAGTGAACCCAGCAGAAGTGATGACTCCATCTTTGAGAGTTATGCAAATACAGTGGAAGGAAAAAGAGGAAGAAGCCTTTACGGCGGAAATGTGTGAAGATCTGGAAGGACTTGATGAAAGAAGGGAGGAAGCCCAAGAGCGTAGCTGCAGATACAGACAAAGGATGACAGCAGCCTATGGTAGAATGACTAAAGAAAGGGTGTTCGCAAAAGGACAACTTATGCTGAAAGTGGCGGACTATGTCAGGCAAGGTATGGCAGGACCATCTAAATTTGCACCAAAATGGGAGGGACCCCTCGTGATAAGGGAAACACACCCAAGTGGGTATTATCGTCTAGCCCAGATGGATGGTAAGGACCTAATGGATCCCATCAATGGGAAATGGCTGAAGCGTTATTATGCCTAAGTTAAGGTTATGTAGTTATCCCTTTCATTCAATGAGTTCAAGGTTTACCTTTTGTTCTTTTTTCCTTTAAGTGACCATGTCACGAGACAAGTTTGTAACATGCTTTTATGAGTACACAATGAAAAGACATGAAGTATTATAAAAAGCATTCCATGTCATAAGTAATAGCATAAATAGCAACCAAGTGTAGCATCTTAAAAGTTACAAATCCAAACTGTGGCAAGTATGTCAAATTAGCCAAATAAGTGCCATAAAAAGAAAATATGTAGATGAAGTGTACTAGGTGGGGTAGTAAAAGAAGGAAAAGAAAAAAAAAAAAAAAAAAAGAACTACATCAACGAAGCCCAGAGATAAGAGGCTAGTCTCCAAAGCGGCTGGACCCACCAATACTAGCAAGAAGACGCTTACGACGACCCTCCAAGTCTGCCACCTCCTTCTTCAAAGTCTCAATCCGTGTGTCAATGGCATCTACAACGGGCTAAACCTTTTTCATGAAAAAAGCTCGGGCAATCTCACGGAGATGGTCTAGGATGAACTCCACAGCAAAGCCCACACTGATCAGCTCTTAAATCGCAGCTCTCCACTACAGGATCCTCTCAGAAGAGACAGTATCAACAAAGTTATGCTCCATATCATTCATTACACTTCCCAGCAGCTTCAAGAAATGCTCCCTGGCAGAATGACCAAGGTGGAATCCCTGCATAAAGTCCCCCCGGCTACTAAAAACCACCTCTAGGTGAGAAACACAATCTTAGGGAACCCTAAAGCCATGGAAGTTCACATAAGGAGGGCCGAAACCCCAGAAGTTTACAGGATCGAGGTCGTTAATCTTAAGCTAATCAGGATGCGCAAAGAAGGCCGCGACCTCACCCATAGGGTTTGGAACCGTGGCAGAATTGCTGCCCACCTTAAACTGAGAAGGGACAATAGGCAGCAGACCTAACAAGGAGCATGAGACGTAACATGAGAAACCATGAGCTAGGAGTAATAAACTCGCAAGAAAGAAATAAGGGAGGAGATGAGAAAATCACCAGGAACCATGAGAATGGGGGTTGTGGGAATGGCAGAAACAGGAACAGAAGGTATGGTAGAAACGGGTGCTATGGGAATAGCAAAAACGGGTGCTATGGGTGTGGCAGAAGTAGCGGCTGAAGGTATACCTACGTCTGCTGCGACCCCTGACCCCTCAAAAGTCTCTGCAAAACACGAAAATAGTCATACAAATAAAGGGAGATTGCAGCAAAGGGGAGACGCAAATACATACGTGTAAGGAAGAGATGACAAAAAAATGGGAAGAATGAACTTAGCAAAAAAAAAAAAAAAAGGAAGGGAGAAAGGCACATACCCATGAATTTAGTCTCGAGGGGAGCACTCTCCTCGTCATCAGAATCAGAAATCCTCTTCTTTAAGATAGGTTCATCGTTCGGGTCCTCAAAGACGTCCTCAGACCCTTCAAAAGACAAGTCCACATCAAGTCCACGTGTGACAAAGCTAGGAATGGAAAAAAGGGTAACTACCAGAGAAGAACCATCCTTCACAGCTTGAGATAGAGCTGCAAAGGGGTCACTAATGGAGATGACAAGGGGTGTGACAGGAGAACCAACCTCAGTCTGAACAGTAGCAGGAGGAGTGGCCACCTCTTGGGGAGTAAGTGTCGCGGCAGGAATGGGAGTGGCCTCACTAACTTTCCCAGTATAAGTACCCTCATCTATGGGTACCGGCTCAATGGGAGGGGTAGGAGCCTTAGTAGGAACTCCATGTGCAGCAGCAGAAGGGGCAGGTGTTGCAAATACTACGTCAGCCCCATCAAAAAGGCCTCCCATGGGTACACCCATGGAGGCAGAAAGCTCATCGGCTGTGGGATGGTATATAGAAAGAGGCTCGGGCACATCCTAGAAGACGAAAGGAAAAAGATATGAAGATCAAAGGAACTTTTAGGCGGATGAGTCAAACAAAAGCATGTGGCAGATGAAACACGTACAAAGAAAAAAAGAAAGGAGGAAGAAGAAAAGAAAGGAGATGTACCTCAAACTCAGGTTCATCAAGCAAAATGGGATGGGTGACTAATGTATCTTCCTTATGCTTAGACTGCAAAGGAAAAAGAGAACAAGAGATGATAAGGTCAAAGAGAGAAGTCAGCACACATGTCAGGATTAGCTATAGGAAAGTCAAAAGTATATAAAAGAAGAAGCAGAATTAGAGGTAACTTACTTTCCGCTCAGTAGCAAACGCAGGGTGAGGGGTTGTCTTTCTCTTGCTGCCTCATGTTTTGTTGGAAGGGGGAGCATTTGTAGATCGACGTGGAGTAGCAATTTTGGACTTGCTTGTAGACTTAAGCTTGGCAGGACCCTTCTTACTCGGTGTAGAAATATTCGTCACTTTAACTTTTTTCTCCCAACCTGGAGGATAATCACCAGTGTGCCAATGCCACCCTCTTTTTTCCTCATCCCACTCAAAGATAGCAAACCGATTCTACTTCCTGGCATATGCTAACACAGACTTGGAAGGTAAAAGAAACCGAGGATTAGCCGAGATAATTGCGCTAAGCTCATCAAGAGGAACGAAGGAGAAACCACAACTACCCATCAACTCTTTTTCAAACGAAGTCATCACGGCCTGCCAATATCCATGCATGGCAGGGGTACAAAGGCCCTCCCTCGGTGAGCCCGGAATGGTAATTGCAGTAAAATGCTGACTCCGAAATTCAAAGGCAGTGGGCCGCAGAAAGGGTCGAACGAAAGTGGGGGACTTCATAAGAAAATAAAGGTCATCAGGAATGTCCTGGTCTAGTCCGAACTGCCTTCTCACCCGGTTGGCAGAATAATGAACAAACCTAATTCCTTCATTGGCCAAATAAGGCAACCACCCAGCATTGGTGGTCGTCAAGTAAGTAATCCCGGTCTCATCAAAACCGGTCAAGGGGGTGGTAGTCCCAGTGGTGTCAACGAACAAACCCATAGCAGAATCTACACATGTATAACCAGTACCCAATTTTCTATAAGCTCTCCAAGAAAATCCGATGCCTTGATCAAAGGATTCAACATCAGAATGGTCAATTGGCTTCAAGCTGACCCAGCGAAAAGCCAATGGAAAGTCTGACTCAAATTTGCAAAAAAATCAGTAATGGCTGGCGGACACAACTGATACTTTTCTTTAGCAAAGCGAAAGGGCCTACACTTCGACAAATGCTTAGCACAACGCTCGTACAGTAGGTGTTGCAAAATAGTACTATGAACGAAGGAGGTGACTATGTGGCAAGAGCCTACCTGGCTCTCATCACTCCACAGGATGTCTAATTGAACATACAAATGCCCCAAGAAAATAAGAGCCAATGGCAGACTAACCCCAGCAGAAATCTTAATAACTAAACGGAAATATAATAGCTTCATGGCATAATGGGGGTGAGACCAAAAAAAAACTTGCAAAGCCAAAACACAACAAAAGCCGCACGACGGGCAGCCACAGAGAATTTAGAAGAAGAACTAACCCAATAAGACAACTTGGCATTCCCGCTTATCCCTTTCTTCAACTCAGCCTCCACGGCCTCTTCCTCCGAAGAAAGCTCTAAGGTGGTAGGATCAACGTCGCCAAGAATAGGCAAGAGTAACTGGTTGGTTACATCTTCTAAGGTCACGGTGACCTCATTGCAGGAGAAGAAGAAGGTATGGGTGGTAGTACACCACCGGTGGACCAAGTGACGAAGGTTGAAGAGGTCCCGAAAGTTGAATAAGCAGTGGGATGAAACGATGGCCTTCAAAACACCGACCCGCTGTAACAACCCCATGAAGCCAGTGTCGGATAACTCATTGTCCACCCACTCCCTCCAACCCAAAGCGGTACTCGATCCAAACTCGAAATGAATAGGCACGGGGAGTGAAGTGCCCTGGTGAATGACAAGATCGGGGATCGAGGAGGCCAGTAGGGCCCAAGAAACATCCGTATTTCGCCGGCAAAGAGCGAGCCACACATGGCCCGGCGGCGGAGGCGGCGGCGGCGCATAATCACCGGGAATCTTTCGGAAATGGGGATGAATGTCGTACCAGGGATCAATAAGTGGAGCACACTCACTGTCTGGGGCGTGCTGCATTTCTTCCTTGTCGGAATCGTCCGACTTAGAGTACACAGCCTCCTCGCCTACATCACGTGTGGCGGGAGGATCGAAGATAACCTCTTTTCCTTTATGGTGGGAGGAGCTTTGGCTTTTCACCGGTGTCATGGTATAGGAATTTGATCGAAGAAAACGGATGGGGATGTTTGAGGAAGAGGAAGTGGTGAAGAAAGGGAAAACGGAAAGAGAGTTTTGGAAAGGAAGAAGGAGTTTGTGTTTGGGTTACGAAGGGATTCCCTCTTAAATACCCATGTCATTAATGCCGACATGAAAGGAGGCGACGGGTCAGCCATCAGAAAGGGGATGAAATTAATGAAACGGTGGTTGTATTTCAAAATAACTGCTAAACTGGGCAATTCTAAGAGACAACACTGTTCACGGTAGAAATATATATATGAATATATATGTATGTTTAAGGTAGGGACCACTGTTCAAAAAGCCTGCGAAGGAAAAAAAGATGGAAAGACAGAAAAGGCAGGGAAGTCTTTTATTCACATATGAACCGCAAGAATGCTTCATATGTTCAGGGGGCTAAATGTTGATGGCCATTTTGGAAGCCCAAGTGGAAAGGAGAAGCCCAGCAACACGGACAGAAAAGAATTGGTAAATGGATAGAAAACCCATTAAACCCAAGTGGCAGGAATAATGGATCACAGGCCCATGAGATAAACAAATGGGCCTTGAGGGGGTAAATGGGCTTAAAGGAGCCTGAAAAGAGAGAAATAAGCAAACCATGGGTAGTATATGATGTGGAAAAGTGAGAATGGGTCACGGTAGGCCTAAAGTAATGAAAGCAAAGAAAGTAAGGGGTTGATGACAAGCCCATGAACCCCAAGGATGAGGGATAATGTAATTGGGCCGGGAAAACCCAAAGAACTCAGTAAAAGCCCATGGGAATGCAGAGTTAAGAAAAGGGCCG
Source organism: Quercus lobata (assembly GCF_001633185.2). Lineage (NCBI taxonomy): Eukaryota > Viridiplantae > Streptophyta > Magnoliopsida > Fagales > Fagaceae > Quercus > Quercus lobata. The sequence goes on along the minus strand of NC_044907.1, from coordinate 86,105,638 downwards.
AGGAAGTCCAAGGAAAGCAAATGGGCCAGGGACGCCCAAGAGAAAACAAATGGGACACAAGAGCCCGCCAGTGATGTAATAAAAGAACCAATGGACATACTGGGCTATTGGGAGAAGAATAAATGGCAAGCCCAAAAAGGCCCAGCGGTATTAAGGAAAACAACTTCGCAGCAGGAATGATAAAGTGGTATGGCAGGAGATGGTAGTAGGAAAAAAGGGTGGGCTGAAGAAAGGTAAAGCCCACCGTCAAGCAAGGCCCAACCCCTAAGTGAGGCAAGCCATAAAAGAAAGGGGAACCAGAAAATAGTAAAAAATGGACGGCAGACTATGTAGGCCAACCACGACAAACGCATGAACAGCAGGCAGATTTTGGACATACATGGAAGAGAGGCACGCGCAAGGCCCAGACCTCACCAGCTTGTATCCAGCCAATACAGGACACGGTAAGGTCATGGGTCAGAGGTAAGAGGGCATGGTTTGGCAGTGGGGAGAGGGGAAAAATCTATTTTGAGATTCCTTCTCGGGCTCTTTTGGGGGAAGTGTCCTACTAGGATGACATACCACCCAAAAAGAAGCAAAGCTGAGTTGGAACTACTAGGTGCATGCCATGAGGGATAGGGAGAGAGAAGGCACCTACGCCATAGCAAGGAATGGTGCCACAGCAGACAAACAAACAAAATAGTTTTCTTTTGTCTAGTGACGGGGAGTGGCACGCAGACGAACCAGTGGTGTCGGCAAGTACACCCAAACTAGACAAAGGTGGTTAAGGGCTAAAATAGTAAAACTCAGTCACGGCAAGCACTATAAAAGGAGGCCCTTGTCGTGTACAGAAAACAAGACACAAGCACCACGGTGTAGGAATTTGAAAACCAGGAAATAGAAAACAAGTATTAAGAAAAAGAGGAAGAAAGAAAAAAGAAAAGAAAGGAGAATATTAGAAAAAAAGGAAAGAAAAAGATAGAGAGTTAGAGCGGCAGGTATGCACCAATAGGTTGATTCCCTCTCTCCCTCTCAAAGTCCCGTTCTTTGCCAGAAACAAAGAGTTCTCTTGTGCACCAACCATTCAGGTCCGTTTCTCTCAAAGTGATTAATTTCCACAGCAAGATTTCCTTGAGAGATTATTCGCTTTGAGAAGAGGCGTTCTTCCCTCTCTGGTTTTGGTCTTGCAGATCAGATTTGATCTGATTTCTTTCTTCTTTTAATTAACCCATATACTACCCACTTATTCCCCTTACTTTCTTTATAAAAGTAATTGTTGTTAAACTGCGATTATCTTTTCTTGATTAAGGATTATCTATTCACTTTAATTAAGAAGTCAAAGTACTTTCTTTTGTCTTATTATTATCATATCTGCCTACCACGACTCATCTAAAACAACTCTGCCTGCCGTAAGCGCACTCTTGGCGAATGAGGTGTAGTTTGCGTACAAGCCGGACAAAATTGAGTACAGTTGGACTGGTCTCAACTCCCTTACTCAAAATATTTGGGCTCAGTACCGCAGGAGGCAGCCCAACCTGATATAACCGAAAAGGCCCACTACAAACATCAACTTTAACTGACTTCAAGTTCACTCAAAGATAAAATCCTTTTAACGGTCATAGAATCTTAGCTTTGATTCATTTCTAGTTTTTTTTTTTTTTTAATAAATTATATAAAATACCTTAAATGGTTATAATATATCCTCACCGGTTGCAAAATGAGTTGTCTTTTATCAAACATTGATGCTTGCTTTCCATTTTTTGAACATCACCTACTAAAGTTAGTATACACATATTTGCACGTTATAGAAAATAAAATAAAATAAAAAAGAAAAATAATATGAACACATCAAGCAAAACCAAAAAATAAATAAATAAATAAATAATGCTACAACACTGTCAAAGCTCTGAGAGAATGGCTGGTATGTAATGAGATAACTCTACAGTGAGGGACTGGAATCATAAAATTAATGATCTAGTTCCTCTTCTTAATATATAGATAAAATAATGGTAAATTTACTCCAGCAATAAACTCATAATATAATATATAGATTAAATAATTATATTTTTCTTGACCATTTATATTTCCTGAACCAGTTCCATCTTCTTAATAACACGTAAGTAATATCATGTTAATGATGTCATATACCACAAAATGAGCATCATTCATAATTCATAAACCTTATATAAAACTTGATACAATTTTTTTTTACAATTAAGCTTATGCATCGTGCAGGGCACTAGCTAGTTCTTGAAAATGGCTGAAACTATGAGATGTACGGATAATATATAGTTGCAAAAATTATAGACAATTTTAACATTTGTGATTATAGATGGCATAAATAATTGAATAGAATCTCATCTTAAGATTAATATATAAAACAAAAATGTTGTAGATCGTAGTTGATCAATATAATTGCTAATTCTTTCCTTTTTTGTGCCCTAAAAGGCTAAAATATCCTAGGTGCAAAAGTAAATTAACCAATACACACTAAAGTTTAGATTAGAATCAATTATTACATATTGATAATGTTACCTTCTTTCATTAGAGACCAAACCAGGTAATTGTGCAAAATAATACAAATCATTCAAGTAATCAGGTTGTGAGGAGTGACATTTACACAATGTAGCCCACTAGGATTTGCCATTTTTCTTTGTAGTACTGCTCACCTGTAGGTTTGAGTCTCACCATAACAATGCTTGTTTTGAATTGTCAAAATCATAACATGTAATAAGAATTCAATTAGAGCCATGCTCTTCATTCTGCCGATAAAGCTCTTCCCACTTGCTTTTGTTTAAGCTGGATCTGATGAGCGTCATTACCCTCCAAAAATACTCATATCTTAGTGGTCTTACATGATTTTTTTTTTTTTTTTTTTTTTTTTTGTCAATTAAAAAATCATCTTGATAATCTTTCAAATAACAATAGATAAAGCTTTCAGCGAGAGGAAAAAATAAAGAGAGAACAATCTTTTAATATACTATTCTAATTGTTTGAGGTGTCGTATCTTTCTTCACATTACAATCTTGTTGATAGCATAAGTCATAGTTGGTCGTACCGTTACCCTCACTGCATCCTTGCAACCAAACTTTTAGAGATATTGGAGGAAACTAATAGAGATCGGGTCTACTTAGTTTCCTCCAATATCAGAATTCACTTCAAACTTTATCTCCATTATCTATCATATATATATGTGCAGTTTGGTATTTATAATTCAATTATTATAAATAGTGGGTGAAGGGAGATTTGAACCCTGATTCTATTCATCAAGGACACTAATCAATGCCACTAAATTATATGAATTATATGATGAATTATGCCCTAGGGAATATCCTTTCATTTTCAGCAAGGAACAATGAGATGTCTTCTGTTGTAAGGAGAAATGTAAGCATTCTCTCATCCCATTAGAAGTTGGGGCTTTTTTACAGCTTAAGTCCTAAAGCCTTAAAACCCTTGTGCTTACTTTTTTTTTTAGAGAATTTCTACCTATGGCGTCCGCTCCTGATGATAACTCATTATCATCAGACCAAGAAACCAATTAGTTTTTGGTGTAGGCGGGAATTAAATCCCAGATCTCTTATACAACCATCAGAAACCTTACCAGTTGAACTAACTGGAACCCACAGCCCTTGTGCTTACTTAATAAAGAAAAGTAGCCAATTTTCTTGATTTAAACTTTTAGCATAATATTTTACTTTTAGAGTATGGTTCCCTTATACTTGAGTTACTCCTCTTCTTTTTGACTGAAATTATTCTTTGCTTATCAGAGAAAGGGTAAATAATCAGATTCCTTTCACTATTTGATTTTCAGGGCACTAGGTACTAGCATATTCATGCTTGGAATGAATTTTAGCATGTTTTCTTGGTTTGTAGCAATTGCCTTAAATAGTTTGAATCAAAATCATGGTCATTTCTCCTGTACTTTGTGGAATTTATTGTATTTTTCTTTCCTATAATTTATCCACTTATTTGTTCTTTTGTTGGGAGCTTACAAACTCAGACTTTCTGTTACAATAACGAGGGTTTGCTTCTTCTCACAATAAAACTTTGAATGTTTGATGGACAAAGTTTGTAGGTAATGGCTACAAACTTTTACTAAAAAATTAACATGGTTACATATTTTGAAAATCTTATTGTTGAATTGCATGTTCTTTATACTTTTAACATGCATGTCAAATTTCGTTCAAATCAGATGTTATTTACTATTCAATTTATAAACTTATTTTTTATGCATAGTTTAAGACTACAAAAACTTGAAATATAAATATTTGATTACTGATAGCACAAAGTTTAGCTATAAAATTGGTTGTAGCCTTAGGCTACTACCTTACTTAATAAAATTAATATTATTACATATAATAGATTTATAAAAACTTCACATCTAATAAAAAGATATGGAGGGAGTTTGTAAGCAAACTTTGTTCATGTTTGAAAATTTAATAAATGATTAGTCTCTGTTTATTTAAAAGACATGTATACCCCTGGCTCAATCATAATTTTCATCTGTCAGGGTGGCATAGTGTTCAAAAATTGTAATTTTACACTGTTGCTGCTCTAAAACTCTTAGGCTCCACTTGGGAGAAGGGAATGGAATGGAATAAAAAAAAAATTAGAATATTCTTCCCTTCTCTTGTGGTTTGTCTCTAATTTGACTTGCCTACCCGTGATTTCAATTTTGACACTTTACCCATTTGTAATTCCCTCCGTTACTAATCCGTAACCTACCTCTTCTTTAGCTGTTACTTTAACACATAATATGTCAAAAACAAAAGCCCAAACAGATCAAAACACTCAAAACACTCCTCACTCCCAAAACTCACTCCCATCCAACTTGCTCACCAATAGGAAAAGCCACACCACCATCACCATCTTTCCAAGTGAGCTTTCTGTATTTTCCTCTGTTATTTAATACAAAGTAAAAACTTATCAAATTCAAATATAATTTTTTGATCTCCAAATTGCCACATTTCAGACCCATAATCAAAGTGAAAATAGAACAAACATAGTAAGATCTCTTTTATTTCATTTCTTTCCTTGAAATATTTACTAGAAACAAGAAAGACAAATTTTTCTACTGAATTATTCAAGGTAAGGTAACATTAAGGATAACTACTAAATACTAATGAGTTGAGATCCTTGCTTGGAATATCACAGCTTGCTTTCACTTGCAACTGCACAAGTTGATATAGTTCACTGCTTACTAAGTATTTATGTAAATTGTATAGTTTTTAATAAAACCAGAGGTTTTTGTGTATCCATAATTTGAGGTAAGATCCCAGATATAAGCTTTAGTCATATGTTGTATAAGCACAAAGATGGCCTTAAGCCCACTACCCTTTTTAATGATAGATATGTGGCTTTAAGAAAGAACGAGAAATAAAGAAATTAATGGGTTGTCAAAGTCAGCAATTTCCTTACGATTTGTCTTGAACAATGTTGAGAAGCTGAATAGAGGAGCAATTGTGTCTCCTTCTTCCTCGGCTCGGTTTGCTTGCACCATCAAAACCCAGTTATCTCAAGCGCATTACATCGTAGCATCTAGGATCTTAGTTTGGTGAGCAAGTTGGATGGGAGTGAGGAGTGTTTTGATCTGTTTGGGCTTTTGTTTTTGACATATTATGTGTTAGAGTAACGGCTAAATGAGAGGTAGGTTACGGATTAGTAATAGAGGGAATCACAGATGGGTAAAGTGTCAAAATTGAAACCACAGGTAGGCAAGTCAAATTAGAGGCAAACCACAAGTGGATAAAGTGTAATTATCCCAAACTCTTAAGAATTTTTGTTGCTGAATTGATTAGTGTTACGGGTGGCAGGTGGTTCCTTAAGTCAACTAACTAGAAGCTGACTTGTAACTTGTAAGCCAGACTGGGAGCTACTTCTGAGTTTCTTGTATCTCTTTATCATCTTCTTTATTATCTTTTTCAATTTTGCCTCATCAAACCTGAACTTTTATGCTTACTTTTCGTTCCTAAATTTTATGTTTCATTCTTTTTCAATTTTGTTGTCTTTTAAATTTCACTTCTTTGCTATTCTCTATGTTCCAAATTGTTAGACTATTATATTTTAAAATGTCTCAAAATGAAGTTTTTTTTAAAATGTCTCAAAATGAAGGGTTTTTTTTTTTTTTTTCTAATTCAATAAATAAATGTCCTAACAAACACTTCACCTTAAAAAAAAAAAAAAAAAAAAAAAAAAAAAAAAAAAAAAAAAAAAAAAAAAAAAAAAAAAAAAACTATTGCTCACTCACTAAAGTGCCTAATTGACATTAGCTTATAAGATTAAGTTTTAACTTTGAACTCTTATGTACAGCTTGTTAAAACATTACGTTTTCATACTTTTTTAAGGTAAAATTATATTTTAGTATACTTTCAGCAAAAATAATAAATAAGTTGTTCTCACACAAACAGTTAAGCTGCCAAAAATGTGTCCATCCTAAATTCCTAACTACTTTTTCAATTCTGTATTTATAGACATCCTATGATCCAACAATTCATTTCTCTAACATTTTCTGGAACAATCCCATGGCATCACATGACATGGCAGATCATATTCACAAAACTTAACTATGTCATCCCATATATATTTTCTTATTTGTCAAAAGTCAGTAAAAATTCAAAAACATAAAAAAGTTCTTTTTTGAAAAAAAAAAAAAAAAAGAAGCTAGTTTATTGCTTTTTTATTAAAATAAAAAGTTGGACAAAAAGGAAAAGGGATAGAAAGCTTCTAATAACCATACTGACAAATGTCTAGCCCAGATACTTTCACAAAACACTAGCAAATGGATGACAAATACTTTTATCCCCCCCAAAAAAAAAAAACCATAATTAGAAACACAATAGGAAGAAACCATAGAAATAATAATATGTGCCTCTACATCTTTCGCCCTTAACCGTAAATCCCATACTTCTTGGTGAATTTCTCATACACTTCAAGGTCAGCCTTCCTTACAGTTGGCTTTTGTGAAGCAAGCACATAATCAAAATCTGCTTTTTCGATGGGTGGTAACTGGATCTGCAAGTCATCAATTCCCAGAGACAGGAATATGAAAATCCGAAGTGAACATAGGGGTCTACAAAAATACTACCACAAATACCGAACTTGAAAAAAAAGAAAGAAAGAATCCGCCTATATTAATGGAAGAAAAAATCAACACCAAACATGAATCAATGCAATTGAATGAGACATCCTCTTTTTTATTTTTCTTTCCAGTACACTAATCCCCTCCCCTCTTTTGCGTTTTTCTTCAATCCTATTTTCCATAAATTAACTAACTACTAAAGTCAGGACAATCTACCACAAACATGATTTATTGGAATGATTTCATGTGTTGAACATCAGTTTCCTAGCTAATCCATACCTTTGAAGCTTCGACTTTTGCTTTAAGTTCCTCTAAGGTATACTTCTCAGCTTTTGGGTGAGTACCTTTGCAAGGGACCCACATGCCTTGAGAATTTTTTCTGAAGAATTTAGCATCAAGAGTTGCACGAACAGGCTGATATAGTGCATCTTTAACCTAAAAGTAACTACCAGTTTTCAGCCATATAATCACTTTGAGGAAATTCTGACACCTAATGTAAAATTGATACTTACGCAAATGGATATATCTGAACCAGAGAAACCATCTGTTTTGCTTACTAAATACTGAAAATCCTCTTTTTTAAGGTTAGTTTCCCCAATATGCCACTGCTCAAATAAAAAAACTAGAGGATATTAAACAAGACATAGATAATCAACAAAAGCATTAATCACAATGGGTATATAACTACATTCCTTTCATTTTCCAAATACAATGCATTACGAAATTGAAGTACCCTAAATATTTGTTCCCTTGCGTCCTCAGTTGGGAGAGGGATATAGATTCGCTTATCAAAACGCCTCCTCATGGCCTACGTTAATTAACTTAGCATTAGCCTCAAACCTAAAGCAATGTAGATCATAAAATATTTTCAATACATGGCCGTAGGTTAGAAGGGTGGTATTTTTTTTCTCACCACATCCAAATCTTTAGGAGTATTTGTGGCTGCAAGAACCAGAACATTTCTCGCATCGTTGGATACAGCCTGAAATGTATTAAAGAAAATTTCTATTTCAATATTACATGTAGATAAGTGGAAGGAAACAATGCAAGATAATGCTATGGATTAACTATCTAATAAAACATAAAGTTATCATGAACTGCATTGCACACTGGCCAGCCATTTTAAGGCCAACAAGGCTACAAGGAAACGGTTTGTCATTTTCTCCTCTATTAATTGTATGTTAATGATTCCTCTTTTTTTAATTAATTAAAAGATTTGATTAAAATCACAAATAATAGAACATAGTGCATGGGATGTATACAAGAGTAAAAACAACAAAAAAAGCAATTTTTTTTGGGGTTGATTATGGATCTTCAACAAATAAACTAGAGTCGGATACATATATTCCTTTCTTCCATTATATTCTATTCGAAGTAATATTTTCTATCACTTCCTTAATTGATGTCATTTTTAACTACTTCTACTAATGTTATTTTTGGTCTTTCTCTACTATTTTTCTTACTAGTGAATTAGTCACTCTCCTCTAAATATGATCAAACCATCTCAAGTGACTCTCCCTCATATTTTCATCTTTAGAAGCAAACTCAATCTTTAAGTGGATTTTTTTTCATTTAAAATCCTATCCTTCTATCTATTTTCACTTATCAATCTTAACTATTGCATTTCAGTTCAACTCATTTTATAAATATGTTTCTTCCCAACAACCCAACATTTAGTACCATAGAGGATAGTTGGTCTTATAGCAGTTTTATAAAAAATTTCCTTTTAATGTAATAAGCACTCTATGATCACAAAATACTTTTTATGCCCTTCTCCATTTCATCCATCCTGCTTTACATCGTCTTCAATCTCTCCACCTTTTATGAATTATTGATCCAAGATATTGGGAGCTCTTGTTCTTTACCATCTTTTGACTATCAAGCCCTACAACCCCTTCATCTAGCTCTATTTACACTTTTACTAAACTTGCATTCCATGTACTCTGTTTTAGATTTACTTAATAAAAAAAATTTCAGATTTTAGAGCATCTCCCCAAATTTCTATCTTGACATTAACTCCACTTCTAGTTTCATCTACTAAAACTATATTATTTGCAAAAAGCATACACAAAGGGACTTTCTCTTGATGCAGGATCTTTTAGAATTCAGCACTATACTAGATTTCTTGATGAGTTCTTGAAGGGTTCTTCATGCTTAAGGGTTTCAAGTTAGAAAAGAATGGATCTTTGGTGGTTGTTTAGGGCTAAAAGCCTAAAACAGAGTTTTAAACAAAAAATAGAATAGATAAAACACTAGGCAATCACATCTACGTCTTCCTAAATAATCAAACTTATATAAGAGAAGGCAATCACACCCTCAAGGCTTAAAATAAGCCGCACGAATTTTGTTAATCAATCACTATATGAATATTATTGAATACAATATAGCCTTATAAATAAACTATTCCTAGGATGACAAGGAATACTAATAACAAACCAAAAAGGATTTAATAACTTCTAAACCAAATAGGAAAGGACTCAAAACATAAAAGAAGACTCACGGGCCTCTAGGACAGACAATTCCAGAAAATTTGGAAATTACTAAACTACTCTTATTTTATTAAAACTAAACCAGTAAGTTTTTAACCATAAAAACATAATACTAAGACTCAATAATAACTAAAACAACCTATGAAATTTGTGAAGAAAGTATGACATCATAACTAGACCACAAATCTTGATTCTTTTGATATTTAATCTTGTATTCCATTAAACTCTTTCTTGTCCGCATCAGCCTTGCTTTTCCAAAACCTACCACATAACTTTTCTAGGGACCATATCATGTGCTTTCTCAAGAACAATAAAGACCATATGAAGATATTTACAAGCCTCTATATTTTTGTTTTCATTAGATGTCTAAGTAAGAAAATAACTTCCATGGTAGATTGTCTGGACATAATACCAAATTGATTCTCTAATGTTGTTGTTTATTGTCATAACTTACATTCAATTATTCTCTTCCAAATGTTATAGTGGGACTCATAAGTTTAATTCCGTAGTAATTTATACAATTTTAAATATCTCCCTTGTTCGCTTCTCAAAAAAAAAAAAAAAAAAAAAAAAAAAAAAAACTTCCTTGTTCTTGTAGATAGGTATCAAAGTACTTCTCCTTCACTTATTAGGCGCGCACAAGAGTAAAAATCAAAAAGAAAAACTAAAACCTAAAGTTCAAAAGAAACCACATCCTTCTTTGGACCACAAACATGATTTCAAGTTGCTTAAGCTTAAATACCTTAAAGTTAGGTTACCAATACCAAACATTTCAGTTTAAATTTTCCATCAAATCCCTCAATTCCATTTTAAGTATAAAAATGTTAAATAAGATGCCTTGCAACTCATATCATGAAATGTAAAAAATTCATACCCAACAGAATAGTAATAAACTGCATTAAGTTATTGACAAACTACTTGCTCCAATTAATCTAAGCATGTCAATTATATTATATAAAAATTCTTGGAAAAAAGCACTCTAATCTATTTCCAGGGAAAACATATTACCTGCATTTGTACAAGAAATTCTGTTTTGATTCGTCGAGAGGCTTCATTCTCATTGTCCTTACCTCGCGGGCCACATAAGGAATCAATTTCATCAATAAAAATAATGGATGGAGCTTCATCACGAGCAGATTGGAAAAGATTTGAGACCTGCTTTTCACCTTCTCCCATCCATTTGGATACAATGTTCGATGCCGAAACACTGTGTATAGACAGTACACATGTAATTTTGTTGGCAACATTCCATCTATATTGAATGATTACAGAGCAAACGCATCTACATCTATGGGAATTTTGTACATGAGTTGTAATAATGCACCCCAAAATAACTAATTGGAAGAAGTAGACAACAAAACAATCGGAGATGTGAATCAATTGAAGCATAATGGCGTAGATGATGAATTAAGAAATTCAGCACATTCCAATAATGTGATAACTGCAATGAAAAAGCATATGAAAGGACTCAAAAATCCAACTATATGGAGTAAGAAATTAAACTGCGTCAACGATATAAAATATTAAGAACTCAAGGCTCCATTAAAAAAACAAAAAACAGAAAACCCTCAAGTCTAAATTTGCTGAAACTCAAATATCTTACATTTCAACAGGAATACTTTTTGTCCATCATTTCAATTATTGGACATTGTATTTCTACTCTAGGCATTTAATAGCAAGTAAAATCTATAGAAAATGGGTGAGAATAAGAATAGTATGTGATTGTGAATTGCTGCCTAAGTCACGAGTTAATTTGCATAGAAATTATGCAGGAAAACTGAAACATGGAGAAGAAAAGCCACATAGACTTCAAAATATACGAATCACAATTAAGTGCAATTAGCAATATGTATTACCTTTTAGAAGATGAAGATTAGTTCTTTCTTTTCTTGCCATGCATAATTATCAATTATTGTAATCCAGTTGCTTGCAATGTATTGGTATTGGTCAAAATATAAATATTTACCTAAAGAAAGCTGAGCCTGCGTCTGTTGCAATCGCATTTGCCACGAGGGTCTTCCCTGTCCCAGGTGGACCATATAGTAATATAGCCTTCCATGGTTTTCGATTCCCTAAACAGGAGCTCAAATGATAATTTTTCCCAAGAAGAAAAAAAATATAATACCCACATTACACCAAGGTGTTAAAAAGCTTTTTTAGCACCAAAACACTAAAAGACCTACAACATCAAAGGTACTCAAAACTGCTATAGATTATACAAAAATAATAATATTTTATTCGGTATTTGGGTTCTCTTTTATCTTTTATTTGTCTTTCTTATGCCCCCCCCCCCCTCTCTTTTCTTCTCCTCTCTGCTCCATCACTATCTCACCCTCTGCTCCATCTCTCTGTTTTATCTCTCCCTATTCCACCTCTCACCAATGCCTTGCCACCAAGGGCATCTCTTTTTTTTTGCTCCGGATCAGCAATGGTATTGAGATTGGTGACAGCTTGGGCGTGCAGTGGCGGTAGAGATCGGTGTGCAGCGTTGGCGTGGTGATTGTTAAGATCGTCGTTGGTGTTCTGGGTTCTTGGGTTGCGATTTGTTGAAATTGGTGGGTTTTGTGGCTTGTGGGAGTGGGTGATAGTGGTGCTGGGTTGTGATTGTAGCTAGTTGTACTTGGTATTTTTGCTCGCTAGTTGTGGTTGACGATGGTGTGGCTGGGCTGATCGTCGTTGTGGGTCGTTGAGTTCAGTGGCGGGTTTGGGTGTTTTGCCTTGGGTGTGTTTGTTTGTGAAATGGGTTTTAATTAGCTGTGGGTATGGCTGTTTTGTGGTGGGTTTGAGCAGGGCGGAGATGACATTTTTGTTTGGGGTCATATTTATCAAGATACTGCACACATATATACACGCCTTTTTATTTTATATACATATATATATATATATATATATATATATACACACACATTTTTTATTTCATAAGTTATATCTATATATATATATATATATATATACACCTAACAACAACAAAAAAAAAACTTAGTATTTTCAATCAAAATTATATTTGATGGTGATCTTTAATAAAATAAAATTCATTTTTACCATTTTCATAGTGAAGTTCTTAAAAAGTTTTATTTTTTATACAAATTATCAAATTTTATACTAAAGTTAGTAAAAAAATCTTTCTATTGAACTAATGTAATTTTCAAAAACTAATCCAAAACTTAGAGGAATAAGTTTAGTTACGAATATATTTGAAACTATCTTGTTTTATCCCATTATATGTCTACTAAAGAGACATTTCATGTGTTGTTTTAGTGATAATATATTTTTTTAATGAGTCAGTAACTTATTAATCGTCACATAACGAGTTGAAAGAGATAGATTCAAATATGTTTGGTGTCAAACTTTATCAAATATTTTACAGATATAAGAGCACATTTTACAATAAAAAATATAATTGAGAAAAATAAAGTTATATGTCTATAACTATTAGACCAATTATTTTTTTTAAGAGTATCATTGGACTGATTCAATTATACAGGGGCCAACTCTTATTTTTGTATACTAAATTTTAAAAATATAAAAATAATTATATATATTAAAAAAATTCAAAATTTTGGCTTACCTCCGCCCCTGGGTTTGGGTGTTTGGCCGTGGGTGTGTCTGTTTGCTGTTGTTTTGTGGCTATGGAATGGCTTTTGTGGGAGTACGGGGTAGAAATAGTTTATATTATTTTAATATGTTTTATGCTAAAATAGAATATTTGATGTTGTTGTCTTGTAAATTGAGATGTTAAAATAAATAAAGTAATTTTTTGAGTTATTAAGGGCTAAAATTTTTAGAACTTTTAGTATGCATTTGGATTGTAATGGAAACTTAAAATTATTTTACTAGTCAGTTTATTTTTGTTACTATTTATAGGTTTCACTGTACTTTTTGATATTATTTATGAGTGCTACCATATTATTTCAACTCACTTTTATATTTATCTACAGTACTTTTCAGTAATAAACTTTTAATTTCAGCAAAATAAATAATATCCAAACACACACTTAATATGAATATGAATGTTCATGGTCACCGTAATCCAGCCGTTCTTATTAGCATTGAAACTAGGAATGGTTGTACTTATACACACAATCTATTACACAGTTTTACACATGCCCATTTTTGAACAGAAATTATGATCATGACTTGAAAGTTACGGTTTTAATTTAAAAATGAGGTGTGTAAAACTATAAATAACAGTTTGAGGGCAACAATTATTGACCACTAAGAATATCAAGATAAGCTAACAAAAAGCAGAGATTAACAAAACCACAATGATGGAGGAGGAGCTCACCAGTAAAAAAATGAGGAAACTCAATAGGCAGTATGGCAGCTTCGTTCAATAACTTTTTGCAACGATCAAGTCCGCCCACATCACTCAACTTCAAGGACGAGTCTGTAAGGCCAAGACCGACTTCTGCTCTATGAGACAAATAGGATTCTTGAACGTATTGACTGTCTCTTATTTATGTTGCCCTTATATAATGGCCCACATATTTCTGCCTATACTTCTTCTTAATCTCCGGGTCCTTCTCAAAGAAGAGATAAACGCCCGCGTCCTCTAATGCCTCCATATAAAGCTCATAAGCCTCTTCCTTTTGATTTGAATTTGAATTATCCAGCTTCGTTGCCTTTTCCAGCTTCTTTAAAGCACTCTCTTTGCGCTGGATGTTGGGATCACTAGTCATCTACAACAGATATATATATAGAAGTCGATTAATTCACTCATACATTTAATCATAATGAAGAATCTGCAATATATATATATATATATATATATATGCATGAGCAATAAATCTAATCAGCGTGTCCGATTTCCCATTCATCTCTCTCATTTCCATCTGCAGTCGGAGTGTTGTGGCCAGCAAGGGTGGTTTGGTTTTTTTTTTTTTTTTTTTTTTTTTTTTTTTTTTTTTGTTGAAAAAAAAAAAAAAAAACAACAACAACAACCCAAACTTCCCAACCTGGTAACCTAAAGATCTAAACTTCCCTAGCCACAAGCAGTCAAGCTATCTTCGCATCTGCCGCTCCTACCTTCGCCACTGCCGCCTCGATCTATCTTCACTGTGGACGTTTGGTAAGTTTCACTCTCTTTATGACTCTATAAGAGTCTCTCTATGGCAAGCTTTTGTTGTTCAGCCATTCAAGTTTTCCTTTTAATGGAAGAAGAGTGAAGGCCCTACTAGAATATGCTTTATGTTTGTGGTGTCCAGCAAATATTTGAGTCAAAAAAAGAAAAAAGAATAAAGACTAAACAAATGTTAAAACTTAAGAGCTTAAAACATTTGTACACACTTTAGGGTCTAGGGTCCATATCATTGTTATTGATTCGTTCCATTCTGGCTAGAATGACCAGAATATTTTGTACCAACATATAAATCGGTACCATAATACCTCCCGTTTCACCTCGGGGTCAAATTTCGGCCAATTTGGAGTTGTTCCAGCCATTTTGGCAAATTTTGGCCAGTATCAAATTTTGGCTTTAAAAAAAATAAATAAATAAATAATTCATTTGGCCAGCATGCACTTTGAGGGTTTTTTTTTTTTTTTTTTCCTGAATTTTTTCATCTTATTTCAAACATAAACTTGACATTAACATATGACATGTTAGGGAGAAAAAAAAACCCAAAGAAGTAGACAGCAAAATCTCAAATCAGTACCAAATGATTTGTTAGGGAGAAAAAAAAACACCAGAGAGAAAGAAGAAGAAGAAAGCAGAAACCCAAGCTTTGGCAGTATGGTGGACGAAGAGGAAGTTAATTTGCTTACCATTTGAAATCTCTTCTTCATGGCTTGTCTGAGTTGTCTCTACTATCTAGAACTTCCAAAGTGAGAGAGTTTCATTCATAAGACTTGTAAACGATAAATAGAGCTTTTAATAGTGATATTAACTATTAAGGGAAAATGGTTCAATGCACGTGGAAGTAGGTGGGAGTGGAGCTTCCTAGAAGCTTCATGAATCATGATTATAATTATCTCAAATTTCCAAAAAATTCATTTATTTACAAAATTTTGCTTTAAAAAAAATTTATTTATTTACTGTAATAATTGTGTATTTATACATAAGTTTACGCTCATTGATATGGGTGTTTTTTTCTCAAAATGTATAAAATTAAATTTTTTTTCTTTTTATTTTGCACATTTATGCACATATTATTGATGGAGATGCTCTGATTGTGTTAGCATAGATGAGGGCAAAACAAACAAGAAACAAATAGCCTTCATCTTTTTATTATTATTATATTTTGTTTATTAGTTTTGGTAGGGGTGAATAGGAAGTCAATGAAGTCAATTTAACCAAAAAAAGAATAGGAAGTCAATGAAGTCTGACAAGTCATAAATTAGTGTAAAAAAAGAAAAATAAATAAAAGAAAAGAGGAATAATGGCTATTTTTCCGTAAGGCCATGTGCTTAGCTTGTAACTGGAGTTGTCATCATCTCAAAAGATGATAATGGTGGCAGGTGGCGGAAAAAGAAAAAGGAATAAAAAAAAGGAACATACATACTTGAAGATGGCCCATCTGCCGACATAGCAATAGGAGGTATTGGTCTTATCTCTAGGGCTTTAGTTGTGGTAGAAAAATAATAATAATAATAATAATAATAATATATATATGTAAGGACACGATTCGTAACGAACCGTAACGGTGTTGGGTTCGTATGTAAAAAGGCCCAAACAATATGATTTGTAGAGCGTGGGTGTAAAGAACTAGGTTAACTGTGATATCTACCTCCAAGATTTTCTCTCAAGCCCGTTCAAGGTTTTTTTTAGTTGGTATAATGAACGTTTTTCTTTCGTCACTAGTGCAACTCTCTCTCTCTCTCTCCTTTTACTTTCTTCTCTCCAGTTTATCTCTATTATTTTTCTTCCTTTTTCTTTTCTCCGATCCCCCTCTTCATGTTCTTCTTTTAGTTTATATACTCCCCTTTGTGCTCCATCCTCGCCGAACACGTGTAGGTTGTGTCCGGGGGATTTCTTTCTGTCCCATCAGGCACCTCCTGGAACTTCCTATGGGCAGCTGTAAGGCTGCTTCCCTACTGTTCAGGTATTACCTCCACATTAATGCGGCCAGAGAGTTGGTTGAGAGGTCATTAATGCGGAGGCAGCTGTAGTTTTCAGATATTTGTTTGCCTTATCTCTTTCATCTTTAGTCGGCTACTCTACCCTTTGAGATGACCTAATTCTGAGATCTGATCGCAGCGAGACCACGTCCTGATCGTCCTCGGACGCGTACTGCCGAGGAGCATGATGTCCTCGGACGGGTATACGGCCTCGGATGGGCCACTGGCCCAACAATCCTGAACTAATTCTGAATCCTCTAGGCCTATCAATCGAACGATCCCCACAATAGCCCCTCAAAATCCTACTTTTCGACTCCTCAGGAGAAAAGGTGGATTTTGACGTCATAAGCCTGCACCTGTGCGCATTTTGGGGCATGCCCCTGACGCTTCAGCACCCCGATTTTGGCAGCATTAAATTCTGACAACTCCCTTATCTCCCACGTTCGACGGTGAGATCCAAATCAAACGGTAGGGGGCTCCTCTTGTTTTGTGAGCGGGAATTTCACCGCTCACAATCTTCACATGACTATAAAGGCGCTCCCAAATTGAACCTATACCTTACCCTTAATGGTTACGTGGTTCCAAAGCCTATACACTGAATCTGCCCTCTTCCAGTCTTCACTGTTCTCCTGGCGATTACAAATAATCGTACGTTGTCCGAGGTCCTTCCTTTGAACCTGTAAGTCCTCTTGAAGCTTTTACCATTTTTATTCAAAACCAAAAAGTTTTTTTTTTTTTTTTTTTCTCTACTAAGTCTTTTTAGAAAAAAAAAAAAAAGGGGGGGAAACAGAGGAATCCCTTTCGGTGTCTCGTTGACTCCGAGGAGGGTATTAGGAACTTCCGCTCTAAGTACAATATCCCACCAACGGTAGGGATGAGGTATGCAGCCCAAGGGGAGTGGGTCGACGCCAGGCAAACTGGGGAAGTGGTTATCCCCATGATTGCCTTTATTGAAGGCGGGATGACCATCCCCATGGGTAGTATTACCAGGGGTTACCTTAATTTCTTTAGGCTATCCTCTACCCAATGCGCTCCCAATATGTTTAGGGTTCTAGGGAGTATAGACGCTCTGAATCAGAGAATGGGTCTAAATCTATCCCATCACGACGTGAATTGGGTGTACAGCCTTCACCGCCTAGCTGACCAGGACTATTATCTCAAGTCGAGATATCCTGAAGTAAGGTTAATTCAGTGCCTCCCTACTTCAAATAAGTACCTAAAAGAAGATTTCCTCATTTTTTCTGGGGAATGGCATGATGGTCTACCTTGCCCGACTGTAGAGGGAACACCAGGTAGGTGCGAAGTTATAGACCTATGCTACTTAGCCCATGATCCCATTTTAATTACCTTTATTATTTTCGCGTCTTACAACTTTTAACTTTAAAATCAACGGTTTTGCAGATAGACGCTACACGAAGCCCAATCTCAGATTGGTCAATAAAGCGAGCCTAGACAGATTATTGAGAGCTGAAATATACGTGAACGAGGCTGATGGTCAGCTACGGGCGGCACATTTAATTCTTGGATATACCCCCCTTTCTTTTGGCTTTCAGGCGCCGAAGTGCGTGATTAGGGCGCGCGATCCTCGGCTTCGCCGTATCAGTGTCGCCTACGAAGGGTTCATCGTTCCAGAGGGTATTCCACTTCCCGAACATACACCTCTCACAGAGCCTCTTTTCGTGGCCAGCGTCTCAGCGGGGCCTTCTTCACCCTCACCTTCCCTCAAGAAAAAGGGAACCAATAAGAGAAGGAAACGGGAAAAAAACAAGGAAACCGTTGTAACAGTATCTGAATCCACGGACGATTTTGAGATTTTCGATCAGCCCTCAAGCCCCGAGGAAAGTTCTGACGAGATGGAGGTACAAAGGAAACCCCAGAAAAGCTTGATGGAGCTGATAGGAGGTCAACAGGGAAAGTTTGCACCTGCCCAAACAATACCATCCCAGGTTTCACCTCTTCCAGCCAGGTCTCCTCCTCCAGTCCCTCACGACCCTTCTCGATCATCTCCGCAACCAGCACCGCCCAGCGCTGCCGAGCAAGAGAAGCGCAGAGAACAGAAGGGTAAGGGGGTGGCAGATGCGAGCAAATCTCATCCCACTTGAGAGGAGGATGTCCAACGAGCTGCAAAGCAGCAGAAAACTGGGCACCCCGCTACGCGGGGCCAAGAGAAATCCGATTCCCCACATCCTGATTCACAAGCGTGGCTGCCAGTTCCTATGCTCGGTGGGGAGCCCCTGCGAGACGATGTCTCTATAAGGGACTTCAACGGCGGCATTGGGTGTCATGTAGCCTCGGCCATAGAGGAGGCCTTATTGCTCCCAAAGGATATGGCTGAGATAAAGAATGTGAGGAAGAACCAACTCATCCTTGACAATAAACGATACTTGGGCATGGTGAGAAGCTGTCTTTTATACTGTTTCATTCTGTGACTGTTACTTACTAATGCGCACTTTTCATTAACTATAGCGTTAACTCACCCCCCCCCCCCATTTTTTACAGATCATCCAAAACACTTTCAGGCTAGATGAGATGCTCAATGCTTGCTCCAACCAGCTAGATGGTGAAAGGAAAAGAAGGGTAATGGCTGTACAAACCTTATCCAAATCTGAACAGGATTTAAGCGACGCAAGGAAAAAACTACAGGTCGAAGAAGAAGCTCGCAAGAGTGCTGAATCGACATCAGAAAGCTACCAGAAGCAGGCCGAGGAACAAGCCAAGCTTCTGCGCGAGGCGAATGCCGAGCTGAAGAGGACTCAGGAGCAAGTTCTTGTTCTTAAGAAGCATCTAGAAGAAACTCAGAGGCTAAGGGAGAAAGCCGAAAAGCTTAAAGAACAAGCCGAGAAAGCAAAAATCGAGTCTGAGCAGGCAATGAATGAAGCCGAGTAGAGGGGCTACGAAATTGGGATAGCTGAAACTGAGAAAGCGTTAAGAGCCGAAGTTCCGGAGGTGTGCCGCATCTTCTGTGCGAGAACCTGGAGCGAGGCTCTTAACCGTGCTGGGGTTGCAGCCTCATCTGAACTACGTAAGCCAGAGAACGTATATTACCCCGAAACGATACGCTCCTCAGCTCTTCAACCACACCAGGCTGATACTCCATCCCCAGCTATTAACCCCAGCGAGGAGGTTTTGCCTCGCAATTCCCCTCGAGGAGCTTCCCCAAACAAATCCACCACCGCGTCGAAGGCAGAGACGGTCTCACAGGGTTTTCAACAAGAATTGGACTCCACAGTTCAATCAACTAGGGGCATTATCAATTAAAAGTAAAAAAATAGAAACTGTTTTGTAATTTTAATTTAGACACTTAATAGAGGACTTTCTCGCTTACTTTCTTATCATTCTGATGGTTCTAAGTTATCTTCACACTTACTTACTTTGTCGTCGTAATTTTGGATGGGTTCATTTCAGACGCCTCTTTCATTGTATGCCAATCTTGCATTCGAAGCTCTCTCTTTCTGACTCCTTAACGAATGTTCATAGGGCATTACTTTTACTAAGTTTATGATTTAGAAAACTCATCACCACTCTATTTGCCATTTAATAATTCAATACACAACTTAGCAAGTCAGTTTCTACCAAATTAGTGGTCTAAGGATTTGACATAACATAGTTTCTGTTTAACAACTCAGTATGAATGATAGGATGTTAATTTCCACGAAGTTTGTGATCCGAGGACCTGGCATAACTTAGTTTCTGTTTAACAATTCAGTATGAATGATAGGATGTTAATTTCCACTAAGTTTGCGATCTGAGGACCTGGCATAACTTAGTTTCTGTTTAACAATTCAGTATGAATGATAGGATGTTAATTTTCACTAAGTTTGCGATCCGAGGACCTGGCATAACTTACTTTCTGTTTAACAATTCAGTATGAATGATAGGATGTTAATTTCCACTAAGTTTGCGATCCGAGGACCTGGCATAACTTAGTTTCTGTTTAACAATTCAGTATGATAGGATGTTAATTTCCACTAAGTTTGCGATCCGTGGACCCGGCATAACTCAGTTTCTGTTTAACAATTCAGTATGATAGGATGTTAATTTCCACTAAGTTTGCGATCTGTGGACCCGGCATAACTCAGTTTCTGTTTAACAATTCAGTATGATAGGATGTTAATTTCCACTAAGTTTGCGATCCGTGGACCCGGCATAACTCAGTTTCTGTTTAACAATTCAGTATGATAGGATGTTAATTTCCATTAAGTTTGCGATCCGAGGACCTGGCATAACTCAGTTTCTGTTTAACAATTCAATATGATATGACAGGATGCGAGACTTATAGGATGCATATTTGACGTAAGTTAAAAGAGAATATTTGAATTAAAACTTCTTTACTAATAATAATACCTTCTGAGATTATTTACATTCCAAGGATGGAGTACAGGTTTTTCGTCTAGGTCCTCTAGATAGTAAGCCCCTATTCCTGCTACAGAAGTAATCTGATATGGTCCCTCCCAATTGGGTCCCAGTTTTCCTCAATTTGGATTCTTAGTGGCCCCCAGGACTTTTCTCAGCACCAGATCTCCTATGGCTAACGGCCTCATCCTCACATTGCTATCGTAGCACTGCTTGAGTTTGTGCTGGTAGTAAGCTAGCCGAACCATCGCGCTCTCCCTTCGTTCTTCAATCAGGTCTAAACTTTTTTCCAACATCACATCATTATTACTTGAAGAGAATGCACTGGTCTTCAACGTTGGGAATCCAGTTTCCAGGGGAATAACGGCCTCGGCCCCATAGGTCATGGAGAAAGGAGTTTCTCCCGTCGAACGCCGGGGTGTTGTCCGATACGTCCAAAGCACATGTGGTAGTTCCTCCACCCATCTTCCTTTCGCGTCGTCTAGTCTCTTCTTAAGCCCATGGACAATGACTTTGTTAACAGCTTCAGCCTGCCCATTGCCTTGCGGATAAGCTGGAGTGGAATATCTGTTTCTTATTCCCAGTTCTGAACAGTATTTCCTAAAGGCATTCCTATCGAACTGGAGCCCGTTGTCCGAAACAAGAGCTCGTGGGATTCCAAATCGCGTAACAATGTTCTTCTAGACAAACTTCTTCACATCTACGTCCCGGATGTTCGCCAAGGGCTTAGCTTCAACCCATTTAGTAAAGTAGTCTGTGCCGACCAGCAAGTACTTCTTGTTTCCTATAGCTTTAGGAAAAGGGCCGACAATGTCCAGCCCCCATTGTGCAAAGGGCCAAGGGATTGAGAGAGGGTTAAGAACTCCTCCGGGTTGGTGGATATTCGGAGCATATCTTTGACACTGATCGCATTTCTTAACGTACTCCTGTGCTTCTTTCTGCATATTCGGCCACCAATAACCTTGCGTTAGTGCTCGGCATGACAGGGACCTTCCTCCTGTGTGGCTTCCACAAATACCCTCATGCAACTCTTCCAAGATTGATTCTGCTGTCTCAGGAGGCACGCAGAGCAAGTATGGCCCAGAGAAGGACCGTCTATATAACTTTTTATCATCGGATAACCAGTACCGAGGTACTCTCCTTCGTATTTTCTCAGTTTCCACCTTATCTTCGGGCAACACGTCACTGTCGAGAAATTTTAATATAGGGTCAATCCAGCATGGCGTCAAACTAGCTTGACGAACTTGGCAAACCTCCTTTTCTGGTGAAGTGGGAGTACCCAAGTCTTCGACGATAACTATCCGAGGGAAATTTCGTACTGAGGAGGTGGCAAGGGTCGCCAAGGAGTCAGCGTGGGTATTTTCACCTCGTGGAATATGTAATACGTCGAAAGATTCGAACTCTGTTCGCATATGCCTAACCCGGTTCAGATACCCTTGCATCCTTGGGTCTCTAGCCTCCAACTCTCCAGTCACCTGGCCAACGACCAGCCTCGAGTCCGAGTACAGTTTCATCGCCTTTCCACCCATCTTATGGACCATGCTCATTCCCATTATCAGAGCTTCGTACTCTGATTCATTGTTAGTAGCCAAGAACCCTAGTCTTAGCGACTTCTCGATGATGACCTCTTCGGGAGATATCAGAACCAACCCCAATCCAGCTCCTCGTTGGTTTGCGGCTCCATCCACGTATACCTTCCATACCGGCCCTCCTAGCGCGGATATCACGCCAACCGATTTTTCATCCATGTGATCTTGATTCCTACTAACTTCCTCAGGGCACTCAGCGAATTCAGCTACCAAATCGGCGAGAACTTGACCCTTTACAGAGGTGCGGGGCATGTACTTGATGTCAAAAGCACCCAGAATCGTTCCCCACTTGGCAATTCTGCCGGTATAGTCAGCACTTCTAAGTATGGATTTGAGAGGCAATTGGGTCAAAACAACTACAGTGTGAGCTTGAAAATAGTGCGGAAGTTTACGTGTTGCATGGACGACTACCAGTATGGCCTTCTCTAACGACAGATATCTCACCTCGGCTTCATAGAGGGATTTACTTACATAATATACTGGCCTCTGGACGCCATTGTTTTCTCGCATCAAGACGAAACTGACTGCGTGAGGAGCTACCGCCAGATAGGCATACAACATCTCATCCACTTCAGGGCTAGACATGATCGGCGGTTTGGATAAATAGTTTTTCAACTGCTGGAACCCCTCAACACACTCCTCGGTCCATTCGAATCCCTGCCACTTATGTAACAGACGGAAAAAAGGACGACACCTTTCAGCCGACCTGGAGATGAACCGGTTTAACGCAGCAGTCATCCCCGTCAACCTCTGCACTTCCTTTGGATTTCGGGGCACTTGCAAATTGTTAATAACCCTAATCTGATCTGGATTCACCTCAATTCCCCTATGGGTCACCATGTACCCCAAGAATTTCCCGGAACTTACACCAAAGGAGCACTTCGAAGCATTCAGGCGCAACTTGTGTTCTCTCAGTATCCCGAAGATGCTAGTGAGGTCCTCCACATGTTCAGTCACTACCTTGCTTTTCACTACCATGTCATCAATATAAACTTCAATACTTCTGCCCAGCTGTGGCTCAAACATTTTCGTCATCATGCGTTGGTAGGTAGATCCAGCATTTTTCAGACCGAAAGGCATCACCTTGTAATGGTAGTTCCCAACCGGGGTCATGAAAGCGGTCTTTTCTTGATCATCGACGGCTAACGGTATTTGGTGATACCCTTGAAAGGCATCCAAGAAGCTCATCCTAGGGTGGCCCACGGTCGCATCCACCAGCTGGTCAATCTTTGGCATAGGAAATGGGTCCTTGGGGCATGCCTTATTAAGATCCGTGAAATCCACGCACACTCGCCACTTCCTCGTCTTCTTCTTCACTACCACCGTATTGGCCAGCCATTGGGGGTAAAAGACTTCTTTGATAGCCCCAGCCTGTTTTAGCTTAGCAACTTCACTTCGGACTGCCTCGGCATGCTCTTTCGATGGTCGCCGAGGAATTTGCCTCCTGGGGGGAACGGCAGGGTTTACATTGAGTCGGTGACAAATGAAACTTGGGTCTACTCCTGGAGCTTCATACGGGTCCCATGCAAAGACGTCCACATTAGCTCGGAGGAACTCCAGCAAACTCGCTTTCTCTTGCAGAGGCAACTTGGCCCCAACCCGAAAGAATTTCTCTGGATCATCAGCAACAGTCACCTTCTCCAGATCTTCACACTCTACCCCATTGGTTGGTACGTCTAAACCTGATGCTGGGGTCTTTAATTGCTATGACTCATTATCGGCTGTAGCCGAGGTTTCTGCCTCAGGCCGATGCCGTATAGCCGCTACTTGGCATTGCCGAGCAGCCGCTTGGTTCCCTACTATCTCCAGCACTTGGTCTCCGGACGGGTACTTCACCTTCTGATGCAGGGTGGATGAAACCGCTTTTAGTGTGTGAAGCCAGGGTCTGCCCAAGATAGCCGTATACGGAGAATAAACATCTACGACAATAAAATCCACCTCCACCACCTCCGTGCCTGATTGCACGGGCAGCCTGATTAGCCCAATGGGAATGACTAACCTTCCCTCAAAACTGACCAGAGGGGAATTATAGGTTGTCAAGTCCTGCTGCTTCAAACCTAGCCCCTTGTATAAATCCGGATACATCACATCCGCTACGCTTCCCTGATCAACCATCACTCTTCGGACATCGTACCCACTAATCCTCAGCGTTACCACCAAGGCATCCTCATGGGGTTGTATGGTTCCCACCAAATCTTCGTCTGAAAAACCCAAAACCAAGGGGACACGCTTCTTGGCTCTCTTCCATGCTTGAGAACGATCCTCGACCGGGGATCGGGACACCGACAACACTCTGGTGGGGCAAGATCCAGTCCTCCCCGGGGCCGCAAAGATGACGTTGATTGTACCCCGAGGGAGCCTTGATGAAGCATCCCCACGCACCTCGGAACCTGTTTGGCTTGCCCTTCTGCTGGAGTGATGCAAGAGCTGCCTTAATTTTCCTTCCCGGACCAACTGCTCCAAATGGTCCCATAAATTCCTGCAATTGTCTGTCGTGTGTCCATGGTCCTGATGGTAATGGCAATACAAACTCGGGTTGCGTTTTGTAGGCTCTCCCGCCATCCTGTTAGGCCATTTGAAAAATGGCTCGTCCTTTATCTTCTCCAAAACCTGCTGAACAGGCTCCCGAAATACCGCATTAACGACCTGGGCGTCTGCCGAGGCCGACTGGCCAACAAAGTCCCTCCTAGGTCGGTTGTTATTATAATGATCCGACCTGAAATCCCTCCTCTCCTGAGGGATCATCTTGGCCTTTCCTTTCCCCTGAAGTTGATCCTCCTCTATCCTTTTGTACTTCTCTATTCTGTCCATCAGTTGGCGCACACTGGTAACAGGTTTACCCGTCAAGGATTTCCTCAAGTCGTGATCAGCTGGGAGACCGGCTTTGAAAGTGGTTATAGCCACAGCGTCATTCTTCCCTCCTATTTCGTTAAACATCTCCCAATACCTATCCGAATAGCTCTTGAGAGTCTCGCCCTCTCGCATAGACAATGTCAACAAGGACCCCAGCGGCAAAGGAGTCCTGCTGCATGTAATAAAACGAGCACCAAAAGCCTGAGTCAGTGCTTTGAAAGATCCAACAGAATTGGCCCTTAAGCCGTTGAACCACCTCATCGCCGTTGGACCCAAACTCGACGGAAAAATCTTGCACATCAGAGCATCATCCCTGGAATGAATAGCCATCTTCTGGCTGTAATAGCTTACATGTTCCACCGGATCCGAATGGCCATCATACAAAGAGAACGTAGGTTGATTGAACCGCCGAGGATGGGTAGCATCATCTATGCTTCTTGTAAAGGGTGACCTGGAAATTTGACTCAAGGCTTTGTTCATGGCATCGTTTCCCAAGCCCCTACTAGTTGGACTTTTACGCCTACGCCTATGGCGACGCTCCTCTTCGTAGGAGAAAGTCTCGCTCTGCGGAGTTCTCGATCTCCGCCTATAGCTAGTTCCATCCGACTCCCCGGATGATAGTTCGGAGCGAGGTGGGGAACGTTCCCGTCGTGCATGGCGCAGCTCTCTCTTCAAGTCCGCAATCTCACGTTGCAGATCCCCACCATGCTTCGCGTGGGAAACGTGACTCTTCCCGCGTGGGAAACGTGACTCTTCCCGCGTGTATGGCTCCTCGTGGTATGAGTGGTATGTATACTCCCCTCCCGGACTAACCTCCGTTCGGGACTCCTTCGAGGACCACCATGCTGAGAGCCCCTTGACTCCGCCTGGTGCAAGTTGACATCATCCTGTTGCAGTCCCGCTGCGGGATGAAGTAGCTCCACTCCTTCCATCAGAAACGTTGTATCAGAGGTTGTACAAGCTAACACAAGCTCTTCCCACAGACGGCGCCAATTGTAAGGACACGATTCGTAACGAACCGTAACGGTGTTGGGTTCGTACGTAAAAAGGCCCAAACAATATGATTTGTAGAGCGTGGGTGTAAAGAACTAGGTTAACTGTGATATCTACCTCCAAGATTTTCTCTCAAGCCCGTTCAAGGTTTTTTTAGTTGGTATAATGAACGTTTTTCTTTCGTCACTAGTGCAACTCTCTCTCTCTCCTTTTACTTTCTTCTCTCCAGTTTATCTCTATTATTTTTCTTCCTTTTTCTTTTCTCCGATCCCCCTCTTCATGTTCTTCTTTTAGTTTATATACTCCCATTTGTGCTCCATCCTCGCCGAACACGTGTAGGTTGTGTCCGGAGGATTTTTTTCTGTCCCATCTGGCACCTCCTGGAACTTCCTATGGGCAGCTGTAAGGCTGCTTTCCTACTGTTCAGGTATCACCTCCATATTAATGCGGCCAGAGAGTTGGTTGAGAGGTCATTAATGCGGAGGCAGCTGTAGTTTTCAGATATTTGTTTGCCTTATCTCTTTCATCTTTAGTCGGCTACTCTACCCTTTGAGATGACCTAATTCTGAGATCTGATCGCAGCGAGACCACGTCCTGATCGTCCTCGGACGCGATCGTCCTCGGACGCGTACTGCCGAGGAGCATGATGTCCTCGGACGGGTATACGGCCTCGGATGGGCCACTGGCCCAACAATCCTGAACTAATTCTGAATCCTCTGGGCCTATCAATCGAACGATCCCCACAATATATATAAAGAAAAATATTATGATTAGGAGGAATTTTGGTGTGAGATAACAGTAGATAGTTATGGGATATTTTTAGGAGTCTCTCTTCTGATCGGGTACTATTATAAGTTTTTCTTGAATTATTTGGTTATTGAGTAAATTGTGCTTTAAAATTGTTTAGGTCATATCTAAAGATTTTAGAGAAAGTATTAGGGAGAAGTTTTTTTGTGATGAGTTAGCTGAGGTAAGTAACTTTATCCTAATTGATTTTATTTTACGTATTTTAACTACTAAATATTGTTTATAATTGTTATAATTTTATTTAATTGTTTTAGCTGCATTGATTTAAAGTAAAGAATAAAGAATTGTCTCAAATATATTTGATTTACTAAATATATGATTTTATGTATGTATTTGAATGAAATATATTTTGGTTTGAATTATGATTTGATGTATATGATTTTAGACAATCTGACTATGGTTTGACTCTAATACCCAACCAATGGGAGGTATTCATTGGTACTGAAACTAATTCTATCTAGGGCATTACGAGTCTATCGTGCTTTTGGACCCAGTCAATGGGGGCTATACATTAGCACAGAACTTAGTTTCATTTGAATCTGATGCCTAGTCACGGGGATATAGCGTGACCATAGTCGTAAAGATTGTTAAAAATATGAATTATGTTGAATATTTGAATTTTTTTATGTACTTGAAATTGTTTATGTGTTTTTGGAACCTATTGTAAATTATATCTTTGATATATATGGAAAACAAATTAATTTCTAATTCGTCTATGATATATTTGTAAGACTTAAAATATTTGATCTATATACAACTTATTATTTTATAGATCTATTAGCTTGATAGAATTTATAAGGACTTTGGTTACTTATTGAGTTGTCAACTCACCCCCCCTTCCCCGGTCTTTCCCCTTACAGATTCTGATCAGGAAGAGTAGCATATGTTTGGGCTTCCGCTGGGATGTGCGCGTGAGTAAAGTTTAGGAAATCAATGGAATAAGTTTTGAACTTTCATATTTAAAATTACCATTTATGTAGACTTTTAAACTTAAAGGATTTAGTTTATTTTTATTTTGATGTTGGAAGATTATTAT
Organism: Quercus lobata; assembly: GCF_001633185.2. NCBI lineage: Eukaryota > Viridiplantae > Streptophyta > Magnoliopsida > Fagales > Fagaceae > Quercus > Quercus lobata. The sequence continues at coordinate 86,077,408 of NC_044907.1, read as the reverse complement.
TTGGAGATCTTTTGAGAATTGCATTATTGAAGATATATTTAAATTTATTGATGAAATTTTCTTTGAAGATAATTCTTTAATTGTGAAGAAGGTCTTTCACACTTGTAGGGTGTAAACTTTATAAGAATGTGACTGTTGTCATTTGCTTAGCTCTTACTTGGGTTTAGGGTGTGACACATTAGCTTAGCAACAAAAAAGACTCAACATTTGTTTGAGCTCCACAACAGCCCATTGTTGGTTTTAATGGTTAATCACACAGGAATTTACTAGTAACTGCTTATAAGATGCAAATGTACACGGAGATGTTTAGTATGCAAGGAATGCTCAAGTACGCGAGATATTGAATAAGGTATCTCACACATTGCACTCAAGCCTGTTACTATTTACTAGAAAGCAATAAACAGATTTTTGTTGGAACAAATCATAAAACTTTACACATCTTTATCTATGGTCGCACGCTAAAACATAAGCTAAAGAAAGAAACTCGTGAATGCAAATCAAGTTGAGAAACAGGGTTTCATCCAGCTTCAGCTAGTTGGGAGAAAGCAACACAGTTCAAATTCCACAACTATCATTGTCAAACCCATTTATGATTCCTAGCTAAGACTCAAAACACTCACACAATACACAACTATTAAATAAACAAAGGGGGATGAAAAAAATGTGAAACTTTTGCGGAAGCAATATAAAACAAAAATCATATTTTCATTTAAAGATCGTTGTATCACACAACCATGGATTCTAAATAGAACAAAATTGCATACCTCTCTTAGCAACCCAAGCGTGTTGCCTCCCAAGGTATTCACGTCTCTCTCTCTATTTCTTTTGAGTTTTCAGAAGACTGCTGTATTACACAGTAGTTCTGATGGCCAACCACTAAATATGATATTATAAAATCTTATTTTATAGTAGACTTCTAAAACCCTAGAGAGAAATTGGACGTGGGATCCTTAGGGATCCGAATCTTCAGCCGTAGGATTTTATCAATAACCTTTTGAACGTTATTGACTTATCTTGAAACTCTTTCCAAAATTATTTCTTAATTTTCTGAATCATATCAAGAAAATATCTGAACTTCTACATATTGCAATAATATCTATCAACACATTGCAATTGACCCCTAAAGATTAGAGAATTACAAATGAGGTCCCATTTCATACAATTTTATATCTATGTCCTTCCACCATACTATATTCCCACAAGCCACTAGAACTGGATAAATATAATTGTCATGTGCTTAACTTATGTGACCTTAATTTCTTGATTTCATAATTTCTATTGGACTCCAAAATATCTTTAAAAAACTCTTTAAATATATATATAAACAATATTATATATATGAAAGACATTTTTGAAAAATGTCATCAGCCGGTTTTGTTTTGAGTCCAACTTCAATATGAAAATCAACTGAATATACTATCTTCTTTAGAAACTGGTGGATTCATTGTTGAGCATTTATATATTTTACTCATTACACACATAACCCAACGTGTCTATATATAGCCTTTAAAATTGGCATCACCAGTTGACATTGTCAAAGTTATGTGCATAATAAATAAATATACACAAACCCCTCATGTTTGAGGACAATAGAAAAATTGTGATAGAACAACATTTTAATTAACAATGATCACTCCATAAGGTGTCCTTGATCGGATCCAATTCAGTGTATGTACTTGTTACATTACACCCACTTGTTTGCTTAAAGTCACTACTTCAATGATGGAGTAAATCATCCTATCATATAGCAGCACAACAAGTGTAGGCTTCAGTGGTAATATTCAATTAATATCCACAGCCTAGAACAATTTAATAATATATGAAAAATCATTACTCCCTGTCTTTGGTTCCTTAACCATTAACATAATTTTTCCTACAGAGGTGACATCACATGCCACATTTAAACAATGAAATATACCTATAAAAGTTATGAATGTGAAAATAAAATTTTATCATCAAATAAAAAATGCATAGTATTGTTTTTGAGGGCACATAATTCTAATGAAAAAACCTTAGGGTCTGCAGGGTCTCTCTTTGGGGCCCAAGCCTAATAGGTAGGTGATTCTGGCCCAAGGAGCCCTGGACAATGAATTTGTAAAGAGCGGGTTACAGAATTAGGCCCTAACGAAGTGAGTGTTAGTTAACTTTGGGCCATGCAATGATTGAACGTAAGAATATCTCCTTCATGTCCATTGGATATCTGGTCCGAGGAGACGTGTGAGTGCACTTCTGTTCTTGATCAAAGGTTATGGTCTTTCTCTCTTTCCTCTGTTCCTTCTTCTCCTTTTTTCCGTCCCCCACTTCATGGGGACTCGTTTCTCTTATATAGCCCCCTTTAAGTCATCAAGACCTTACACTTGTTGATCATCTGAGCCTTCACTTGAGTGCCCGTCCCATCGGACATCTCCCCTGTCTTTCTGTGAGTTGTAGTGGCCAAGGTAACACTGTTCGCCTGTCTTCTCTACATTAATGCGGCCAGAAAAGTAGCTGTCCTGCATTTAATGTGGTAGCTGTAGTCTCTCCCTTGACATCCTAGACTCTCCTCCCTCTCCCGGGCTTATGAGACTTGTCCCTGCTACTAATACTCATTGGAGCGATTCTTTATTGTTGATAGGATGCATGTCTAAGCCGTATCTGGCACGTCCGAGGAGACATCCCTCCTCGGACCGTCTTTTAAATAAGTTTGGGCTCATAAGAATTGGGCCGGGGGCCCTCTCTGGCGCCCACACTTTCTCCTCGGACTGGGTTGAAATCTATAGAGGGACCAAGGCCCATTATTTGATCTGGGGACTTTACCCCTACAATAGACCCTCAAAATTCCGGTTCTTTCCCTCTCATTCGAGGAGAAAAGGCGGGATTTTGACATTTATGGGGTCATTTATTGTAAGTTCTTGTTTCACCTGTGTGGAGGTACGGCCCCACGTGCCTCGCTACTGTTAATGGCGTTTTAAGGGCCCCACGTGTGGAGGCATGGATCTGAAGCCAAGGTTTGGTCTCAAGGGCCTCCTGTCCAATAGAAATAAGGGGCAATCTTCTAGGGATGCCCCAAAGGAACAGGCTAACTCCAAGCCCTCTCCTCCTCTTCCTCCCACAACTGATCTAGCACTATAGCCTCTTCCCAATTTGAGGCGGAAGAGGCCTGTGGAAGAATTGGAGGAAGGAAAGGTCAGCCCTAAAAAGGCTAAGCACCAGAAAAAGGGCAAAAGAGCGCAAGGAGAAAAGGACTAGGTCCGTTGACAGCCGAGACGAGGCACCTATTCGGAGGGAGCAGCAGACCTGGTCCCCACACCTCGAGTTGGACGGCGCCCCAATTTCATGGGACGCGACTCTGTAGGAGTCCCAACGAGGACAGGCGTCCTACCTCGCTGAGGCCCTGTAGCAGCCCCTTCTCTTGCCTCACGATATGGAGGGACTTCGGACTACTCGGCAACCGGACCTCTTTATGTCACTGAAGAAAGACATGGCTATGGTAAGCGAAGACTTCCCTTATTCAATTTCCTTATTCCGTATCTGTCTATTCGTTATTTTTTTTTAGTTAAACCTCCATTATTCCGACGCAGGTCACTCAACAAATCTTTGTTGCTGAGGAGTGGGCCAAGAAGGCTCGCGAAGATCTAAACAATGAGGCTCAGTCCCGCCTCGCTGCTGAGAAGGCTATCGGTGCCCTTAGGTTGGAAAAGGATCGCCTGAGTAGCGAAGTGAAGGATGCACAAAAGGCTCGCGCTAGCGCTAAGGTCGGACTCAAGACCACTACCAAGCAGGCTGAGGATCTGTGCCAACAGCTCCATCTGTTCGAGATAAACCTTGCGACTAAGAAGCAGATGGTCTCAAATCTCAAGGCCGAGCTATCAAAGGCTAAGGAGGTGGCTCACGTGGCCAGGGAGGCGGCTGAGGTTGCGGTGGCAACCTCATATGAATGTGGAGTTAGGGATACTGAGGTTAGGCTAATCGAGGAGGTGGCTACCGTATGTAGGGATTACATCACTATGTCTTGGGGGGTAGCCTTGGATCGGGCGGTAGTTCCAGCAGACTCCGATCTCAGGAAAGCTGAGAATATCTTCTTTCCAGAAGATATTAGTGAGATTCCGGACTCAGTTCCTCCTGAGGAGCCCCTCCCTGCGAAAGTCACAACCTCGGATTCCCATATACCTAAAGCTGAGGAAATGCAACCAGTTGCAAAAGACAAATCGCCTGAGGACACTCTCACAATAAGGGACGTTGTCGCGCAAGCCAAAGAGGCTGTTCTGGAGCCCCAGGCAGGAGATGATCAACCTGAGCCATCAGCCCCTGTAAAGAGTCCTACTCAGGGCCAAGCCTTAGGACAATAATGTAGGACTTTATTTGTAATTGCCTTCTTTATCTTTTACATTTTGTTCTGCTAAAGTTTGTAAAAGAACGCTTTTTGGATTTCAATGAATGATGTCATTTTCCTTTGAATTTTGTTGCACTGCTTCCTTTTCTGCTTTCATTATGAATGAATTTCTATTATGCTACTAACTGTTAAGAACCAAGCGTTATTTGAGATTTAAACAATGTGGTCAAACATGAATGAATATGTAAGAAAAATGATAGTCAATAATTAGATAAGACTACTTCGAGATTAATTTCCCCCAAGCCTGTGGTCTGAGGAGCCAAGCAGGGCTTAGGTTCTGTTTAACCCTTAGGTGAAGAAATCGCACAGTTGTTAATTTCCCCCAAACCTGTGGTCCGAGGAGCCAGGCAGAACTTGGGTTCTGTTTAACACTTAGAGAAAATTGTACAGTTGTTAATTTCTCCCAAGCCTGTGGCCCGAGGAGCCAGGCAGGACTTGGGTTCTGTTTAACACTTAGTTGAAGTTGCATAGCGGTTAATTTTGCCTAATCCTGTGGTCCGAGGAGCCAGGTAGGACTTAGGTTCTATTTAACACTTAGAGAAAATTGTACAGTTGTTAATTTTCCTCAAGCCTGTGGCCCGAGGAGTCAGGCAGGACTTGGGTTCTGTTTAACACTTGGTTGAAATTGCATAGCGGTTAATTTCGCCTAATCTTGTGGTCCGAGGAGCCAGGCAGGACTTAGGTTCTGTTTAACCCTTAGAGAAAATTGTACAATTGTTAATTTCCCCCAAGCCTGTGGTCCGGGGAGCCAGGCAGAACTTGGTTTTGTTTAACACTTAGTTGAAGTTGCATAGCGGTTAATTTTGCCTAATCTTGTGGTCTGGGGAGTCAGGTAAGACTTAAGTTCTGTTTAACCCTTAGAGAAAATTTTACAGTTGTTAATTTCCCTCAAGCCTGTGGTCTAAGAAGCCAGGCAGGACTTGGGTTCTGTTTAACACTTAGTTGAAGTTGCACAGCGGCTAATTTCGTCTAATCTTGTGGTCCAAGGAGCCAGGCAGGACTTAGGTTCTGTTTAACCCTTAAAGAAAATTGTACAGTTGTTAATTTCCCCCAAGCCTGTGGTCTGAGGAGTCAGGCAGGACTTGGGTTCTGTTTAACACTTAGTTAAAGTTGCATAGCGACTAATTTCACCTAATCCTGTGGTCCGGGGAGTCAGGCAGGACTTAGGTTCTGTTTAACCCTTAGAGAAAATTGCACAATAGTTAATTTCCCCCAAGCCTGTGGTCTGAGGAGCCAGGCAGGACTTGAGTTCTGTTTAACACTTTGTTGAAGTTGCATAGCGGCTAATTTCGCCTAATCCTGTGGTCCGGGGAGCCAGGTAGGACTTAGGTTCTGTTTAACCCTTAAAGAAAATTGTACGGTAGTATGGCGTTAAAACTACATCTTTCATTAATAATAGTACCTTTTCAGGTTATTTACATTACACAGGCGTGGCACTACACGTTCATCCAGATCTTCTAAATAGTAGGCCTCTATGCCGGCCACAAAGGTGATACGGTATGGGCCTTCCCAATTTGGTCTGAGTTTTCCCCACACGGGATTTCTCGCAGTGCCCAAAACCTTCCTCAATACCAGATCCCCGAGTGCTAGGGGCCTTGGCTTCACCTTGGCATCGTAACCTTGCTTGAGCTTTTGCTAGTAGTAGGCGAGTTGGACCATTGCACTCTCTCTTTTTTCCTCGATGAGGTCCAAGCTCTTTTCCAGCAGTACGTTGTTAGCATTGGGGCAGAATGCACTGGTCCTCTGTGTTAGGAAGTTTATCTCCAAAGGAATAACAGCCTCGGTCCCATAGGTCATCGAAAAGGGGGTTTCCCCTGTGGAACTACGAGGCGTGGTGCGGTACGTCCACAAGACATGGGGCAACACTTCTACCCATCTTCCCTTTGTGTCATCTAACCTCTTTTTCAACCCATTCACTATGGTTTTGTTGATGGCTTCAGCCTGCCCATTACCCTGCGGGTAAGCCGGTGTGGAGTATCTATTAGCAATTCCCAACTCGCTACAATATCTTCTGAAAGCTTTACTATCAAATTGGAGACCGTTGTCCGAGATTAGGGTGTGAGGGATTCCGAATCTAGTGACGATATTTTTCCAAACAAACTTCTTGGCATCAACATCTCTAATGTTTGCCAGCGGCTCAACTTCGACCCATTTTATGAAATAATCCGTGTCGACAAGAAGAAATCTTTTGTTCCCCGCTGCTTTAGGGAATGGTCCTAGGATATCTAGGCCCCACTGTACGAATGGCCAGGGGCTGGACAGCGGATTAAGGTTTCCGCCTAGCGGATGTATATTCGGGGCGAACCTTTGGCACTGGTCACACTTCCTTACGAATTCTTGCGCCTCTTTCTGCATGCTCGGCCACCAATAACCTTGCGTTATGGCCCTATGGGACAGGGACCTACCCCCCGTATGACTCCTGCAAATCCCTTCGTGTAACTCCTTCAGGATGAGTTTAGTGGCATCTGGGTGCACACACAACAAGTACGGTCCTGAGAACGAGCGCCTGTACAGTTTGGAGTCCTCGGACAGCTAGAATCAAGAAGCCTTTCTTCTAATCTTGTCGGCCTTGTTCTTATTTTCTGGTAAGGTGTCTTGCTTTAAGAATAGTACTAGAGAATCCATCCAGCTAGGCCCCGCCCTAATGCTATAAACCCATACTAAGTTGGTCCTCGCCATCATTAGGCAGTAGAGATCTTCTACAAGAATAACCCGAGGAAGTGGCTGAGCCGAAGAGGTGGCGAGTATTGCAAGAGAGTCAGCATGGGTGTTCCCGCTCCTGGACACGTGCACTAGATTGAAGCGACAAAAATGGGCCCGCAAGCGTTTGACTTGGACTAGGTACTCTTGCATTCTTTCATCCCTCGCCTCCAATTCCCCATTTACTTGTCCCACAACGAGTCTTGAGTCCAAGAACATGTTCACGGATTTTCCACCCAGTTTCTGAATCATTGACATTCCTTCCAATAGTGCCTCATACTCCGCTTCGTTATTCGTGGCCGAGAAACCCAGCCTCAGTGATTTTTCAATGGTGATCCCCTTGGGGGAGACCAAAATGAGCCCTACCCCTGAGCCCCTTTAGTTGGTCGTGCCGTCAATGTGTGCTTTCCACCAACTAGGCTCTTGTTGAGAGATTGCGCTAATTAGTTTCCCGTCAGGGTTTAGTGTCCCTCTCCCTCCTTCTGGTGTGGGCTCTGCAAATTCAGCTACTAGATCCGCGAGAACCTAACCCTTCACAGTGGTGCGAGGCATGTACCTAATGTCGAAGGTGCCCAGAATCGTCCCCCATTTTGCTATTCTACCCGTGTAGTCAGCATTCTGGAGTACGGATCTCAGCGAAAGTTGGGTTAGTACAACAACAGTATGCGCCTGGAAATAGTGGGGGAGTTTTCGCGTGGCTTGTACGATTGCCAAGACGGCCTTTTCGAGGGGGAGGTAACGGATCTCTGCCTTGTGCAGCGATTTGCTTACGTAGTAGATGGGCCGTTGTGTGCCGTTGTCTTCTCAGATCAGCACTAAGCTCACTGCGTGAGGGGCTACAACAATGTAGGCGAATAGCATCTCGTCGACCTCGGGACTGGACATAATTGGTGGCCGGCTCAGGTATTCCTTAAGCTGCTGGAAAGCTAAGGCGCACTCTTCCGTCCACTCGAAGCCTTTTCACTTGTTTAATAGGAGGAAGAAAAGCTTGCATCTGTCCGCCAAGCGGGAAATGAAACGGTTTAAAGCTGCAATCATGTCAGTGAGCTTTTGAACCTCTTTGGGGTTCTGAGGAGGTTGTAGGCTATGGATAGCTCTAATTTGGTCGGGGCTGGCTTCGATGCCTCTGTGGGTCACCATGTAACTTAAGAATTTCCCTGATCCCACCCCAAATGAACACTTGGACGCATTTAGGCACAGCCTGTACTTTCTCAAAATTCGAAAGACATCGCCGAGGTCTCTAATGTGGTTGGACACTAATTTGCTTTTTACCACCATGTCGTCTATATAAACTTCGATGCTCTTACCCATCTACTATTCAAACATCCTGGTCATCATCCTTTGGTAGGTTGACCTGGCATTCTTTAAACCAAAGGGCATTACTTTATAATGATAATTTCCGATGGGTGACAAAAGCCGTTTTTTCTTGGTCCTTGGCAGTCAGGGGTATCTGATGGTAGCCTTGGAAGGCGTCCAAAAAACTCATTCGAGGGTGTCCCACGGTCGAATCCACCAATCGATCTATTCGCGGCATTGGAAAAGGGTCCTTTGAGCATGCCTTATTTAGGTCCGTGAAGTCTACGCAGACCCACCATTTCCCACTCTTCTTTTTCACCACGACTGTGTTGGCTAGCCATTCGGGGTAGAATACCTCCTTGATAGCCCATACTTTCTTCAATTTTGTAACTTCCTCTCTCACGGCGTCTGTGTGCTCTTTCGACGGACGTCGAGGAGGCTGCTTCTTAAGCGTTACGACCGAGCTAACATTAAGGTGGTGGAAAATGAAATCTAGGTCAACCCCAGGGGCCTCGTAGGCGTCCCAGGCAAACACGTCCACATTTTGTCTGAGAAAATCAATTAGCATTTCCTTCTCTTGGGGTAGTAATTCTGAGCCGACCTGAAAAAACCTTTCTAGGTCTACTCTGACAAGAACTTTTTACAAATCCTCGCAACCCACTTCCATGGTTGGTCCTCCACTACCTGAGGCCAAGGCTGGGGTCGGTAACTGCTATAAGTCATTTTTGGCTGAGGTAGAGGGCTCAGTACTTGGCCATCGCGAGATTGCTGACACCATGCATTACAGGGCCATGGCCTAGTTCCCTATTACTTCTTTCACTCGACCTTCTGAGGGATACTTCACCTTTTGATGTAAGGTTAATGACACAGCCCCTAGGGCATGGAGCCACGGTTGGGCTACGATGGCGGTGTAGGGGGAGTATGCGTCTACCACTATGAAGTCCACCTCCACCACGTCCGAGTCTGTTTGTATAGGCAGCCTAATCATGCTTTTCGGAGTGACGATTTTCCCCTCAAAACTCACTAATGGGGAATCGTATGTTGTCAGGTCCTCCGGTTTCAACTTCAAACCTTTGTACAAGTTGGGATACATCACTTCCACGGCGCTGCCCTGATCAACTAGCACCCTCTCCACATCGTAACCATCGATCCTGAGCGTGACGACTAGTGCATCGTCGTGGGGTTGGAGGGTTCCTAGTTTATCCTCATCCAAGAATCCAATTAGGGGTGTGGCCATCCCCCTAGCCCTCTTGGTCTCCCTACCGTCAGCTTCAGAGGGGAGTCTGCCTACCGACATTATTCTGAAAGGATAGGAGCCGGTCCTCCCTGGTGCAGCGAGAATGACATTTATCGTGCCAACGGGTGGTCTCAGTTTGCTTTGCCTTGTTTCGATGTTCGACTTCTCTTGCCATCCAATAGGGTGGTGCAGCAAGTGTTGCAACTTCCCCTCTCAGACCAACCAGTCCAAGTGGTTTTTCAGATTTTTGCAATAATCGGTGGCGTGGCCCATCTCTTGGTGATATGCGCAATACAGATTCTGGTTACGTTTCGCGGGATCACCTGCCATCCTGCTCGGCCATTGAAAGAACGGTTCGTTCTTCACTTTCTCTAGGATCTTATGTAATGGTTCTCGGAACACAGCATGGACTGCCTATGCTCCTGTGGATCCAAACTGCTCCGAGTAATCCCTTCTCGATCGATTGCTGCTGTTAAAGCGGTCTGACCTGAAGTCCCTCCTCTCTTGAGGGACAACCTTCACTTTGCCTTTCCCATCTGTTGGTCTTCTTCGACTCTCTTGTACTTGTCAATTCTGTCCATGAGTTGGCGCACGCTAGTGACCGGTTTCCCTGTCAGGGACTTCCCTAAACCATGCTCTATCGACAGGCCCCTCTTGAATGTGCTAATGGTGACGTCATCGTAATTTCCCTCTATCTCATTATACATTTCCTAGTACCTGTCTGAATAGGCCTTCAGTGTCTCTCCTTTTCGCATGGACAAGGATAGAAGGGAATCTAGGGGCCGAGGGACTCTGCTGTTGGTGATGAAGCGGGAACCAAAAGCCTATGTCATCTGCTTAAAGGAATTTATGGAGTTTGGCTTGAGGTCATCAAACCACCTCATCGCTACAGGTCTTAAGCTGGACGAAAGCACTTTGCACATCAACGCCTTGTCCCTAGAATGGATGGCCATCCTCTGGTTAAACTAGCTTACGTGCTCTACTGGGTTCGTCCAACCATTGTATATGGCAAAGGTTGGTTGGTGGAACCGCCGAGGAAGCTCAGCCCCCTCTATCCTATACGTGAAAGGCGACTGGGAAATGCGGTCCAGGGCCTTACTCATGGCGTCGTTTGCTAGGCCTTGGTAAGATGGGCTTTCGTGACCACGTTTGTGAGGTTATTCTTCCTCATAGAAAAAGGTTTCACTTGGAGGGGTTCTTGATCTCCGCCTGTACTCATTGTCTTCCTCATCACTAGTGTCCGAGCCGGTGAAAGTTGTTTTCGTTGCGCTCGGCGTAACTTCTTCTTCAAGTCATCGATTTCTTGCTGCAGAGCCCTGTGATCGTTTCGCTTATGGGATGCGTGACCTTTCCCTTTCGAGCGACTTCTACTCGTGTGGGAAGTGTTTACACTACCCTCTCGCTGCTTGTCTTGATCTTTGTCCCGTTCGAGGTTCAAAAGGTTGTCTTGCCGTTGGGAGTCTGTATGTCCGGCTTGGCGCGGACCTGATCCTTCCATTTCTAATGGCTTCACCTGTCGAGGCACAAGTTCTTCCCACAGACGGCGCCAATTGTAGGGTCTCTCTTTGGGGCCCAAGCCCAACAGGTAGGTGATTCTGGCCCAAGGAGCCCTGGACAATGAATTTGTAAAGAGCGGGTTACAAAACTAGGCCCTCACGAAGTGAGTGTTAGTTAACTTTGGGCTATGCAATGATTGAACGTAAGAATATCTCCTTCATGTCCACTGGATATCCGGTCCGAAGAGACATGTGAGTGCACTTCTGTTCTTGATCAAACGCTATGGTCTTTCTCTCTTTCCTCTGTTCCTTCTTCTCCTTTTTTCGGTCCCCCACTTCATGGGGACTCCTTTCTCTTATATAGCCCCCTTTAAGTCATTAGGACCTTACACTTGTTGATCATCTGGGCCTTCACTTGAGTGCCCGTCCCATCGGACATCTCCCCTGTCTTTCTGTGAGTTGTAGTGGCTAAGGTAACACTGTTCGCCTGTCTTCTTTACATTAATGCGACTAGAAAAGTAGCTACCCTGCATTTAATGTGGCAGCTGTAGTCTCTTCCTTGACATCCTAGACTCTCCTCCCTCTCCCGGGCTTATGGGACTCGTCCCTTCTACTAATACTCGTTGGAGCGATTCTTTATTGTTGGTAGGATGCATGTCTGAGCCGTATCTGGCACGTCCGAGGAGACATCCCTCCTTGGACCGTCTTTTAAATAAGTTTGAGCCCATAAGAATTGGGCTGGGGGCCCTTTCTGGTGCCCACACTTTCTTCTCGGACTGGGTTGAACTCTATAGAGGGCCCAAGGCCCATTATTTGATTTGGAGACTTTAACCCTACAGGGTCTGTTTGAATTGAGGGAAGAGGGAGGAGAGTAAATCGTAAAATTAACTGAAAATAGACTATACAACTAAAATTCCAACATTATAATTCCAATTTTGCTACCCCATACTACACCATCCAAGTTTTAATACATAATCATCCAAAATGCTTAAAACAATATTCCATAATACATACCCGTAATGGTATAAAACCTTACCATCCAATAGTATAGCCCCAATAGTAAGGATGGATAAATCTGCGCTGCTGCTCTGATTTTTGTTGTTGTCCATCTACATAACAAAACCAAAATAATGGAGTATTAGAAGTAATACTACACAAGGTTTTCAGACCCGGATCATTCATTGAATCGTAAAAGGGAGAGGTTCAAGGTTTTTGAAGTCGAACCGAGGTCGAACCGAGGTCGAACCAGGATCGAACCATGATGACGTCATAATTAATTAAAACCTAAATATAGATAATAAATTTATAAAACTTGCAAAATTGACAATATATCTACATATGTGAGGGAAATTTAATGATTTTCAAGCATATATTTAATAATTAAATAAGAAAGTTAATAAAATAAAATAATAACCATGAAAACATTAAAATTTATGATTAATTTTTGAAGTAAAGTTGAATATCTTTGAAGAATTTTAATTATAATTTTTTTTTTATTCCTTGTAAGAGATGGATAATTTAATTAAGTAGAATAAAATTGTGTTAAGTTGTTTTAAAAAAAAAAAAAAAATGCTAAGGGGTTCATAGTTCTTGCCACCAGTTCGTGCAATCCAACCCCGATTTTAGGGGTTCACAGAATTAACAAAAAATCCGGTTCTTTATGCTTAAAAAATCGGTTTTCATCCCGGTTCCCAGTTTTCATGATTCGACCTCCCGGTCCAATCTGGGTCTGAAAACCTTGATACCACATTCTCCAGTGCCTGAGACAAATACCAAACCTAATAAACTACAATGGAAATGTGATTGCATTTTACTAACCAAAAAGAATCAAATTGCTGATGTTCGATTAATCGATTATCATGTAGTTCGAGCATTTTATCATGTAACATTTGGTATAAAAAAAAAAAAAAATTAATTAACAAAGGAGCGCCAAACAGCGAATAAGTCAAATAGATATCCAATGGCAAGTTAACAATACTAATCCTTATTGTTAAATAACAAACGAATTTCCAGCTTTTATTCACACACACACACAAATATACATATGAATTTCTATTGGTGAAGTTTACTAGTTTAAGATATATGGTCCAATGTGAAATAAAGTCTTTTAGTATAATAATCACTCTTAGGCTTATAGAAATGGTGTTAGATTAACCTTTATTTATTTATATACATACATACATATATATATATATATATATATATATATATATATAAATGGTGTTAGTTATGATTGCAAGGTGAAAAAAGACTCCTTGTTTGAGTTCTCAATTAAAACCACAAGCTGATTGTCAGAAGATCTATGTGGAGTCCTATTGCTAATGTTTTAAAATGGACTCCAAAAATCATTCAGACAGAAAGATTTAATAGTTGCACAAACAATTATAGGATATCAACATTGTCCGTAAGGATCATAACAAGTATTACTGTCTTGTAGCTCAAGATTAATTACTAAGAGTATCCTTATCAAGGATTGCAAAGATGCTAAAACTTAAATTTTAGCATCTGAAACCCAAAAAATCCACTCCATCAAAACTTGCATACGCTAAAAGATTTGCCATCTTGCTACAGTGCACTCTCATTTTTGAGAGCGCATTGTAGCAAGATGTTATAATTTTTTTTAATACTTTTAATTCTCTCTCTCCTCAGACTCAGACTCCTTTCTCACTCTCACTCTCTCTATCTTTTCTCTCTCTACTTCTCACTAAGCTAGAATCTGAGACTCTGGTGAGAAATTTCTTCAAATATGGGTTTGTGATTTGATTTGATTTTTGGTGAAAATTTTCTCAAATATGCTCTTTCTAATTTTGGGTCTGTGATTTCTAGCCATTCTCCTCTTCTTCCTCCTTTCTCAAAACCTTAAACTAGTCCGAGAAGCCAAGGCCATGGCGAAGCGAAGCATCCACATAACGGACGATCATGATGATGTCATTGACGAGGACGAGGACAAGGCCTAGAAGGAGTGGGGCAAGAAATCCACGCCCTCTGATGACTCCAATCTCCAGCCTTCCGATTTGTTGAAGATGTTGGAGGTCGAAATCCAGGCCGAGATGATGAAACGGCATTCCAGGCTGTCAATGGTTTCATTAAGCTCCGGCTCGGCGTTCATCGGACTTCGGTAATCAATTTGTGTTTTGTTTCTTTTTGTTATTTCTTTGTTGGATTACTATAGAGATGGTGAGACTTTGTTGGATTACTATGGAGAGGGTAATCAATTTGGGTTTGGTGGCGTTGATGCTCAGACGGAGCTTGGTGGTTAGCCATGGAGAACGGGTTTGAGAGTAGAAGATCAGAGAGAGGAAGAAGGTTCTAGATTTGTTGGGTTGAGAAAGAGAGAGAATAAAAAATGAATAAAAAAATAATAAAGAAAGAATATTTAAATGAAATGGTAAAAAAATAGAAGTTTTAATATAGGTTGTATTGTAAAGTGATGTGTTAAATGCTATAAAATTGATTTTTTAGATGTTAAATGCTAAAATTTTTACAACCTTTAATGAGAATGCTCTAAGTGAAAAATGCTAAAATAATTTATTACTCATTAACATTGTGGGGCCAGAGAATTTGTGGTCCCGACCCACTTTCCATTAGGGCCCAAGGCCCGTGCGGAGGAGAGTCGTTGTCGAGGACATGCAGCGAAAGTCCAAATGGCCTAAAGATGCAGCCGAGGATGACCCTGTCCTCGGCATCCCAAGGCCTAGAAGGGAAGAACGACAAGTCATCAAAGGCATCCCCCAAAGCACTCCCAGAAGAAAAGGTAAGTAGAATGAGACTCACATGGGGGCACAGTGTGGAAGTGGTTCAAGGAAAAGATGTCACATCCGCATTGAATACGCCAACAAACGTCCTAACAACATTGATGGGAAAAGACCTCTAAACAGTGTGGTTTCCGTTATTGCAACTAACAGAAAGTGGGGGGAGGCGGCTGATGGGACAAGCACTTGAGTAGTTACCTGCCTGATCAACAGATAAAAGGTCAGGATCAACTGAGAAGGGCTATATAATATAAGAATTCATGCGCCAAAAAGGCGGACTCTGGAACGATGGTAACCAAAAGTAAAAGGAATAATAAAAACATTAAACTCAACAGACGAGGTCCAAGGACAAACTTAGTTCACCTCTGTGCGTCCACCATGAACACCATAACTAACCACTGTCCGGTGACCAAGGATCTTTTTAGTCCACTCTCTACAAATTTATTATTTGGGTCTTTAACGTTCGAATCCAATAAACAAATTTAGAATCGTCACAAATCGAGTCCTTACAAACATGATTTATAATTTATTAATAATTATTTTAAAAGCACTCCCTATTACCTTTGTTTTTCCATTTTCTCTGTTTAATGTCTTTCCTCAATAATGGCATAGATCAAATCACAGTTTCTATTACTCAATATGACGCGCGGTAATGTGACGCATGGTCATGGGAGAAGTAAGAGACGCAATCATTGTAGATAATTGGTAACCTTTTTAAATAATATTTTCATGCAAAAAGTAAAAAAGAAAAAAAAAACTTATTATAATATCGTGGGCGCCATCTTTTCTCGAAAAAAAAAAATGCTTCTCATCTAGCCAATCTTCTATGGGCTTCAGTGGCAGCTCAATATGCAAATCAGAATTGTCACAAGCTCACTCTAACTTGAAAAAATATATATATATACTTGTCAAAAAAATATTATATGCTAAACTAATTTATTGTGACCATCCAAATAAAAATTATGAATACCTGACTTGAGAATTATAAAAATTTGAGTTCAACAAAAATAAAAGTAGTGCTACTCCATTCACAATATTTTCACAATAATTTTACAACAAATCTAATGTAGCAAGCTATTACTGATTCTAATTTGGGCCAAATACTAATATTATTTTTTACCCACCAATAACAACTTTTTGTATAAGATTTATTATAAAAATATTGTAAACATAACATTACTCCAAAATTAATTCTGTCTCAAAACATAATTCTTAATCCTTTTTTTTTTTTTAACTTAAATAACGACAATAAATATTAGCTCAAATAACAACAAACATAAACCAAACAAAAACAAGGCAAGACCAAACAACAAGAAGTGAAAAAATTATTCAACAAAAAGCCTACTATAAAACGAAAAGACGAGTAAATATAGTCCATTATAAGTTTTATCATCATTAGAAGTTTGATCTTGGTACGCTGGCAAGCACCTTCCACTAAAAGTAATAGGTCATATGTTTAGACGCAAGAATTGCGGAGATTTTTATGGATACTTGTATTATGATTATGTGAACCTACTTTTCCCTCATTTTTTTTTTTTTTTTGAGAAATAATTATAACATACTACTAATCTCACAGCTCGAATTCGTCCCCCCTAGACCCCCAAGAACTTTATGCATGAGAAGGTGTCAATTCTGCAACAAGGCCTTTGGCAACTTCTCCCTCATTGACATAGAAAAAAAGTTCAAAGGCACTTCCTTGGTTCCAACTTTAAAGAAACAGATGCCGACATAGAAAAAAACAAAAGATAAAACTATATTAATTATTGGTCTCTAAAATTTGCTAACTAAATACTATTGGTCTCTAAAGTTTGCTAATTGGTCATTTTGTTAATAGATGTTAGTCTCAATACGGAACTATAATGTAGCATTAAATTTAATATTAAGAAAATTAAAACACATCCATTCAATATTTGGATTAATCTCTTACTTTGATTGTTAATAATTATGAATTGGTTGTTTTTGTTTTGGTGTTTTTGTTTCTTTATTTAATGATATAAAACATATTCTTATAGTTAATTGAGATTGATAATAATGAGTTCAAACAATTGGGAATTAATGAATAAATCATGTGGACCAAAGATTGTTGAGTAAATTGAACTAGGTATTAAAAAAATATATTACAACTTATGTTTATATTAGATTTTGTAGGAATTTTTTTTTTTACAATTATTTATTTATTTTGTTGTGAATGTCAATTAATATTTTTAAAGCTAATATAAAATATATATATATATATATATATTATAAAAGTTTTGATGAATTGAAATTTTGACTAGGCCACTATATGATTACAACCCATCAGTTTTATTAAGTTATTAACATTCTGTTACCAACGGAATACTTATAAGTATGTAATCGTAATAAAAGTAAGCCTACCACAAACACAAAGACTGTTTCTTCTAGCTTGCCAAGGGCTTCTCCAATCTCCATCCGTTTAATGAAAGAATTTTAAATTGAGGTAAGCTTAAAAGAACCTAACTGCATACACAATAGTAATTTCTGGGAAAGATACATCCCACTTTACGACATAAAAGACCATCTAACTTATCCACACCTTGTCAAACACCAATATAAAGAAAAATTTCACCCAAATAGTCAAAAAAAAGCACTCCAAAACTAAATTCCCCCCCCCCACCCCAAAAAAAAAAACCGTTACAGAACCTCTAACACTCAAATACTCTGATACTCAGATCGGACCAAACGGTAAAAATTGTGAAAAAAAAAATCCAAATAGGGAAAAAATTACCTTCACCAGTCACGCCGGCTCTCGTAGAGGCGAACTCACTACTTCCAGTATAATGTGTAAATCCTCCTCAACCTATTCAGCTACTCCCCGAGGCGGGTTTCGTAGAGAATTGTAAAGTAATGTGTTAAATGTTATAAATTTGATTTTTTAGATGCTAAATGTTAAAATTTTTACAACTTTTAATGAGAATGCTCTAAATGAAAAATGCTAAAATAATTTATTACTCATTAACATGATTTATAATTTATTAACAATTATTTTAAAACCACTCCCTATTACCTTTGTTTTTCCATTATCTTTGTTTAATGTCTTTCCTCAATAATGGCATAGTTGAAATCACAGTTTCTATTACTCAATGTGACGTGCGGTAATGTGACGCATGGTCATGGGAGAAGTAAGAGACGCAATCAATGTAGGTCAATAATTGGTAACCTTTTTAAATAATATTTTCATGCAAAAAGGAAAAAAATAAAATAAAATAAAATAAAACTAAAAACTTATTATAATATCATGGGCGCCATCTTTTCTCAAAAAAATAAAAAATAAAAAATTGCTTCTCACCTAGCCAATCTTCTATGGGCTTCAGTGGCGGCTCTATATGCAAATCAAGATTGTCACAAGTCCACTCTGACTTGCAATATATATACTTATCAAAAAAAATATTATATGCTAAACTAATTTATTGTGACCATCCAAATAAAAATTATGAATACCCGACTTGAGAATTACAAAAATTTAGATTCAACAAAAATAAAAGTAGTGCTACTATATTTACAATATTCTTATAATAATTTTACAACAAATCTAATGTAGCAAGCTATTACTAATTCTAATTTGGGCCAAATACTAATATTATTTTTTACCCACCAATAACAACTTTTTGTATAAGATTTATTGTAAAAATGTTGTAGACGTAGCATTACTCCAAAATTAATTCTGCCTCAAAACAAAATTCTTAATCTTTTTTTTTTCTTAAAACTTAAATAACGACAATAAATATTAGCTCAAATAACAACAAACATAAACCAAACAAAAACAAGGCAAGACCAAACAACAAGAAGTGAAAAAATTATTCAACAAAAAGCCTACTATAAAAGGAAAAGATCAAATTTGTAGCTTGTTCAACTTATTCAATAAAATAATTTTTAATTTCATTTTTTTTAAATGATGCCAAGAAAAATATTGTGAAAATTTAAATTTCTTAATGACTGCTCTAAAAAATAGTCTTAATGAAAGAACCCGTTTATATTTGGGGGTAATATATTGTATCAAGCAGTTTATATTAATTGTACTCGATTCTATATATATATATATATATATATATATATATATATATCACAAGTACTCAAGTGTTATATATCAAACATATATCCTCGTATCAATTATTGAAAAGTGGGGATGACCACTTGAGATAAATTTATGTACTTTTTTGTTCTTTAGTTGGGAAATTCATATTTATTTTCATATTTCCGTGTCTTACTACTTATTTAGTTGTGTAAGGCCAAATGGTTTCATCAGTAAAACCAGCATGAATCGAAATTGGCATAGAGATGATCTTTTTGGCAATATCAGCGTCATGAAGTTGCAGCTTCACTAGCATTTTTGGTTTACGTACAGGAATTTACTACACCTAAAGGTTTATGGTACAATTAATGCCTTAAAAACCTTTCTTGGCAGTCTCTAGCATCTTCCACCAAAAGTTAATTTGATTTGTCAAAGTACAATAGCAAACAGACGAGAAAATATTGTCCATTATAAGTTTTATCATCATTAGAGGTTTGACCTTGGTACGCTGGCAAGCACCTCCCACTAAAAGTAATAGGTCATATGTTTAGATGCAAGAATTGCGGAGATTTTTATAGAGACTTGTATTGTGATTATTTGAACCTATTTTTCTCTCATTTTTTTTTTTTTTTGAGAAATAATTATAACATGGTGCTAATCCCATAGCTCGAATTTTTTCTCCCTAGACTCTCAAAAACTTTGTGCGTGAGAAGGTGTTAATTCAGTTACAAGACCTTTGGCTACTTCTCCCTCATTGACATAGAAAAAAAGTTAAAAGACATTTCCTTGGTTCCAACTTTAAAGAAACAGATGCTGACATAGAAAAAAACAAAAAACAAAACTATATTATTGGTCGCTAAAGTTTGCTAACTAAATACTATTGGTCTCTAAAGTTTGCTAATTGGTCATTCTGTTAATAGATGTTAGTCTCAATACGGAACTATTATGTAGCATTAAATTTAATATTAAGAAAATTAAAACACATCCATTCAATATTTGGATTAATCTCTTACTTTGATTGTTAATAATTATGAATTGGTTGTTTTTGTTTTGGTGTATTTGTTTCTTTATTTAATGATATAAAACATATTCTTATAGTTAATTGAGATTGATAATAACGAGTTCAAACAATTGGGAATTAATGAATAAATCATGTGGACCAAAGATTGTTGAGTAAATTGAATTAGGTATTAAAAAAATATATTACAACTTATGTTTATATTAGATTTTGTAGGAAATTCTTTTTTACAATTATTTATTTATTTTGTTGTGAATGTCAATTAATATTTTTTAAGCTAATTTAAATATATATATATATATATATATATTATAAAAGTTTTGATGAATTGAAATTTTGACTAGGCCACCATATGATTACAACCCATCAGTTTTATTAAGTTATTAACATTCAGTTACCAACGGAATACTCATAAGTATGTACTCTTAATAAAAGTAAGCCTACCACAAACACAAAGACTGTTTCTTCTAGCTTGCCAAGGGCTTCTCCAATCTCCATCCGTTTAATGAAAGAATTTTAAATTGAGGTAAGCTTAAAAGAACCTAACTGCATACACAATAGTAATTTCTGGGAAAGATACAACCCACTTTACGACATAAAAGACCATCTAACTTATCCACACCTTGTCAAACACCAATATAAAGAAACATTTTACCCAAATAGTCAAAAAAAGGCACTCCAAAACTAAATTCCCCCACCGCACCCCCCCCCCCCCCCAACGAAAAAAAAAAAAAAAACCGTTACAGAACCTCTAACACTCAAATACTCTGATACTCAGATCAGACCAAACGGTAAAAACTGTGAAAAAATAAATCCAGATAGGGAAAAAATTACCTTCACCAGTCACGCCGGATCCCGTAGAGGCGTACTCACTACAGGCGGTATTCTGTTTAAATCATCGTCAACCTGTTCAGGCACTCGCGGAGGCGGGTTTCGTAGAGAATTGTAAATTGCCATTGTGATGATGGTGGTTATCATTGTTAGAGCCAAGATACACACCAGAAGGAGCGGCGTGAGTAGTGGTTGTGGTTGACTTGGTGGTGGCCATGTGTTGTCTGGTGGTGACAGAGGTTTGGGTGGTGGTGGTGGTGATGCACTGAAAGGTGGCAAATCGGGCAATGGCGGAAAAGGTGAGAGTGGAGGAAACTCAAATGCTGGCGCTGGCGGTGGTGGAGTAAGTGGGGAAAATGGGGGGAAGGGTGGAGGCAGAGTGGGGGGTGGAAATGGTGGGGAGGGTGGTGGTGGTGATGCGATGCTGGTGGTGGTGGTGGCAAACATGGTAAAATGTTTGGATTTTGGAGATGGAGGTGAAGGTGAAGGTCATCTGCTCTGAAATAGCCACAAAGCCATGCTTTTTAACGTTGAGTGGTAGGTGGTCCCTGCTACGGTAAGACAATGTTTTGTCCATTCCAAAACTTCACCAATATACGATCCAATACCGTAATGGAGATTGTTTCAATTTGGGTTAGAAAATAAAATTTTTCGGTGCCGACTGTACCGGTGTAACATTTTAAGATTATCGTTAATATAATAAATTCAATAATATATATTATTTATATTGTTTTAGAAACATATTATTTACATGTTTATATTATATAAATTTAAATGTTTGAGAAAAGCCAATCTAATATGTTATGAATCTTTATAGGTGAGTTTATACTTAAAACAAAACCCAATAGGCTTTAGTTTATCCATCAAAAAAGAAAGAAAAAACAACCAAAAGACAAGACAAAAATTTCAATAAGAAATACTATTATAATGGGTGGAATTTGTTAGTACAAAAATATTATAATACTAATCGCTAATTCATATTATGCACGGAAACCTGCTTATTTGTGAGGTAGACTAAAATAATTTTATAAAATCCTAAATTGATTAAAAAACTATATCATTGCACGATTAGCTTTTGTATGACTTTAATTTATGTTACAATTTGATGAAAAAGTCATTGCTTGAACGTGTAATGACATACAAAAAAATTTGTAAAATGACATAGAGATTTTAATATATTGCATGAATTTACATTAACTACTCAGGAATACCATATAAAAATGCACATTTAAACATTAAGAGAAAAAAAAAATCCTATATTATATTTTGCTCACATAAAGTAAATCCTTATTCAAGAATACTATTCTAATTTATAAATTTATAATATTTATATAGCATTAACTTTTATTTTAATGTTTGCATGGATTTTGTTATTTTCAATGATGAAATTTTAGATATTAAAAATTCTAAAAAACCAAAAAATATTTAAAAATTCAGATAATTCATGGCTTAGAAATTATTGAAACTAAACAAAATATATATGGCTAAACAATAGAAAAATATAAGAGAAAGATGAGTTACATTCAAAAAAATAATCTATGGCTATAACTATTGAAATGAATCAAAAGATTTAGAGCCTACAAATTATAGATAATGTGCGTGTGTATGTGTGTGACTACACAACAGAAAAATATAAGAGAAAAATGTGTTACTATCAAAAGAATAATTCAGATGTTAAAACTTTTGAAAGGCCAAAAAATGTTAAAGAATAATTCCTATAAATTTTTTTGAAACAAAACAAAATTTATATGATTAAACAATAGAGAAATATAAAAGAAAAATTGATTACATTGAAAAAAATAAACATGGTATAGTCATTGAAATCTGCTAAACATGTTCAAATATTGCAAAAACTAATACAAATTCAGATGTTAAAAATTCCAAAATGCCGAAAAAGATATATAATTAAAGAATAAGTTATTGAAACAATTCAAAAAATATATGACTATTCAAAAGAGAAATATAAGATATATGAACCCCTAAAGTAATAAGTTTTAAATTTTAACGGGTCTAAACTTTAAACAAATCATATACAATCACAGATGTAGGGTTTGGTGATTCATGTACGAAAATTGATATTTAAAAAACACATAAAAAACCATAATATATATATATATATATATATATATTTCATCAAAGTAAAGGAGAAGAAAATACAAGGGTGACAAAGAAGGGGATAACAAATTATTCATTCATAAAAAAAATAGTAATAAATTAAAGAGTTGCTAGAAAGTAGAAAAATCTCAATATATGAAAAATCTAATCAAATAATCAATTACTAAAAAAAAAAAAAAAAAAAAAAAAAGCAATGATCAAATTGTTTTGCTTAGCCCAAAAATTCATGTTATATTTCTATTTTTTATATATTATATGATGTATAATAATTTAATAATAGTTATATATATATATATATTATAATGTTATGTAGTATAATATAAATTATTTTAATATGAATTAAAGAAGAAAGATGAGTCATACCTGGCCATCACTTCAATTGATGAAAACATCAAATTTTAACCACACACGTGGTGTACGTTCTCTTAGAAATTGGAGCAAAGCAGAACAATTGTCGCTTCATAAATGGCTAATGAGTAAAGAAAAGGGGAAAATAGTAAATCAAACTTAACTTTAATACAATGATTAGTGAGTTTGAAGTTGGAACGCAGAGAGAGGAAGAAACTAAGAATAGAGTCATAGATGGGTAGAGCTGATTGCAGATGCGTGATAATGTAATTTTTTGAGGATAAAAAGAAAAGTTACATTACTTTGAAGATTGTTGCTCATAGTCCCCTTCTTCAGTTCAGTCCAAAGTAAGTCATAGAAGTTTTTTAAGGATGAAGGAGGAAAAATTAGAGAAGAGAAAGGATGAGGAGAAATAGTTTTTTATTTATTTATTTATTTTTTTTATTTTGCGTTGATTTTAGAGTTGAGTTAAAAAATATATTGGGTTTACACTGCTTTTATATTGTTCATGATTAACTTTGCAAATTTGAAGATAAATTATCAACATTTGAGTTTGAGTTTAACTTAGACTTGTTAGAGATATAAAGTTTCACTTTAATTTTGTTTTGGAGAGAAAAATAGTGTTTTTAATTTTATTTTTAACTTTTTAAATATTTTATTGTGTTGACGTAGAAAATTGTGGTGCGAGCAAAGGTTTCGGTTATATATATATATATATATATATATATTATTTTTAATTTTTTAAATATTGTGTTGTGCTGACATGAAAAATTATGGTGCAAGCAGAGTCTTCAGGTTTATATATATATATATACTAGTCATAAACCTGTACGATGCATGGGAAAACTTAGCATAAATGTATAATGTAATTATGTTTGTCTTGAATTGAAACAAAGATAATATTGGCTGTAAAAAATGGAAAAAAAAAAAAAAAAAAAAAAAGCTTTAAAAAAGGTACCTATTAAGAATTATCTAGATAGCTAATGCAGTTAAACACTTATAGATGTTTATATGGCTACATATGCACTTCATAGATGAAATAAAACTAAAAAAGAAATATTAATGTAGCAGCTCATATGAAAACCAACCATAATTAGTCTTACTATTGCTAAACGCTCTAATTTTTTCCCACTTACTGCTCTTTAATCCAAATTTTATTGAGTTGTTTAAAAGCTTTAGAAATAAAGCCTTCAAGATATGTAACAAAAACATCACTGAATTGATTGAACAAAAAACGACTTTAAGTATTTGTACATCCAAGACCCCATTTCTGCTTCCACATATTCAGATTGCAAAGGTAGAAGTAGAATAACATCATTGAATAGTAATGAATTAGATAATGAAATTGCAGTTAATATGATCTCACAAAGTACAGTACTTGAAGAAAGAAAATCTTCAATATAAGGTGTACCATTAGTCTATCAAATATCAAAAAAATGAAAATTAGACACTCTTATGCTAAACTATGGTCTTTCAATCAAATGAATGATATAGTCATAATTATAAAGAGAGAGAGGTAAACTTGAATAATGTAGATCAATAATAGTGCAAAAATGATCTGATTAATGGTTTCATACTAAATATTTATTTATTTTTGTTTAATAGACATAAGTAAAATGTAATTAATTTAAATTTCTTTATTATTGATTTTTTAATTTTTTTTAGAGATAATTACAACCCACTGCTAATCTTGTAACTCGAACTATTTTATTTTAAATGCTAAGAAAAATAATGAGGTAATCAAAACTCAATAATAGCCCTTAAACTGATCACAGATCTTTTATTTAATCATTAAATATTTTATCAATTAAGTTAATTGGAACTTGCAGTAAATAATTAAAATTATTTTAGTAATAGGAGGGGATAATAATAAGTTGGTTCCCAAAAAAAAAAAATTAATAATGGAGTACAGAGCAAAAAATGATGATATAAATAGCAAGAAGTGTTTTGCTAGCGAACAAAGAAAACCGCACCAAATGTCAAAATTCACTTTTTGGAAACCGGAAAGAAAATCACACACGTGGTGCACGTTCTCTTGGAAATTGGAGCAATGCAGACCAGTTGTCTGCTTCATAAACGGCTAATGAGTAAAGAAAAGGGGAAAAAGAATAGTAAAACAAACTTAACTTTAATACAATGATTAGTGAGTTTGAAGTTGGAACATAGAGAGAGGAAGAAACTGAGAATAGAGTCACAGATGGGTATAGCTGATTGCAGATGCATTATATTATAATTTTTTGAGGATAAAAAGAAAATTTACATTACTTTGAAGATTGTTGCTCATAGTCCCCTTCTTCAGTTCAGTCCAAAGTAAGTCATAGAAGTTTTGTAAGGATGAAGGAGAAAAAATTAGAGAAGAGAGAGGATGAGGAGAAATAGTTTTTTTTTTGCATTTATTTTAGAGTTGAGTTTAAAATATATATATATATATATATATATAATATATATATATATATATATATATATTAGGTTTACATTACTTTTATAGTGTTCATGATTAACTTTGCAAATTTGGAGATAAATTATCAATGTTTGAGTTTGAGTTTGAGTTTAAGTTAGACTTGTTAGAGATATAGAGTTTCACTTTAATTTTGTTTTGGAGAGAAAAATAGTGTTTTTAATTTTATTTTTAATTTTTTAAATATTGTATTGTGCTAACGTGAAAAATTGTGGTGCGAGCAGAGGTTTCTGTTAGGACATATGTGATTCACTTATTAGGAACATATGTCACTATTTTATATAATTGACTAATCCTTTGACAAAACGCACTTTACTTGTATTTGGGTAGATCTAGGATGTGTTTAATACTTCAAGAAACAAGGTTTCAAGTTCAAGTGTTAAAGCCATGTAAGTCTATCCAAGATTCAAGTGAGAAAAGTGTTGTTCATTAAAACTCGACAAATAGCAATCTATTGAGCCTTGAAGAGTTATTCTAGCCCGTGGCTCGACAGCTACTTAACAGACAGGTATCTGTTGAGGTTTATGAAGTTCAGTTTTTCGGGACTGTTTTTCATTCAATCTTTGATTGTATGTTTGGGCTTTTTTTTCTCACAACTCTAGACATATAAAAGGATTATTTTAAGGGCCGTCAAAGGTGACACAAGTTGCACAAGTGTTAAGCAAAGTTTGTTCAAGCAAATTGTAACCGGAGACAGAATTTGCCCTAGTTCATCTTTCTTGTGAAGAAGTTACTGTGTTTGTGCACTGTAAGGTTTTGTAACTAAGGAGCTTCTCGATCTTCATTGTGTGATGAACTGAAGAACTTTGCAGCCAACAACCTTTTCTAGTTGGTGATTGAAGTCGCGTACCGGGATCTGCGCAATTATTTAGTCACGTACTAGGAGCCGTGCATTACAAGGTGAGATTGTCACTACAGAACAAGTCCAATTGGGTATTACGGTAAGGGTTCAACTGTAGGTTGGTATAAAGTACTGGGATTCCTTTACTTGTAACCGTTTGTTATGATAATAGTAGATTCTTGGAAGTGGTGACCTTAAAATCACTTGGTGGGGTTTTTGCCGTGTAGATTTTCCCCATTCGTAAACAAATTACCATGTTAATTTAATTTCTGCTGCATACTTAGTTTAATTAGTGATTTGTTTGTACTGCCACATATCTTGTATGTTAATCTGATTAATTAATAAGTTTGGCTAATTAATCAATTAATTTATCACAAGGGGTCAATATGTTTTTGGCCTATCAGTTTTAGTTATATATATATATATATATATCTATATATTTTATTTTTAATTTTTTAAATATTGTGTTGTGTTGACATGGAAAATTGTGGTGCGAGCAAAATCTTCAGTTTTATATATATACTAGTCGCTAACCTGTGCGACGCACGGGAAATGTATTGAGTACAATATATAATTTAATCTTTGTTTATTTTACTACAATAGCAAAATTGAATTTGTAAAATAAAATCATATAGCTAAAACATTTGTTAATAGCTATACGTTTCAGACATTTATTAAACTATATTATTATTATTATCAACTTAAATCATATATGATACCAACATACTTCAAGAAAATGTCCAACATTGAAAACAATTTCGAAAACAAATTCAACTAAACAGTTTGATGAATAAATATATTACAATCTATAATATAAGCCAAGAAATAAACTTTGAAACCAATATGAACAAAATCCACGTCAAACAAAACCATTTCGATCATTAAGAATATGACTCACTAAAGTCATGAAAAACACAAGATTCATTACAAAAAGAAAAGAAAAAGAAGAAGCATCTTTAGTCTTTATAGATTTTGCCTAAGTACCCAGATACGATGACACATACTCACACAAAAATCATTAAAGAAAGAATCAAAGAACATATACAACATGTACATACGCTATGAAAGTAAAAATAAGAAAAACAAAAGAGACGTAAACACAGACAATTAAAGAAAAAATATAGGAAAAAAAGTTAGGAATAGAAATATAAGATAAAGATGGGTTACCCTCAAAAAGAATAATCCATGGATATTCATTGAAATATTCTAAATAATTTCTGATAATAGAAAAAATAAAACCCAAAAGTTATGATGTTAAAACTTCCAAAAGGCCAAAAAAAAAAAATTAAAAAAAAAATCAGAAGATTCAAAGCTTTAAAAGTATTGAAATAAAACAATATATATATATATATATATATATATATTTAATTATGCAATAGAGAAATACAATAGAAAGAAGGGAATCCATGATTATAGCTTTTCTACTATTGAAATTGGCCAGACAATTAAATGTATTGCAAAAAATGAACTTAAAAATTCATATGTAAACCAAACAATTAGAAGATTTTGAGCCAAGAATTTATTAAAACAAAACAAAAATTATGTGACTACACAATGGAGAAATATAATAAACAAAAAAATATGTCTACACAACATAAAAATATTAGAGAAATATGAGTTACCTTTTAAATGTTAAATTTCAAAATATTAAAACTTTTAAAAGGTTAAAAATATTTGAAGATTTAATTAAAAGAATAAGGCCCAGCAATTAAATAAACAAAACAACAATTGACAAACTTATAAGAAAAAGCAACAAATCTATAATTTTTATTGAACAAATCAAATAACCCTAACCTTGATGCATTGACCGAAGAAGGAGAGGAGTCCAATACAAAAGTGGAATATGTGAATTGTGAAGCATGAGCCGCCCTAAAAAAAAATCTTGAAGAAAAATAAGTTTTAAGGAGAAAATTGTGTTGCGGCAAAAGAAGATAATAGCAGATCTAATCATAAAATCTAAAATAAAAATAATTTAAAATAAAAATAATAAAAAATAATAAAAAGAGTAGTCCTCATACCTGATTTTACAACTGGTTAGAAGTACACTCCTACCTACCTTTCCAGCACAATATTGTGGATAAACCGCAACAGCGATAAGTTAGCAATTAGTGCAGTCTTGCTCAGACAAATCAGGCGTGCACTGCACAAGTGCATATAATTTTTTAAAGTCTGTTGTGATTGCACTTCCAGCTGCATACTTGCGAAGAGAACCACCTGCTGCGGCTTCACTTGTTAGGTTATTCAGGGGCTTAGGTTTTCTACGCAAGCAATTCTTAAATAGGAGAGAGTAGAGGCGGTGGGAGAGTGTCCTTATTTGGCTAGAAGTCTAATTTGAATTAGAAAAAGAAAACAGTGATGAGGTGGAAAATTTAATTTAATTTAAATTTAATTTAAATATTGTGCTGACGCGGAAAATTGTGGGAGCTTTAAAAGTTTTGGTTTTATATATATATATAGACTAGTTGCAAACCCATGCGATACACGAGAAAACTTTGCATAGATGTATAATGTAATTATGTCTGTCTTGAATTGAAACAAACATAATATTGGCTGTAATTTAAAAAAAAAAAAAAAAGCTTTAAGAAAAGTCCTATTAAGAATTATCTAGATAACCAATGCATATATATATTTTTTTTTGAGAAGGAAGAACTTTCTATTATTGAATGACTGGTAAATCAGATACAATGAAAGAAGAAATGTCTAGAGGAACAGACTCCATCTAGACTAATAAAGGAAAAGACAATCTAACTCTTTGGGCTAAGACATGTGTTACTGCATTTCCTTGCTGACTAACATAAGAGTAAGAGAAACTCTGAAGCGAGTTTGCATAAGACAAAATGTCTTGAACTATGTGTCCATCTTGTGAGTTTACCAGCCCCTTCCCCCAAAGCGAATTGATAACCAACTCAGAGTCGCCTTTGAAGATAGAGTTCTGAAAACCCATTTCAATGCAGAAAGTGACTGCTCTTCTTGTTGCCAACAGAATTACGAATCACCACTCCAAGACTTGCCTAATCAGATTCTCCAAACATAGCTCCATCAAAATTAGTCTTCATCATACTTGAGCCTGGACGACTCCACTTCCTTGTTTGGATTTTTCTGCATACTATTTGTTGCTACTAATACAGATTTTTAAAGCCCCTGATGTAATCCTTTGCATACCCCGCAATTCTATTCAATGGCAAACTGCTTTGCTGGAGGCGAGACTTGTTCCGATGGTGCCAGATTGACCACGTTGTGGTTGCAAACAGTGGTACCAAGTGCTGCCTTGACTGCACCAGTAGGATCAACTCTGGGAAGGAACCCAGTGTTGCTGCAGACCTGTCAACCCAACCAAACTCTGTTGTCCACACCTGCTAAACCTTTTCACAGCCCCATATAGCATGTAGCACATTTTCGGACCCCTTGGAACACAGATGACACAAAGAATCTGTGAGAATAGTCTTTTTGAACAAGTTCTCTCTAGTAGGAAGAGAATTGGTACAACATTTTCGTAGGAAGTGTTTTATTTTCCCAGGAACTCTCAAATTCCAAATACTTGTCCAGAATTTCTGTGGAGCCATAGCCTCCTCAGAATCTGTCAAAACCACATTAGGTGTATCACAAAGGAACTTGTAACCTGTTTTGACTGAGTAATTCCCTGAATTTTCCTTTGACCATATTAATGTATCAGGTTGAAAGGTAAAGCATAGTGGCAGTGATTTGATAAGTTTTACTTCAAGTGGGTAGAAACACAAGTCGATCAGGTAAGTATTCCACCATCTTGAATGAGGATCAATGAGGCTTCTCTAGATAAGAGAGTCAGTGGAGTAACAATTCTGCCTCCCTCTGAATTCAGCAACCAAGCATCCTCAAAAATAAGAATGGTCTTCCCATCCCCAATCCTCCATCTAGAGCCTCGAGCAATCAAATTCTTGGATTTTAGTATACTTCTCCAGGAAAATGATCCGAAAGAGGAATTTGATTCAAAAATGGAACAATTTGGGCAATATTTTGCTTTGAAAACTCGATAAAATATAGAGTTTGTGTCTTGAATCAGTCTCCACACTTGTTTCGCCAACATTGCTTCATTGAATTTGCATAAGTCCTTAAAACCCATTCCCCCTTCCACTTTGGGTTGGCACAAAACTTCCCACTTCTTCCAATGAATTTTTCTCCTATCACTTTGCTGCCCCCACCAAAATTTTCGGATCAACATCTCAATATCATGACATAAACCCACTAGAAGCCTAAAACAACTCACTGCAAAGGTAGGAATGGCTTGCACTACAGCCTTCAATAGGACCTCCTTGCCGGCTTGGGAGAGTAATTTTTCCTTCCAACCCTACAACTTAGCCCACACTCTATCTTTAATGTAATTCAAACTAGCCCTTTTATTTCTTCCTACCACTACCGGCAGACCCAAATACTTCTCATATTCTTTTATCTCCGACACACCCAACAATTTTTTTACATGCACCTTGAAAGAATTTGCCACATTTGAACTAAAGAAAAGGGTCATCTTGTCATTGTTAATTTTTTGCCCCGATGCCTTCTGATATTTGCACAAAATATTTTGTATTTTTTCAAGCTCATCCACCCCAACTCGACAAAAAAGGAGGCTATCATCTGCAAAAAATAAATGAGATATTTTTGGTCCATTCCTACAAAGAGAAAAACCCTCCACATGCCTATTATCAACTACATTTTGAATCAAACCACTTAAACCTTCTGAACATATGAGAAAAAGGTAAGGGGAGAGGGAATCCCCCTGACGAATACCTCTAGTCGGAGTGATGTGGCCTTTAGGCTCCCCGTTCACAAATATAGAGTAAATCACGAACCTGATACATTCCATGATCCAACCAATCCATGTCGCATGAAAGCCCATTTTGTCCATAATATGTTGGAGGAAGACCCACTCCAATCTGTCATAAGCCTTACTCATGTCCAACTTCTAAGCCATATGCCCTACCTTTCCAGTTTTCTTCATCTTCATGTGATGCAGACTCTCAAAAGCAACCAAGATGTTATCTGAAATAGCTTTATCGGATTGGAATGCACTTTATGATTCAGAAATAATCAGAGGTAACACTCTTTTTAATTTGTTTGCTAAAACTTTAGAAACAAGTTTATAAATAATATTACATAAAGCTATAGGGCGGAATTTAGTAACATATTCTAGACTTTAATTTTGGGGATGAGAGTAATAAAAGTGTGATTCAAACCTGACAATATTTTTTTGGAATTGAGACAAGAAAGAACTGCCTTTACTACATCATCACCGATGCTGTTCCAGTAATGTTGGAAAAAAATAGGGGGCATGCCACCTGGGCCCAGAGCTTTTAAGGGAGCCATATGTTTTAAAGCCACTTCCACTTTTGCCTTAGTAAACTCACTGATTAGTTCTGCATTCATGGTATCATCCACCCTTCTGTTTGTATGTTGCACAACCTCCTCAATATCACTTGGACTTGAAGAAGTGAACAGTAGCTAGTAATACTCCACAATCAGAGCTGAGACATTCTCATCACCCGAGACTAACCTTCCATCCAAAGCTTGAAGCTCTGAAATGTTGTTTCTTCGAAATCTTTGTGAAACCCGATTGTGAAAGTAGGATGTGTTTCTATCGCCCGTTACCATCCAATGAGTGTGACTCTGTTGCTGCCATAGCTTTTCCTCCAACCTAAGAAGATAATTCACCTCTGTTTTTAGTTGTAGAAAAAAATCTATGTTACCCCCTTTCACTGCTGCATCCTCGGCCTACGGCAATGATTTTTCTTATCCGCCGAAGTTCTTGTAATGTTACAGACTAAGTGCTTACTCCCCTGCCTCAGCCGTACCTGACAGTTTTCAATTTTTTCCATCACTTGTGCCATCGGTGGACCTGAGAGAACTATCCTCCAAGCTCCTGCCACGGTGTCATGGCATCCCTCGTTCTCTAGCCACATATTCTTAAACCGCCATGGTCTTTGAGGCTTAACAATGAAACCTTTAGGCAAGATCAGAAGAGGTCTATGATCTGAGGACTTGCATACTAAAGTGCGAACCTTTGTCACTGGAGAACGATCAAACTAGCTTGCTGAGCTCATGGCTCTATATAGCGGTTCCCACACTACATCACCATTTGTGAAATGTTTGACCTAAGTGAATTTCTGTCCCATGAAACCCAAGTCTAATAATTTGCACTCATCCAACGCCTCTCTAAAATTTTGCATCAGCCAATATGGACGTAATCGACCTCCTTGCTTCTCATTGGACTTTAGTAATTCATTAAAATCACCTGCACATAACCATGGCACATTGAAATGTTTGTGCAGATACTTTAACAAATTCCATGATTCAATTCTACTATGAGTTTCCGATGCCCCATAGAAGCCTGTGAAACGCCACACATTATCGCTCCCTTTGTTAATCAAAACATCAATGTGGTTCTGTGAAGAGGATTCTACAGATAAATTTAAAACCCTCTTCCAAAAAAGAACTAATCCACCACCACGAGAGACTCTTGAAACACCATGATAATGACCGAAGTGCAAAGAATCATGAATACCAGCTAGCCTAGCTTCATCCAGCTATGTTTCGACTAAAAACACCGCTGAGGGATCTTGTGCCCAGATTAAGTCACCGAGCTCTTGAACTGACTGCTGGTTCTCAAGCCCTCGACAATTCCAACATAACAGTATCATGGCTTCTGGCAAGGCTAGGAACCAGCCGCCACCAATGCTGAGAAATTTTCTTTGTCATCTGAAGAAACTTGCTTTTTTTTCTTGGGTAACTCGAGATGATCCAAACCTGACTTTGAAACTCGTTTGAGACCTGCATGAACATCAAGTTTTTCTTTATTTCCCGAGTCAACGCGTAAAGCACGTGTCCACTTGGCCACAGGGGGGTGAGTCACGTGGTTTGAAGCCCCTACGTGATTTGTGACATCAGATAAGGAAGTTTTTGCAAAACTGGAATTATTAGTATAAGAGGAAAAATCACAATTTGAGCTAAATAAAGGAGTATGACAAGTTGGCTTCTTTGATATACAGGGAATATCCAAATTTTCAAAATTTTTGGTAGTACTAGACTTCTGAAAAGGAATGGAATCCTGTATTACGTCTACTCCCTCCATAGGATCAAACTTTGTCAACTCTTGGTCAACCTCATTTAATACCGTATCAAAATTAGCTCCCTTTCTTAGCTGTTCCTCAAATCCCAGAAGCACATCCGTATCTTCCTCAATAATCTCCACCACTTTTGGAATAGTAGAGATATTTGGCGTGGGAATCGGAACTACCTTTGGGGGAGTAGTGGACTTTTGCTTCACTGGGCAGGGCTTGCCTGACGGTGGTATCGGACCACCTCCCTGAGAATGTTTTGCTCCCCCACCCTTCCTATTTGCATTGAACCCTAAAACAACAATGGTGGCCTTTTTTGCTGGGTTGAATGGAGGGGCACGCATACAAGCCCCATACTAATGTGATTCTAAATCCAGAGTTCCCTTGTCACTATAAGTGAGACACCCACACCAATAACAAATATTGGGTAACCTCTCATACTTAAAAGACATTCAACCATTGCTCCCATCATCCATAGAAATTCTCCGTCCTTGACAAAGTGGTTTGGAGATATCGATAATAACTCGAATTCGCATAAAGTCACCACCTTCCATCGCCGAGTTCTCTATAGTATAGACCTCACCAATTCCCAAACAAATACCCTCGGAAACAGATCGATTGATAAATTTGATGGGAATATCATAAACTTGAACCCAAAATGGAATATGATCGAAACATAATTCTCGTATAGGCATTTGCTTTTCATAGCGCTGGATAGCCAGTAAGTGCTTATCAAAACTCCATGGTTGGCTATCAACAACACGGTCCGCTTCAAGTTTGCTGTCGAATATGAAAAGAACAATATGATCACCCACATCCTTAATCTTAAAGCCATTCCTCAATCTCCATAAATGAGTGAAGTTTCGAGCAATCGCTTCAGTGTTGAGTACTCTTTTTGTGTAGAATTTGGATGCAAAAATGAACTCATTAGAGCCCATCTCATCACCAATCCAGAAACCATCTCCTTTCGTCCCTGAAAGCGAGTGACTACTCCAACGTACTGTAATCTCCTCCATAGAAGTGTTTCCCAAACCCCAAAAGAAACTAAACCACAAGCCCTACAATAAACAGTGTTTATCAAGGGGACAAAACAAGCCTTCAAGAAGAAGGGACAGAAAATTCTACAGCCTAGGAGAAGTTAGAGAAACCTAACTTTTGCTAGTGACAGAGAAACTAATCTGCTTGATGAAACATTTATAGATGTTTATATGGCTACATATCCACTTCATAGATGAAATAAAACTAAAAAAGAAATATTAATGTAGCAGCTCATATGTAAACCAACCATAGTTAGTCTTACTATTGCTAAACGCTCTAATTTTTTCCCACTTACTCCCCTTTAATCCAAATTTTATTGATTTGTTTAAAAGGTTTAGAAATAAAGCCTTCAAGATATGTAACAAAAACATCACTGAATTGATTGAACAAAAAACGATTTTAAGTATTTGTACATCCAAGACCCCATGGCTACTTCCACATATTCAAAATGCAAAGGTAGAAGTAGATCTCACAAAGTATAGTACTTGAAGAAAGAAAATCTTCAATATAAGGTGTATCATTAGTCTATCAAATATCAAAAGAATGAAAATTAGACAATCTTATGCTAAACTATGGTCTTTCAATCAAATGAATGATATAGTAATAATTATAAAGAGAGAGAGGTAAACCTGAATAATGTAGATAAAAAATAGTGCAAAAATGATCTAATTAATGGTTTCATACTAAATATTTATTTATTTTTGTTTAATAGACATAAGTAAGACGTAATTAATTTAAATTTCTTTGTTATTGATTTTTTAATTTTTTTAGAGATAATTACAACTTGCTGCTAACCTCGCAACTCGAACTATTTTATTTTAAATGCTAAGAAAAAAATAAAGTAATCC
Source organism: Quercus lobata (assembly GCF_001633185.2). Classification (NCBI taxonomy): domain Eukaryota; kingdom Viridiplantae; phylum Streptophyta; class Magnoliopsida; order Fagales; family Fagaceae; genus Quercus; species Quercus lobata. The sequence goes on along the minus strand of NC_044907.1, from coordinate 86,041,943 downwards.
AAACTAGATAGTAGCCCTTAAACTTAACACAAATTTTTTATTCAATCATTAAATATTTTATCAATTAAGTTAATTAGAACTCGCGATAAATAATTAAAATTATTTTAGTAATAGGAGGGGATAAAAATAAGTTGGTTCCAAAAAAAAAAAAATTAGTGGAGTATAGAGCAAAAAATGATGATATAAATAGTAAGAAGTGATTTGCTAGCAAACAAAGAAAACCACATCAAATGTCAAAATTCACTTTTTGGAAACCGGAAAGAAACAAATGAAATATTATTGTCCTAAAAAAACTAATGAAACGGTAAAATTAACAAATAAAATATTAAAGGCTAAAATGTAAAACTGACCTTCTAACTTTCTTTAGATTTCATTTCTGTCCTCTAACTTTACTTTCGTTCATTTCAGTCCTCTAAGTTTTAGATTTATTCAATTAAGGCCTTTCTGTTAACTTTTTTTTTTTAAATTTTGTAAAAAAAAAAAACTTGGAAAATATTTTTCAATCATTAATTGAAATTTTTTAATTTAAAAAATTTAAAGAAAAATTTATAAAATTAAAAAATGAACTACAACATATAACAAAAGTTGATGGAAAAACCTTAATTGAATAAACTTGAAAGTTAGAGGACTGAAAGGAACAAAAGTAAAGTTAGGGGGTTAGTTTTGTATTTTACCCAATATTAAATATATTGAAGTAGGTGATAGTTGGTGGCCAGAACACGTGAGCCACACACGTGGTAGGAGTTGGAGCAATCCAGCAAATTGTAACGTGAAAAAAGAAACCATCGACTTAGAGATTCATAAGTAAAAACTGTAAAAGGGACAAAGAAGTAAGGACGAAGAAGATGAAGAAAAAGAAGTAGAAGGAAAGAAAAACCAAACTAAATAGTGAGTCTAGATGCCATGTTAATGTGTATTAGGGTATGTGGGCTTTAGGCCCACCTTGTTTACTTGTATAGCACACTTGCTTGTACTGCACACTTTACCTCCTATATAAAGGCACTTATGTATATTTTATTACTTGAGAAATACAATACACTTATTCAATATTTCTAACATGGTATCAGAGCCATTGCTCTAGCTTTCTTGTGTCTTGCAGTCTTGTCTTTGTTGGTATTTTTTGCTACCTCGACTTCTTCAGTTAGTAAACATTTTCCGTGCTCTCTCCTAACTGCTCCACTGCTGTCAAAGGTGCCATCATTAGAAGCTCGATCACCACCACCAAGACCACTGCCTCCGTCGGATCTTCCACATTGGACCTCTGATTAGGGCATAAGAACTATCACCATGTAGATTTTCAACCAATATATACAACTCCACTGGAATCATTATCATCTGACCATCCACGTGCTGGTCCAAGTTCCGGCAGTTTCTTCCACGCATCTCACGCGCCTCTGGTGTTGCTTCGATCATCTCATCGCCACTGCTATCAGAATCGTCTTTCTCCGATCTACAACATCGGAAAAGAATTGGCCTCATCGGACTATCCACGCGCTCTCACGTGCCACTCAAAGATTCGTCAAGGTCTCCCACACGCTGCACCTGTTGCCATGCACTGATTAAGGTTTGACACGTGCCTCACGAGTTGGTGACGTTCCTCTGACGTCATCTTTACCACGTCAGTTGCTTGAATCATCTACTGACTTTAGCCTTAGCTGCTTGCTGCCGTCATCCTGCTACGTTATTTGTTGACATGTTGCGTTAGTGGTTGTTGACTTTGACTAGCATTGATCGTTGACTTTTGACCCAAAAGTTGACTTTTGCAATCCTGGTGCTACTTGCCCAGTATTTCACGTAGATTTCATTTTTGTAGTCTATTTTTGCATATTTTTCTTCTAAATGAATAATAAGGACAGGTCTTCTTGTTGTTGCAATAATCGTCATCAACAATCCAACAAATGTTTTTACAAATGTCTTGGTCACAATATTGAGACTTGCTATCATCACAACCAATTAGCTATTTCAATTTTTGCTGCTACTGTTGCTAACACTGAGAGTGTCCAACCAATGGCTCCCATCTCTGTACAGTCCAAGTCTTCTAGATCCACTTTCACCATTTCCAAAGATGACCTTATAAACATCATCGCTAATACCATTTGTATGGTTGGTAATGCATCTTATTCCTCTTCTCTCTCAGCTTTATCTAGTATGTCTCCTTCCTCTTGGCTTATGGATTCTACTTGTTGCAACCACATGACACCTCACTTGTCCTTATTTTCTGACCTTAAACTTGCACCACACCCTCTTAATATTCGCACAGCAAATGGTTCCACAATGTCTGGTCATAATATAGGTTTTGTTTCGACCTCCAACCTCTCGGTTCCTGGGGTCTTTAATGTTCCTGACCTTTCTTACAATTTATTTTCTGTGTGACAATTAGCTGAGTTAGGTTATAGCATTATCTTTGATTATTCTGGGTATATTGTGCAAGATCTGAGGATGGGATAGGAGCTTGGGACCGGTCCCAAAGTTGGGCGAATGTTTCCCGTGGACAACCTTTGTCTTCCACTTGCTACTCCTCTTTCTGTTGCTGCAATTGCTACAGTATATTCTATTCCTTCCCTTGCACTTTGGCATGCCCGACTTGGTCACACATCTTTCTCTCGAGTACAACACTTGGCTTCTAGAGGTTTGTTAGGTTCAGTGTCCACATAAAATTTTGATTGTATTTCATGTCAGTTAGGAAAACAACCAGCTTTGCCTTTCAATACTAGTGAATCAATGTCCACTGATATCTTTGACCTAATTCATTCTGATATCTGGGGGCCTTCCTCTATCTTTAGGATTGGTGGATATTGATATTTTGTTGTCTTTGTTGATGATTATTCCTGCTATAGCTAGATTTTTCATATGAAACATCATTCTGAATTGTTGCAAGTATACTCTAATTTTGCAAAAATGGTTGAAACTTAATTTTCTAAACATGTCAAAAATTTTTCGATTTGATAATGCTCTTGAGTACACTCAATATGCTTTCCAAGTTGTTTGGTATTATTATTGCACTATTCATCAACTAACTTGTCCAGGTACCTCTTAGCAAAATGGTAGAGCCATACGAAAACTTCGTCATATTCTTGACACTGTTCATACTCTCCTTCTCTCTGCCAAAGTTCTCGCTCCTTTTTGGGAAGAAACTGCTCTTCATGCTGTTCATGCTATTAATCGCATTCCAAGTCATGTTATCTAAAATCAAACTCCATATGAGTGCCTTTTTAGGTCACCTCCTAACTATCACCACCTTCACTCCTTTGGTTCTGCTTGTTTCGTTCTTCTTCAACCACATGAGCATAACAAACTTGAGTCTCGGTCAAGGCTTTGTTGTTTTCTTGGCTATGGTGAAACTCAAAAGAGGTATCGGTGTTATGATCTTGTCTCTCATTGTCTTCGTATTTCTCGCAATGTTGTCTTTTGGGAACGTCGCTCCTTTGTCGAGCTCTCTCACTTTCGTGCCTCTTTATCTTCCTCCTCTGTCTTAGATCTTTTTCTAGATGAAGCACATATTCCTTCTGTGGTTGCTCCTGATCCTCCTGTAGTTGCTCCTGATTCTCCTATAGACTTCTCTGTCCAACTACCAGATATCTTTGATCATTTTCCTAGTTTACCCTTTAATGAACAAGACGAAGACGAGCTACCCAACCCTGAGCCTGGGTCTCCTGCGCTTGCTCCACCTGAAGATCTTGCACAAGACATTCCACCCCATCACTCAACTCAGGTAAGATCCACTCCTGCATATTTACTTAACTATCATTGTTATACTACCCTTTCTACACTGCACGAGCCTCGCACCTATCGTGAGGCTTCCACTGACCCTTTATGGTAGATTGCAATGAAAGAGGAACTTGATGCATAATCAAAAAACCATACTTGGGATATGGTGACTCTCCTCCCCCGAAAATCTATGGTTGGTTGTAAGTGGATCTATAAGATTAAGACTCGCTTTGATGGGTCCATTGAGCGCTACAAAGTTTGTCTTGTTGCAAAAAGTTTTACACAAGAGTATGAGATTGAGTATGAAGAGACCTTTGCTCCGGTTGCTCATATCTCATCTGTTTGTGCCCTCTTAGCTGTTACTGTTGCTAGCAAATGGGACCTTTTTCAGATGGATGTCAAAAATGCATTCTTTAATGGGGATTTAAGTGAAGAAGTTTATATGCAACCTTTTCCTGGTCTCTCTGTTGAATCAAACAAGGTTTGTCACATTTGACGTGCACTTTATGGCCTTAAACAAGCTCCACAAGCTTGGTTTTCCAAATTCAGCTCTACCATCTCTTGCTTGGGTTACAAGGCCAGTCATTATGATTCTGCCTTATTTCTTCATCGCACTGACAAAGGCATTATTTTACTTCTCCTGTATGTGGATGATATGATCATAACTGGCGATGACCTCAATGGCATTCAAGAACTCAAAGATTTTCTCAGTCAATAGTTTGAGATAAAAGATCTTGGACATCAAGAAAAAAAGTCCAACATTAGATAGAAAGAATTTAAGCAAAGGACAAATAGAAAGACAATTAAGTCTTAGGATCCTTTATCACTCACAAAGCACAAGTCCTTGGCCATGAAGATGAAAAGACACGTGTCTTAGTATGACTACTAAAGGACATAGAGGAATTAGAATTCCCCTAAAATTGAGTCAAAAAGCTCAAAACTTTTAATAACTCACCAAGAATAGGTACAAAGCCTTTAGACAAAGGATGAGACCTATTTGACACTCGCTTATGAGGAAACAACTTGAAACAAATAGGACAAGTGTGTCCAGAAACACCACAATGGTGACAAACATGAGTAGTTTGACAAACATGAGTAGTTTTAAAGCTACTCAGTTTCCTAGAAGGAGATCTAACCTTGGGGGTTGACAGAGACCTTAACTTAGGGCAATTTGGCCTAATATGACCAACAATATGACAATGATGACAAGTGGGGACAAATTCATAATTTTTATTCTTCCTAGGAGGAGATTTAGACATAGGTTTAGAAACTTTAGCGTTAATATCAGAAAATTTGTCTTTGTCTATCCTAGCAATATTAGCCTTCAACTCTTCATTATTCCTTTTACATGGAGGAATATAAAAATATTTTTCTTTTGAGTTAGGCTCAACAACAAGTTTGGCACTAGTTAATTTTTCAGTTTCACTTTTAAATTCAACTAGTTGCTCTTCCAAACTCATAATTTTGTCCACCTGAGATGAAATTTGATTTTTAAAATTCTCATTCAAATTAATGGCTTCATCCAATTTCGCAATCAAATCATCTTTTTCAAGCTTGACCTTTTTAAATTTAGCTTTTAATTTTGTAGAATATTTAAGAGATTTCATACAAAAATTATAAAGCTTGCAATAGGCATCTTGAATATCATCATCATCATTCAACACAAGATCATGCAAATCAAAACAATCAAGAGTTTCCATGACAACAGGGGTCAATGGATCACACAGCAAAGATTAACCCTAATCTGAGTGTGCCTACTCTGATACCACTTGATAGGCCAAAAACGTATTGACCTCTTGTGATGAATTAATTGATTAATTAGCCAAATTTATTAATTAATCAAATTAACATGCAATTGTACGTGGTAGCACAAACAAGTCACCAATTAACTAGAGTATGCAGCGGTAAATAAATTGACACAGTGATTTGTTTATGAATGGGGAAAACTACTAAGGCAAAACCTTACCGGGTGATTTTAAGGTCACCACTCCCGAGAATCCACTATTATCACAACAAGCGGTTACAAGTAAAGGAATCTCAGTATCTTATACCAACCTACAGTTGAATCCTTACCCCAATACCCAATTGGACTTATTCTGTAGTGACAATCTCTCATTTTCAATGCACGGCTCCCAGTACGTGACTAACCAATTTGATGCGTGGATCCTAGTATGCGGCTTACTCCTTTGCACGAATCCAAGTACGTAACTAACTCTACAACAACCCTCTGATTATTGCAGTTGATTTGCAGCAGCTTCACATAGAGACACCAATAAGATCTTCAATATTGGTGCAAGAGACTTTGTTTGGTTACAGAACCCAAAGGTGTACAAGAAAAGCAGCAAGAACTCTTTCTTCTGTAGGAGGAGGCTAGGTTTTAAAAAAGAAAACCTTATGAAGCTCTCTAGGGTTAGGGTTTTCCTTTTTCCACCTCCTTTAAATAGGAGCTTAATGGGCTCTCCTATTCCAAATAGGTTTACACAAATCTTGGGCTTTCCTAGTCCTATAAGGATTATACAAATCCATAAACAAATAGCCTTTTAGAATATAAAAATTGCTGGCTATAATCTAAATCCCGTAAGCTCAATAAATCGAGACAGGTGTTGAGTTTTAATGAATCTCAATAGATCGAGTTTCTGTCGAGGAGGGATCGAGTTTCTGTCGAAGAGGTATCGAGACCTGTAGATTGCACTTTTCTTGAGCAGTTCTTGAGTAATCTTCATGTCTTCAATTTAACCACTTGTAATGATCATCTTGGACCTACTTAGATTTATCCAAATGCAAGTAAAGTGTGTTTTGTCAAAGGATATGCCAAATACATAAAAATATGTCCCTAACAGTTTCCAACAGTCTATGGAGTAGGAGAAATCAGAAGAGACCAAGTTTTGGCAAGAGAGTGCTATCAAGCTGCCCTAGCATCAAAAGAGAACCACACATGGGTGATCAATGAACTAGAACCCATTCTCGAATCATTAGAAACACCACAAGAAGTTGAGATCATCCTAGGAGATGTAGCAAAGGTATTGAAGATCAGAACAACACTCCCAACTTTAGAGAAAGAGAAAATGGTCTCCTTCTTAAGGGCAAACCAAGATGTTTTCACTTGGAAACACGAGAATATGCCCGGGATTGATAGGAAGATCATACAGCATCGTCTCAACATCAACCCAGAATGCAAACCTATACAGCAGAAGCGGAGAATATTTGCACTAGAACTCAACAAAGCTGTGATTGAAGAAGTAGAGAAACTATTAGAAGCTGATTTCATCAGGAGGTATTCTATCCAGATTGGCTAGCAAACGTGGTTATGGTAAAAAAAAGCAATGGCAAGTGGAGAATGTGTGTCGACTTCACAGACCTGAATAAGGCCTGCCTAAAAAATAGCTTCCCCTTGCCAAGGATTGATCAGCTGGTAGACTAAACTGCTAGATACAAGCTCTTGAGTTTCATGGATGCATTCTCGAGATACAACTAGATTCTCATGGATGAAGACGATCAAGAGAAGACCTTATTCGTCACCAGCCAAGGGTTGTACTACTACAAAGTTATGCCCTTTAGACTAAAGAATGCAAGAGCCACCTACCAAAGATTGGTGAACCGTATGTTCTCTCACCAAATTGGAAGGAATGTGGAGGTGTACGTGGATGACATGCTAGTAAAAAGCAAAGACGAAGCCAACCATTTAGATAACCTAAAAGAGACCTTCAACACACTATGTAAGTACAATATGAAATTAAACCCTACAGAGTGTGTTTTTGCTGTTTCTTTAGGGAAACTATTGGGATTCATGGTCTCCCAATGAGGTATAGTGGCAAACCCAGACAAAGTAAAAGCAATAATTGAGGTCAAATCACCAAAAATAGTGAAGGAGGTGCAGAGTTTGATAGGAAAGATTGCAGCCCTGAACAGATTCATCTCTAGGGCAACGGATAAGTGCATGCCATTCTTCAAGGTATTGAAAAAGGCCTTATAGTGGACTGACAAATGTGAGGAAGCTCTTGCCAAACTGAAAGAGTACTTGACGAGGCCACCACTACTAAGTCCCTCAGTGACGGGAGAGAAGCTGTATCTCTACCTAGCAGTATCCAACACTGCAGTAAGCTCGGCACTGATCGAAGAAGAAAGGAACGTCCAGAAGCCAGTCTATTATACCAGCCAGGCTTTTCAAGGAGTAGAGGCAAGTTACCCAAGGATGGAAAAGATAGCTTTCGCATTGTTGGTTGCCTCCAAAAAGCTTCGTCCTTATTTCCAAGCACACCCCATTGTCGTTATGACAAACTAACCCATAAGAAAGACGATGAACAAGATAGACGTAGCAGGACGACTTATTCAATGGGCAATTGAATTGGGCCAATTCAATATTGAATATCGGCCTCGAGCAGCAATCAAAGCCCAGGTGCTAGCAGACTTCATTGCAATTACAAAATTCACTTACACCTATAAGGAAGAAGAACCTTCTATGGAATCATGGACAGTCCAAACGGATGGGTCTGCAACAAGGAAAGCAGGAGGAGCAGGGGTAGTACTCATATCTCCAGAAAAAGAAACACTGACGTACACAGTCAGATTACAGTTCATAGCAATGAATAACAAGGCAGAATACGAAGCACTGCTAACAGGGCTAAGTCTTGCAAAGGCTTTGGGAGCAAAGAACCTTATCGTCCAAGCTGATTCTCAATTGATAATTGGACAAGTGAAAGGAGATTACGAAGTCAAAGAAGAAAGGTTGCAGAAGTACTTGAAGATCATCCAACAACTCTCATAGCACTTTGACAATCTAGACTTTGTGCAAATTCCTCGAGCCAAAAACATAGAGGTTGACTTTCTAGCAAGATTGGCCTTATCAGACGATTACAATGCGACCTCCGAACTATGTGTAGAGATAAGGGGGCAACTGAGCACAGAAGGTGAACAAGTTCTGAAGATAAAAGAACAAGATGAGTGGATGACTCCTATTGTCCGTCACTTGAAAGAAGGATGGCTCCTCGAAGATAAGACGGAGGCAAGGAAGATACAAATCAGGACAGCCCACTTCATCATTATTGACGACATACTATATAGACGAGGGTTTACTCCTTTATCTAAGATGTGCCAGTTCAGAAGAAGCAGATTATGTGCTCTACAAGATACATGAGGGAATCTATGGAAAACATGTTGAAGCAAGATCTTTAGCAGGAAAGGCACTCAGAGCAGGATATTATTGGCCGACCCTATAGAAAGATGCATACAACATCGTCAGATCATGCAACAAATATCAACGCTTCGCAAATGTCCAGACAGTACTAGGAGAGACGATGACGCCCATATATTCACCATGGCCATTTGCCCAATGGGAAATTGATATTATGGGTCCATTCCCTTTATGGAAGAAGCAACTCAGATTTCTAATAGTCACAATTAATTACTTCACAAAATGGGAAGAAGCAGAATCAATGACGACGATAATAAAGGCTAAAGTCATAAGTTTTGTGTGGAAAAACAGCATCTACAAGTTTGGAGTCCCACGTGTCATAATATCAAACAATGAAAAGCAGTTTGACAACCCTAAGTTTCGAAAATTTTGCCAAGACTTAAGAGTCAAGAATCACTATTCTTCTCTAAGACACCCTCAGACCAACAGCCAAACAAAAGTGATGAACAGAAGCTTGCTCAAAATTATCAAAACTAGGCTTAAAGGGGCAAAGATGGCATGGCCTGAAGAACTACAAAATGTCCTTTAGGCATATAGGATGACCACAAGAGTTCCAACAGGAGAAACACCATTCAGGTTGACATTTGGCACTGAGGTCATCATACTCGTGGAAGTGGGATTGACGAGCTACCGAGTCAAAACATATGAAGACCAGAAGAATCAGTAGGAGCTTAACAGCAATCTGGACCTAATTGATGAAGTCACAAAAGAAGCTATAAAGCAAATGGCCAAGCACAAGGAAGCAATAGCCAAATACTACAACAAAAAGGTTAATATGAGAATGTTCAATACAGGAGACCTCGTACTTAGGAAGGTGTCATAGGCAACAAAGGACCCATCCCAAGGAAAACTGGGACCAGCCTGGGAAGGACCCTACGAGGTAATCCATCATTCTAGAGAAGGCTCGTACTACCTAAAGTCTTTAGACGGCTAGGAACTGTCTCGACCATGGACATAAAACACTTGAAGAAATACTACCAGTAAGGAATACTTTACATTTCAAGTTGCCTAGTCTTCACATTAGTATGTTTGATTGCCCATCACTTTCATTATTCACAAGATCAGTCATCCATAAGATCAATAATACATGAAAGCATTATCCATGCATAATCATCAATAATTATCCACGATCTATCATATGCAATATGTATTTATCAATGATTATCCATGATTTATCACTATCAAAATGTGTGCAACGTTTAGGAGTCGTCCTTAGGAGACATCTCAAGGACCTCCCTCACAAAATTTTTAAATCAAAAGCAATTCATGCATAGCTAACAGCATCATAGCCATCGAAGTTGTTGCTACACAACTACCAAAGACTTAATTAGAGTTGTTCAAACACAACCAATATAATCGTCATTCAAGATGAAACAAGAAATGGTTAACCTAAAAGATGCTCCAATACCACGACTCTAAGTCACGAGTAAAGCGCAACATCGTCATCCGAACATGACTCAATAAAAAGTTGTTCAAACACAGCTAAAAAATAATAAGTTGCTTAAACACAACTGAGATCGTCATTCTAACATGACTCAATAAAAAGTTGTTCAAACATAGCTAAAAAAAATACTAAGTTGTTCAAACATAACTGAAATCGTCATTCAAACATGATTTAATAAAATGTTGTTCAAACACAGCTAACAAATACTAAGTTGTTCAAACACAACTGAGATCGTCATTCCGACATGACTCAATAAAAAGCTGTTCAAACACAGCTAAAAACTACCAAGTTGTTCAAACACAACTGAGATCGTCATTCAAACATGACTCAAGAAAAAGTTGTTCAAACACATCTAAAAAAACATTAAGTTGTTCAAACGCAATTAAGACCATCATGACCCAACAAAAAATCATTCCAACACAACCAAAGGTAAAAAGCTATGCATATACAAGTTGAGTATGAAAAAGCTGCTCAAAAACAAGCTAAAATGTTGTTTCAATGCAACCAACATCGTCACGAAAGGTTGTCCAAGCATAAAAGTGTTGCTTACTACAACTAGCAACAGGAAATCCATAAACCTATCTACCATCATCAAAGAAATTGTTTAGTTTCCCAAAACAACGGCCCAAAGAGAAATATTTTTCTTGCCTTGCAAAAAATAAAAGGTTACTACTCGCCAGGGATAGGGTTTGCAGGGGTTATAACAGTGGCCTCCTTCATTCCTTCAGCAATGTCTGTGGCTTCCTCCATCACATTCTCCGTAGTAGTCTCAGAAGACAAGAGCTCTTTCTCAACGTTGTCCACAGCCAAACTGGAAAGGTCCAAGCTAGGGTGGTGTTTTGCCATCCATTTCATGAGAAGATCAAAGCCTTCCATGTAGTACTTGCATAATTCATCAGAGTACTCGTCAGAATCCTTGAAATCCTATATTGCAGTGGCCCCAACGTTCTCCAGCTTCATCTCTTGGTCACCAATCTACTTGTCCTTCAGCTTGTAGAAGTCCTTTTCCACTTGTAGGCTTTTCTCCAAGGTCGTCACATGCTCCTTGTCATTCTTAGCTTTGGTAGTGAGGATAGCAACCTTATTCTTAAGCATCTCATTCTTAGCAGATAAAGACTTGACCAAAGGCTCAGAAGTGGCCACCTTCTTTTCTAAATCCAAAAGCTTCCCAGAGATGAATAGGGACTCCTCCAAAGCCTACAAAGAATTTTTCTTTTAGCAGAAGAAAAGTAAAAGAAAAAGAAGGAGCGAAGATGACCAACAGCACATACCTGCACAAGTTTTTGGATGTGAGACGACATCACCTTACCAAATGACTTTGCCATCAGAGGGTTCAGATCGTCCACAGAAAGTCCCTCGTGGGCTTTCAAAGCTACGGTGTCAACGTCATCCCAAAAGGTAGGAAGGAAGGACTTACCACTAGCTTTTATCTTCTTCCTAATCTCCTCCCCACCAGAGGCAATCATCTCCAATGACGAAGTAGTGGAGGCAGGGCGTTTAGCAGGTGAGTGAGCAGGAGGAATTGTCGTCATAGAGTCTTTCCTAGAAACATCGCCAGTCTTCTTCTTAGACAAGAGACCACTGACGGTTCCACCCTTGGCCTTCTTTTCTTGGGCCTCAGCTAATTTCTATTTGCTAAACCTAGTTTTCATTCCTGAAAGGATGAAACAAAAGTTAAAAAATAAAAATAAAAAAGAAAACAGAAAGAAAAGAAGAAAAGAATGAAGAAGGCATAAACATGCACACTTTTTTGCAATTTCCAAAGTTTTCTGAACCTTAGTGGACGGCTCCGGACCCAAAAAGTGTAAAGACCAAGTTTGAGGAGAAACAAGATCGTTAAAATCCTTGACAGACTTGAGATACTCCTTTACTTTCTCAGCACAATGCTGATACCTCTTCTTCAAATGGGGACGCTGGGAAACTGCAAAACAAGAGCACTAGTAAGCCATCTATCATCGTCACTCATAAAGAAAGAGAAAAGCAATCAAAAAGACGAGAAAGACACACTAGACACAAGAACTCCCCAACCACAAAAAAACTTGGGGGCTTCATCCAGGTCCTCACTAGGGACAAATTCCCAATCACTTCCAAAGATAAAAAAATAAAAATAAAAAAGAAAAGAAAAGAAGTTTGGCTTCCAATTTCGAAGAGATGGGTAATCAAGGATTAACTTAGAAGCCCTATCCTATGGCTTAAACTCATAATAGGCGGGATCCTTGGATTTTCTCAAATGATAAAAATGGAGTAATTCGTCCCTGCTAATGACATCCCCATCATTGGCAGACATCCATACTACCATACCAGAGATGAGGATCCACTAGGACTTAGGCATTAACTGTGCCAGAGCAAGACATAAGTAAGAAAAAAGTTCCCCAACAAAAGGATGAACAGGAAAACGAAGGCCACTAGTAAAATCAGCCTTATAAAAACAAACCTAACTTTTACAGAATTAGGGAACTAAAATCTATCCCTGATCCGCAACTCATCCTTCCCCGTGAGGGAACACGAGATAGTCCAAGCTTTGTAGGGGTAGAAACAAAAGTAGCTTTTAAGATCATGCAATCATTAGACGAAGATAACCTCATCTCTAGATCACTAGACCTCACTTCAGACATCTTTAATAACCTGGCTACCCTAACAGAATGAGAAACTAAAGGGAATAATGAAGAAAGAACGGAAGTGTATGGACAGTTTGCCCCTAAACTAACTCTCTCAAGACACTCCCTTTCTACAGACTCGAGTAAATAGCCTAAATAAGCAAAAAAGAAAGCTATCGAGAGACAAGCTACCTTAACAGCAGAATAATCTACCATGGAAGAACCAAAAAAGAAGTAGGAGCACGAAGAACTTACCAAGGAACACAAGACAGAGAAAGGGAGCTCAGAGAAGAAAAATACCCTAGAATAGAAACTGAATAAGGAAAAAATACAAAGAAAAGGAAAGATGAGGGAAAAATGCAAAACAAGCGGCCAAAACACACATGGGAAAACCGAGACATGTCTGCACGACGAACGCATCCTAGCCATACAAGTGGCATTCAAATGCTTAAAAATCAAAACCGTCATAAATGCGTAGTACACGAAATAGGAAGCGTCTAACGAATTTGCTCTTATCTTGTCTAAAAGACGAGAAAATGAACAAAGGGGGCAGCTGATGAACTGAAAATTTATGGTCGTCATTATACGAAGATTTTCATTCACCCAGAGAAGACGTTGCACATTTATTATGCACATTGATGATGAAACGTAATGGACGAAGCAATGGTCACAGAATAAGCTGTGATCTCTAAACAAAGATTCTGTAACGCACTAGCCGTTGAGCATAAATGCAGCACATCATTGCCCATTAATGAGGCACATAATTATAAAAGAGAAGACAACATAAGTTAAAGGTAAACACAAATACTCTACGAAATCACTCTCAATTCATTTTCTCCCTAGAATCTTTCTCCCTTACTGACTTAAGCATCGGAGGTGGTTTGGCTGACGCCACACCGACGTGTTACTCTTCCCCTCAGTTCATCTTGTAGGATTCTCATCTACGGGGATGACCCCATTTACAGCATCGTCTATCCGCTACGACGACGGGCTCAACTGTTGATTTTTTACATCATCATTACTCAAGCCAAGTATGCCTTTAAACTCCAGTCTCGAGTTGGACTCACTGATAGCAAGACTATTGACACTCCAGTTGAGCTTAATGTGCATCTGTCTCCTTTAGGAGGGAAACCATTGTCTAATCCCTCTCTTTATAGATGCTTGGTTGGTAGCCTAGTTTATTTTACCGTTACTCGTCCAGACATTTCCTATGCTGTTCATCAGGTGAGCCAGTATCTGTTTGCGCCACGATTGACTCACTATGCCGCTGTTCTGCGTATTCTTTGATACTAAAAGGGCATTCTCTTCTATGGCTTTCTCTACTCTGCTCCGTCTCCTCTTGTTCTTTGTGCATTTTCTGATGCTAATTAGGCAGGAGATCCCACTAATTATAGGTCCACAACTGGTTATTTCTTTCTTCTTGGTTTTTCTCTGATTTCTTCGCGAAATAAGAAACAAACTCATGTGGCCCGCTCCAATACCTGAAGTAGAATATCATGCCCTTGCTAATACCACATCTAAGCTCCTTTGGCTATGATGGTGTAAAGTTTTTAGACCCTTTAAAACACAAGTTGTTTAACCTAGTTATTTAGCTAAGTGACTACTTAGATAAATTATTCAGATCTAGGTTAACACATTCAAATCATATCATGTAAGTAATGCAGAAATATAAAGAACACACGATATGATAACCTAGGAAAACCAAACCAGTAAAAAACCTGGGGAGGATTTAACCTAGCTATCCTCAAGGTAAAATGGATCCATTATGAAAGAATTGAAGTTTGTACAATAGAACTTAGACCACTAACATCCTATTGCTACCTCGAGTAGAAAATTTGCTACTATGACCCCATGATAGCTCTGAGTCCACGAACTACTTCTTTTCTTGATCTATAGCAACCACAAGTTCTTCTACTTATGACTTTGAGACTCCACTCAAAGGTTTAGATCTTCTTTGAAGTTCTTTATGCAGCAACTGAAACCACCATCAAGTTCTTGATGCAAATCTTGATCTTGATAGCTATATGTGTGTGTATGAAGGTAAACACCTCTCAGATCTCACAAAAGATTCAACACACAACTCAACAAAGACCTTAGAGAGCTTTTGGATATAAAGCCCTAGATCTACAAAGCCCTTATAAAAACATGCTTAGAGTTTCCTTTATATATTAGGAGAAGTAGATCTGAAACCCTAATCCTTAATGGGCTTGAACTACTGTTTGGATTTAATTCAAATTATGTAGATACAATTCTTGATTGATCGAGCCTTACTTTCGATCGATTGAGCTTTGCAATTTTGCAAATAAGTTTTTGCATTCAGCTCGATTCAAACTATAACAAATAAACTTTAAGCAAGCCTAAACCTAGACTCATTGTTTTAATCATCGTTTGTCAACATATACAAAGTAAAGTTCTAATACATTTAGTTCCTAAAGTCTTAGAGCCTAACAATCTCCCCCTTTGGCAATCTGTGACGAAACACATTACAAGTGATAAAATGCTCAAAGTAAAAAAATAGCCCAATTACACATTGTTGCCCAAATTACAATTCAAACTAACTACTAACTATCAGTTGCAAGAATAGATAGCAGCTTCAAATGAATTAACCTGTAAATTCCTAAAACACTAAACAAACACATAAATGCATGTGTGGAAAATACAAGTAAACCAAAAAAAAAAAAAAAAAAAACTAAGCAAATAACAAATATGCAAACTAACTCTCCCTTAAGTTAGATACATTAAAAAAAAAAAAAAAAAAAAAATCTTCCCCTAAACAAAACAAACATGATTCCCACATATTCCCACATTTCATCTAAATCTCCCCCCTTTTTCATGTATTGACAAAGACAACTCAAATAAAGAGCAAACAGAAAACATACGCAACAAAAGTCAAGAGAAAATAGAGAATCAAGGAAACAAATGAAGAGCAATAACTCCCCTTATGAACACTTGTTAGGTTTTAAAAATAGATTTCTCCCCCTATAAAAACAGGAAAAACAAAACAAGTTTTGGGGAAAATTTAGGAGGTGGGGATAAGTAAAAAGACACAAAACAAACTTTAAAACTAAGTTGAGGATACTCATGAAAAAATTATTCTCTCTTTTAATAAATGCAAACTTGACACTATGTGACCCATAAACATATGGTCTTTTGAACTCAAATCAAGTAGAAAATATTTGAACAACTATTATCCATCATATCTCAAAAAAATATTTTCCTTAGTTCACACATAAAAAATAGCATATACTAAAATGTACAGAACTCAAAAATTAATCAATCAATTTTTAGATCAAGTTGAGTACCCAATTTAACAAAGTGTATGCATGTTATGTGTGAAAACAATAAGAAATATGACTGCAAAACTGCAAGATGGATACAGAAAAACAATGCAATGCATGTGAATCTTAGACATAAATGATGCATGAAAAAATTTGGTCAAAAACTTAAAAATTGAAAATTTTTCAGTTTCGATCAATCGAGCATCGATCGAATACTAATCGGGTTAGACAGAAGCTAGACTTGAAAAACTGGAAATTTTCGATTGATTGAAAATTACACCCGATCAATTGAAATTTTGGAAAACTAGATTTTTTGAAAAACAACAGAAGTTTTATGCAGAAAACACTCAAACCAAATAATTTCATGAATGAAATACATAAGAATGAGTTTAAAAGTTTTTCAAAAACATTTGTTTTTAACCCAGAACTTCAAAAAACAAGATTTTTTTTAATCATTAAAAAACACAATTTTTGCCAACCTTTAACCATATTTTGCATCAAACACCATGGAAAACATAATCTTGGATGGCCAAACCAAACTTCACACATAATTTCATGTACGAAGTTTAGCAAAGAGTAACTTGTGCAGTGTGTGCAACTAGTAACAACATGAGATACATGTGAGGTGATATGTAGATAGTGATTAATCACAATTTCTACATTATTCATTACATAAGTTTGAAAGTGACTATCACCTAAAGAGTTACATCATATAACTCTCACATCTCCTAGAAAAAACAAGCTTGCAATCATGTAATTTTTTATTTATTTTGTCTCATAATGTACACACCATTTTTATTTCATTGTAAAATTGTTATATTTGCCAGATAATGTACATACCAATTTTATTTTTGTTTGTTTTTAGACCCCTTAAAACATAACCAGATTAACCTAGTTATATAGCTAAGTGATTACTTAGTCAAATTATCAGATTTAAGTTAACACAAATATATCATATCAATGTAAAGTGCGGAAAATGAAGAACACAAAGATATGATGACTCAGAAAACCAAATTGGTAAAAACCTGGGGAGGATTTAACCTAGCTATCCTCAAGGTAAACTTGAATCCACTATGAAAGAATTAAAGTTTACACAATAGAGACTTAGACCACTAACATTCTATTACTACCTCGAGTAGGAAACTTACTACCACGACCACGTGATAGCTCCGAGTCCACAGACTACTTCTTTCTTGGATTCCCAACAAGCACAAGCACACCCGCTTGTATATCTTTAAGCTCTTGAATGCAGCAACTGAATGATCACCAAGTTCTTGACATAATCTTGAATCTTGGAAACCTTAAGTATGTGTGAAGGCAACTACCTCTTGATCTCACAAAAGATTCACACACACAACATCTGGAGCATCCTTTGGAGAGCTTTTGGGTACAAAACCCTAGATCTATAAAAGAGGCACAAGATGCACTCTAATCTCTCTAAAAATCCAACTAAAAACGTTTTAGGGTTTCCCTTATATATAAGAGTGTTTTACTTGAAACTTAATACGTTTAAGTAGATTTTGGGCTGAATTGGAACTTTGTAGAAAAATTAATCTGCACGTGGTTCGATCGATCGAGTCTAATTTTTGATCGATCAAGCCTTGTAGATTTAGTCCAATAAATTATGCAATCACTCGATTCTAATTTTACAAATAAACATACTTTGAGCAAGCCTAAATCTAGACTCTATGTTTTGATCGCCAACATAATACAAATTGAAGTTCTAATACATTAGTTCCTAAAGTCTTAGAACCTAACAATTTCTTTGTGTCATCTTTATTATAGCCCAATAATGTACACACCAATTTTATTATTAATCTGAGGCTACAGCTTATGTTCTTTTTGTGCATGTGCTACACTTTCTCGAGCACAAAATCTTATGATATGCACTAAGGTGTTCATGATTGGCTAGTAAACAGTGGTGAGATGATTATTTATGCCTTTCTCATTAGGTTCTAGTCCTAACAATCAAAAGCATGTGACTTCAAAATCAAGAGCATGTGATCAAAAACTATAAACAACTCCCACACAACATGCATTACATAGCTAATACTAGCAAAGTGTAGAGATAATAAGCTTATCCAAGCTAAACAAGGTACATAAGCATGTTATGTAAAGATAATATGACCAACTTTAACTACACATCTGTGATATGTAATATAAAACACAAAAATCTTTTTGGTTTAAAAAAAATTATATGACCAAAAACAAAAAGCACACATTACGCTAAATGAATAATGCAAAGCTATGCATAATAGAGCTTAACTAAGTTATATAGGGTACACAAACAAGAATTATCAATATCTTAATTAACCCATGAGTATATGTACAAGCTAGTACGTACTCATACAAATTCATAAATAGCTTAGCACTTATATAACACATACTATTCAAGTTTCTCCACAATGTCAAGCATGTTCTAAATCAAGAGAGAGATATTATAACTCATGTAATCCTCAAAACAAATAAAACAAGACACAAAATAAAATATTTTTGTGTTTTTGAAATTTTTCAATGTTTTTGGAATTTTTTTTTTAAACAAAACAACCTAAGAAAAAAAAACAACAAAAAACTAAAAGAAAACATGTCCATAATTAATTGAAAGAATTAAATCAAGGACAAGTAAACGAAACTCAGCTTAGAGAATCTTTTCTCACCCATATAGCACGAGTCTTTGGCTTTGTAGGTGAAAATTCGTGAGAAGCTGAGTGTGTTTGAGGGATTACACCAATCTTCTGAGAAAGACTGAAATCCTGCAAATTCCTTTCACAAGCCAACAAGCTTAAATTTTTCAAAAGAATATGAATCAATTTGTATGGACTTACGGTAGGAGAAATATAATCACATATCCTAGATTGAAATACAAAATTTTTAAATTTCAATTTATGACAATCAGGACAAATGTGACCGGAGACACCACAAACGTAATAAATAGGAACAAATTTAGGAACATCAGTATTCCTAACAATAAATCTAGTCTCAGATTTTGGTTTTTGCCTCAACAAAGAACAATTTGGTCTAATATGACCAACAACACCACAAAGGTGACAAGTAGGCACAAAAACAGATTTATTATGCTCTCTAACATTAGGTTTAGACATAGGTTTATAAACTTTAGCGTCTACATCAGAACTTTTACCTTTGTCTAACCTAGCAAAATAAGCCTTTTCTTTATTATTCCTCTTGAAAGGAGGGTTATAAACTTTCTCAGTTTTAGGCTTAAGAGAAACAGAAACACTTCTGTTATCAATAGTAGGCTTGGTACTAGTCAAATTTTCAATTTTAGCTTTAGATTCAACTAACTCTTGTTCCAAGCTTTTCATATTCTCATCTTGAGAGGAAATTTGATTTCTCAAAAATTCATTCTTTTTATTAGATTCATCTAATCTAACAACCAATTCCTCTTTTTCATGATTAGCCAATTTTAACTCTTCCTTGAATTTCTTAGCAATTTTCAATGATTTAGATAATTTCTTACGAAGAATTTCACAAGCATCAATAAGATCAACAGAAGTAATAGCATCTTCTTTATTCAAATTATCACAAACATGAGTAGAAAGACACTTCAAATTATCCATGATAGCAGGGATCAAGGATCAACTCTTAGATCAAAAGATCTAACACAAGAGTTAACCTACTCTGAAACCACCATCAAGTTCTTGATGCAAATCTTGATCTTGATAGCTATATGTGTGTGTATGAAGGTAAACACCTCTCAGATCTCACAAAAGATTCAACACACAACTCAACAAAGACCTTAGAGAGCTTTTGGATATAAAGCCCTAGATCTACAAAGCCCTTATAAAAACATGCTTAGAGTTTCCTTTATATATTAGGAGAAGTAGATCTGAAACCCTAATCCTTAATGGGCTTGAACTACTGTTTGGATTTAATTCAAATTATGTAGATACAATTCTTGATTGATCGAGCCTTACTTTCGATCGATTGAGCTTTGCAATTTTGCAAATAAGTTTTTGCATTCAGCTCGATTCAAACTATAACAAATAAACTTTAAGCAAGCCTAAACCTAGACTCATTGTTTTAATCATCGTTTGTCAACATATACAAAGTAAAGTTCTAATACATTTAGTTCCTAAAGTCTTAGAGCCTAACAATCTCCCCCTTTGGCAATCTGTGACGAAACACATTACAAGTGATAAAATGCTCAAAGTAAAAAAATAGCCCAATTACACATTGTTGCCCAAATTACAATTCAAACTAACTACTAACTATCAGTTGCAAGAATAGATAGCAGCTTCAAATGAATTAACCTGTAAATTCCTAAAACACTAAACAAACACATAAATGCATGTGTGGAAAATACAAGTAAACCAAAAAAAAAAAAAAAAAAAAAAAAATATGCAAACTAACTCTCCCCTTAAGTTAGATACATTAAAAAAAAAAAAAAAAAAAAAAAATCTTCCCCTAAACAAAACA
This sequence comes from Quercus lobata, assembly GCF_001633185.2. Lineage (NCBI taxonomy): Eukaryota > Viridiplantae > Streptophyta > Magnoliopsida > Fagales > Fagaceae > Quercus > Quercus lobata. The sequence goes on along the minus strand of NC_044907.1, from coordinate 86,021,288 downwards.
AACATGATTCCCACATATTCCCACATTTCATCTAAATCTCCCCCCTTTTTCATGTATTGACAAAGACAACTCAAATAAAGAGCAAACAGAAAACATACGCAACAAAAGTCAAGAGAAAATAGAGAATCAAGGAAACAAATGAAGAGCAATAACTCCCCTTATGAACACTTGTTAGGTTTTAAAAATAGATTTCTCCCCCTATAAAAACAGGAAAAACAAAACAAGTTTTGGGGAAAATTTAGGAGGTGGGGATAAGTAAAAAGACACAAAACAAACTTTAAAACTAAGTTGAGGATACTCATGAAAAAATTATTCTCTCTTTTAATAAATGCAAACTTGACACTATGTGACCCATAAACATATGGTCTTTTGAACTCAAATCAAGTAGAAAATATTTGAACAACTATTATCCATCATATCTCAAAAAAATATTTTCCTTAGTTCACACATAAAAAATAGCATATACTAAAATGTACAGAACTCAAAAATTAATCAATCAATTTTTAGATCAAGTTGAGTACCCAATTTAACAAAGTGTATGCATGTTATGTGTGAAAACAATAAGAAATATGACTGCAAAACTGCAAGATGGATACAGAAAAACAATGCAATGCATGTGAATCTTAGACATAAATGATGCATGAAAAAATTTGGTCAAAAACTTAAAAATTGAAAATTTTTCAGTTTCGATCAATCGAGCATCGATCGAATACTAATCGGGTTAGACAGAAGCTAGACTTGAAAAACTGGAAATTTTCGATTGATTGAAAATTACACCCGATCAATTGAAATTTTGGAAAACTAGATTTTTTGAAAAACAACAGAAGTTTTATGCAGAAAACACTCAAACCAAATAATTTCATGAATGAAATACATAAGAATGAGTTTAAAAGTTTTTCAAAAACATTTGTTTTTAACCCAGAACTTCAAAAAACAAGATTTTTTTTAATCATTAAAAAACACAATTTTTGCCAACCTTTAACCATATTTTGCATCAAACACCATGGAAAACATAATCTTGGATGGCCAAACCAAACTTCACACATAATTTCATGTACGAAGTTTAGCAAAGAGTAACTTGTGCAGTGTGTGCAACTAGTAACAACATGAGATACATGTGAGGTGATATGTAGATAGTGATTAATCACAATTTCTACATTATTCATTACATAAGTTTGAAAGTGACTATCACCTAAAGAGTTACATCATATAACTCTCACATCTCCTAGAAAAAACAAGCTTGCAATCATGTAATTTTTTATTTATTTTGTCTCATAATGTACACACCATTTTTATTTCATTGTAAAATTGTTATATTTGCCAGATAATGTACATACCAATTTTATTTTTGTTTGTTTTTAGACCCCTTAAAACATAACCAGATTAACCTAGTTATATAGCTAAGTGATTACTTAGTCAAATTATCAGATTTAAGTTAACACAAATATATCATATCAATGTAAAGTGCGGAAAATGAAGAACACAAAGATATGATGACTCAGAAAACCAAATTGGTAAAAACCTGGGGAGGATTTAACCTAGCTATCCTCAAGGTAAACTTGAATCCACTATGAAAGAATTAAAGTTTACACAATAGAGACTTAGACCACTAACATTCTATTACTACCTCGAGTAGGAAACTTACTACCACGACCACGTGATAGCTCCGAGTCCACAGACTACTTCTTTCTTGGATTCCCAACAAGCACAAGCACACCCGCTTGTATATCTTTAAGCTCTTGAATGCAGCAACTGAATGATCACCAAGTTCTTGACATAATCTTGAATCTTGGAAACCTTAAGTATGTGTGAAGGCAACTACCTCTTGATCTCACAAAAGATTCACACACACAACATCTGGAGCATCCTTTGGAGAGCTTTTGGGTACAAAACCCTAGATCTATAAAAGAGGCACAAGATGCACTCTAATCTCTCTAAAAATCCAACTAAAAACGTTTTAGGGTTTCCCTTATATATAAGAGTGTTTTACTTGAAACTTAATACGTTTAAGTAGATTTTGGGCTGAATTGGAACTTTGTAGAAAAATTAATCTGCACGTGGTTCGATCGATCGAGTCTAATTTTTGATCGATCAAGCCTTGTAGATTTAGTCCAATAAATTATGCAATCACTCGATTCTAATTTTACAAATAAACATACTTTGAGCAAGCCTAAATCTAGACTCTATGTTTTGATCGCCAACATAATACAAATTGAAGTTCTAATACATTAGTTCCTAAAGTCTTAGAACCTAACAATTTCTTTGTGTCATCTTTATTATAGCCCAATAATGTACACACCAATTTTATTATTAATCTGAGGCTACAGCTTATGTTCTTTTTGTGCATGTGCTACACTTTCTCGAGCACAAAATCTTATGATATGCACTAAGGTGTTCATGATTGGCTAGTAAACAGTGGTGAGATGATTATTTATGCCTTTCTCATTAGGTTCTAGTCCTAACAATCAAAAGCATGTGACTTCAAAATCAAGAGCATGTGATCAAAAACTATAAACAACTCCCACACAACATGCATTACATAGCTAATACTAGCAAAGTGTAGAGATAATAAGCTTATCCAAGCTAAACAAGGTACATAAGCATGTTATGTAAAGATAATATGACCAACTTTAACTACACATCTGTGATATGTAATATAAAACACAAAAATCTTTTTGGTTTAAAAAAAATTATATGACCAAAAACAAAAAGCACACATTACGCTAAATGAATAATGCAAAGCTATGCATAATAGAGCTTAACTAAGTTATATAGGGTACACAAACAAGAATTATCAATATCTTAATTAACCCATGAGTATATGTACAAGCTAGTACGTACTCATACAAATTCATAAATAGCTTAGCACTTATATAACACATACTATTCAAGTTTCTCCACAATGTCAAGCATGTTCTAAATCAAGAGAGAGATATTATAACTCATGTAATCCTCAAAACAAATAAAACAAGACACAAAATAAAATATTTTTGTGTTTTTGAAATTTTTCAATGTTTTTGGAATTTTTTTTTTAAACAAAACAACCTAAGAAAAAAAAACAACAAAAAACTAAAAGAAAACATGTCCATAATTAATTGAAAGAATTAAATCAAGGACAAGTAAACGAAACTCAGCTTAGAGAATCTTTTCTCACCCATATAGCACGAGTCTTTGGCTTTGTAGGTGAAAATTCGTGAGAAGCTGAGTGTGTTTGAGGGATTACACCAATCTTCTGAGAAAGACTGAAATCCTGCAAATTCCTTTCACAAGCCAACAAGCTTAAATTTTTCAAAAGAATATGAATCAATTTGTATGGACTTACGGTAGGAGAAATATAATCACATATCCTAGATTGAAATACAAAATTTTTAAATTTCAATTTATGACAATCAGGACAAATGTGACCGGAGACACCACAAACGTAATAAATAGGAACAAATTTAGGAACATCAGTATTCCTAACAATAAATCTAGTCTCAGATTTTGGTTTTTGCCTCAACAAAGAACAATTTGGTCTAATATGACCAACAACACCACAAAGGTGACAAGTAGGCACAAAAACAGATTTATTATGCTCTCTAACATTAGGTTTAGACATAGGTTTATAAACTTTAGCGTCTACATCAGAACTTTTACCTTTGTCTAACCTAGCAAAATAAGCCTTTTCTTTATTATTCCTCTTGAAAGGAGGGTTATAAACTTTCTCAGTTTTAGGCTTAAGAGAAACAGAAACACTTCTGTTATCAATAGTAGGCTTGGTACTAGTCAAATTTTCAATTTTAGCTTTAGATTCAACTAACTCTTGTTCCAAGCTTTTCATATTCTCATCTTGAGAGGAAATTTGATTTCTCAAAAATTCATTCTTTTTATTAGATTCATCTAATCTAACAACCAATTCCTCTTTTTCATGATTAGCCAATTTTAACTCTTCCTTGAATTTCTTAGCAATTTTCAATGATTTAGATAATTTCTTACGAAGAATTTCACAAGCATCAATAAGATCAACAGAAGTAATAGCATCTTCTTTATTCAAATTATCACAAACATGAGTAGAAAGACACTTCAAATTATCCATGATAGCAGGGATCAAGGATCAACTCTTAGATCAAAAGATCTAACACAAGAGTTAACCTACTCTGATACCACTTGTACGTTTTTAGACCCCTTAAAACACAAGTTGTTTAACCTAGTTATTTAGCCAAGTGATTACTTAGATAAATTATTCAGATCTAGGTTAACACATTCAAATCATATCATGTAAGTAATGCGGAAATATAAAGAACACACGATATGATAACCCAGGAAAATCAAACTGGTAAAAAACCTGGGGAGGATTTAACCTAGCTATCCTTAAGGTAAAACAGATCCACTATGAAAGAATTAAAATTTGTACAATAGAACTTAGACCACTAACATCTTATTGCTACCTCGAGTAGAAAACTTACTACCATGACCCCATGATAGTTTCGAGTCCACAGACTACTTCTTTCCTTGATCTACAGCAACCACAAGTTCTCCTATTTGTGACTTTGAGACTCCACTCAAAGGGTTTAGATCTTCTTTGAAGTTCTTTACGCTGCAACTGAAACCACCATCAAGTTGTTGATGAAAATCATGATCTTGATAGCTCTATGTATATGTATGAAGGTAAACACCTCTCAGATCTCACAAAAAATTCAACACACAATTCAACAAAGACCTTAGAGAGCTTTTGGATACAAAGCCCTAGATCTACAAAAGAGGCACAAGATGCACTCTAATCTCTCTCTAAAAGCCCTTATAAAAACATGCTTAGAGTTTCTTTTATATAGTAGGAGAAGTAGATCTGAAACTCTAATCCTTAATGGGCTTGAACTGCTGTTTGGGCTTAATTCAAATTCTGCAGATATGATTCTCAATTTATCGAGCCTTACTTTCGATCGATCGAGCTTTGCAATTTTGGCATAGTAAGTTTCTGCATTCATCTCGATTCAAATTATAACAAATAAACTTTGAGCAATCCTAAACCTAGACTCATTGTTTTGATCATGGTTTGCCAACATATACAAAGTGAAGTTCTAATACATTTAGTTCCTAAAGTCTTAGAACCTAACAGATGGCTTCTCAAAGACTTAGGTGTGTCCACATCCTCTGTTACTCATCTTTATTGTGACAACCAGAATGCTATTCATATTACTCATAATGATGTCTTCCATTAATGGACTAAACACATCGGAATCGATTTTCATTTATTCGTTATCATCTTGTCCATGGTGCTCTCAAGCTAATCTCAGTCTCCTCTAAAGATCAACTTGCAGATATCTTCACCAAGTCACATCCTAAGGGACGCCCTCGTACTTTGGTTGATAGCTTCAAGTTGGTTTCACATCCACCTTGAGTTTAAGGGGGGCAGTTAACGTGTATTAGAGTATGTGGGCTTTTGGCTCACCTTGTTTACTTGTATAGCACACTTGCTTGTACTGCACACTTTGCCTCCTATATAAAGGCACTTATCTATATTCTATTACTTGAGAAATACAATAAACTTATTTAGTATTTCTAACATGCCAAATACTAAGGAGTCAGAGAGAGAGACCAAGAAATGGGTCTCCTTTCATGGTCAACTCCAACTCTCTAATGTAAGTTTGTTTTTCTTTTTTTTAAATGAAGAAGAGGCAAAACTGAAGCCCCTTTTTTTTTGAGATAATTGTTCAAAATTTTTTTGTATATATCCTAGTTTTTTTGAATGCCCATTTATTTTATTTATTTTTGTATGTGTGTGTGGGAATCACTGGCAACTCCAAGAATTTGTCCAGGGTGTTCCTATTCTACTTTGAAAAAATTTTGGGTCATTTCGGTCTATTTCGGGTGTTTCGAGAAATATCGGCCGAAATTCAAGATTTGGCCGGCATGAAGTTTGTGCTTAAAAAAAAAAAAAAATTCTTAAAACCAAAACAAATTTGCATTCTATACACCGAAAAACCTCAAAAGGGAAAAGAAATGAAAAGAAATGAAATGAACAAAGTTACCTCTACAATAAACTATAAGTTCATTTGAAATATTAATAAAATTATTAATTATTGTTGTTTAGTTGTTTCATTAATTTGTTTGTCTTTTATAAACTATAATTTGTTATATTGTTGTTTCATTAATTACAAAATTATTAATTGTTGTTTAGCCTAACATAATTTAATTTGTTTATCTTTTATAATGTATTAGGTAATTATTGTTTATTAGTTGCTTCATTATTTTTCTTTACTAACTATTAGCACACACCCCATGTGCATTATCCACTGCTTGCCTCTCATGCCTTTACTTCCCACCCAGTCCCATGCCCTATTCAAACCCCCCCCCCCCCCCAACTCAATAGACAAGCCCCAATCAGAAATTCACAATCACCAATCACAATAGACAATACACTAAAAGACAAAAAAGAGAACCAGCCAATCACAAATATTACTAAAGTTTCAATAAAGCTAAGCAAGCCCGTATCAAAAAAATAAAATAAAATAAAGCTAAGCAATTTCACCACAAAAAAAAAAAAAAAAAAAGAAAAAAAAAAAAGAAGAAGAAGAGAGAATCAGCCAATCAGATTAAGTCTTTAGTCTTAAAAAGAGAAAGACTCTCATTTCACTTTCATACTTTCAGTCTTCAGATAAAAGAGAGAAAGAGACAGAAAGAAATAAGAGAGTAGAGAGTAAACCCATTAGAGAAAAAGAGAGAGTCAGAGAGAAGAAAAGTGTAAAGTAAAGATGAAATACCTTAAGGTTGAGGGAGTAGGGAGGTTGAGGCTGAGGGGCGGTGCCATTGGGTTAGGCAGCACGTTGAGGCGACTGGCGAGAAAGGAATCTCCGATCCGACTGGCGAGGCCAAGGTAATGACCGATCTCTGATCCAACTGGCGATGATCGATGGTAATAAGCTCTGTTGCTCAAGTTTGAGGCGGAGGTGATGAGCTCTGTTTCTCCGTTTCTGATTTCAGTTTTTGCTACCATCCATGGGTTAGGTTTGCTACCATCTGTCTTTAGGTTGGGTTTTGGTTTTTTTTTTTTTTTTTTTTTGTTAATCCGTGGCTTGTGGGGCTGTTGGGCTTGCCATATGTTTTTTTCTTTAGATTGGGTTTGCTTCCTTATCTGTTGTTTAGGATTGATATTGGGCTTTAGGCAGTGGGCTTTCTCTGTTACATTTTTTTTTTTTTTTAAGATTTTAGTTTAAAAAATTTTTTTGGGCTTTTTTTTATTATTATTATTTTTTGCTTGAAAGTAGAACAGATAATTTTTTTTTAATTTTTTTTTTATTTGAGGGTGTTCCTATTTTTTTTAAGGGTAAACAAATAAAAAAATTAAATTATTATATATTAAAAAAATATATATTTTCGGGTCACATGGCGTCACCACTGTGTGGGATATACAAAGTTTGTCACTATATAGGAAGAGAATCTTATCTTTAAAAAAAATTATAGGGAGAGTTTGGGGGGCCAAAATTGTTTATGTTTTGAAAAGTTTTGCAGAGTACTATCAGTAGAAACTACAAAGTAGAAACGGCTAGTGAGAGAAAAAAGCTAAAGGAAAAGAAAACAAAAATTGTCTCTTAATTGTATCCGTTTCCGTTGGTTTGGATTTTGTATGGGTATAATTTGACATTTTATTTTATGAGAGAATATATTCTAGAATGATCATAAGGGTAAAAAGGCATTGTAAAATGAGAAGTGCAGACCTTAATTTGAACTTGATTTGGCACTTGGCAAGAAGTCCTGGTTTTGAGATTGTTCAGCAGTAGATAGAGGAGAACATCACTTGTCTACCATTCTACTAAAAGACTCCCACTTGTTTAAAATTGCTGAGTTAATAATTAATTTTTGTTTAAAAAAATTTTCTACCATTCTACTAAAAGACTCCCACTTGTTTAAAATTGCTGAGTTAATAATTAATTTTTGTTTAAAAAAATTTTCTAACTCCACAATTTTAAATAGGTGGGAGTCTTTAGTGGAATGATGGACTACGTCACTTGTCCACCCTGAGGACCTTATAATTTCTCAGTTTCTTCCTCTCTCTGCATTCCAACTTTAAACTGACTAATCACTATGTAAAAGTTAAGTTTGATTTACTATTCCCCCCCCCCCCCCCCCTGGAACTACGAAAATTTTTTATTCATGACTTGGAAAAGAAATTACATCATGGATCAAAGCTTGCTCAATGAAGCAAGGATTCTCGTCAATCCAAACATTAAAATCAGTGATGCTAGAGGCATGCTTTTCTAAAATGTGGGCAGGAATATTTCCTTGTCTCCTAGTGTGAGAAAACTGGACACTTCTAAATTCCTTTACGAGATCTAGAATACCCTCAACAATGGACCCTATAGATTGGGGTGGAGAGGATAGTTCACATAAAGCTCTGTACATAATCAACAAGTCACCTTATAATATTGTTAGAAATACTGAATGTAATAGTATTGTATTTCTCAAGTAATAGAATATACATAAGTGCCTTTATATAGGAGGCAGAGTGTGCAATACAAGTAAGTGTGCTATACAAGTAAACAAAGTGGGCCTAAAGCCCACATACCCTAATATACGTTAACAGCCCCCTCAAACTCAAGGTGGATGTGAGACCAACTTGAGGTTGTCAACCAAAGTGTGAAGACGTCCCTTAGGATGTGACTTGGTGAAGATATCTGCAAGTTGATCTTTAGAAGAAACTGAGATCAACTTGAGAGCACCATGGACAAGATGATAACGGATAAAATGACAATTGATCTCGATGTATTTAGTCCGTTCATGGAAGACATCATTGTGAGTAATATGAATGACACTCTTTGTTACAATAAAGAGAAGTAGCAGAGGATGTGGATACACTTCTTTGAGGAGCCAAAGGAGCTCAGATGTGGTATCAGCAAGGGCACGATATTCTGCTTCAGTACTAGAGCGGGCCACATGAGTTTGTTTCTTGCTTCGCCAAGAAATCAGAGAAGAACCAAGAAGAAAGCAATAACTAGTGGTGGACCTACGATCAGTGGGATCTCCTGCCCAATCAACATCAAAAAATGCACGGAGAACAAGAGGAGACTGAGCATAGTAGAAAAGACCATGGAAGAGAGTGCCCTTTAGGTATCGAAGAATGCGCAAAACAGCAGCATAGTGAGTTGATCGTGGAGTAGACAGTATACCTGGTGAACAGCATAGGAAATGTCTGGACGAGTGACAGTGAGATAAACTAGGCTACCAACCAAGCGTCTGTAAAGAGAGGGATTAGACAACGGTTTCCCTCCTGACGGAGTCAGATGCGCATTAAACTCAACTGAAGTGTCAACAGTCTTGTTATCAGTGAGTCCAGCTCGAGACAAGAGTTCAGAGGCATACTTGGCTTGAGTAATATAAAGTTCATCTGTAGAATGAGTGATTTCAAGACCCAACAAGTAGCTGAGATGTCCAAGATCTTTCATCTCAAACTGCTGACTGAGAAAATCCTTGAGTTCTTGAATGCCACTGAGGTCATCACTAGTTATGATCATATCATCTAGATACAGGAGAAGTAAAATAGTGCATTTATCAGTGCGACGAAGAAATAAGGCAAAATCATAATGACTGGTCATGTAACCTAAGTGAGAGATGGTAGAGCTGAATTTGGCAAACCAAGCTCGTGGAGCTTGTTTAAGGCCATAAAGAGCACGCCAAAGGTAACAAACCTTATTTGATTCAACAGAGAGACCAGGAGGAGGTTGCATATAAACTTCTTCACTTAAATCCCCATTAAGGAATACATTTTTGACATCCATCTGAAAAAGGTCCCATTTTCTGGCAGCAGCAACAGCTAAGAGAGCTCAAACAGATGAGATACGAGTAATTGGAGCAAAGGTCTCTTCATAATCAATCCCATACTCCTGTGTAAAATCTTTTGCAACAAGACGAGTTTTGTAGCGCTCAATGGACCCATCAGAGCGAGTCTTAATCTTGTAGATCCACTTACAACCAACCACAGATTTTCCAGGGGGGAGAGTCACCAAATCCCAAGTATGGTTTTTAGATAATGTATCAAGTTCCTCTTTCATTGCAATCTGCCATAAAGGATCAATGGAAGCCTCACGATAGGTGTGAGGCTCATGCAGTGTAGCAAGGACAGTGTAACAATGATAATCAAGTAAATGTGTAGGAATGGATCTTACCCAAGTTGAGTGACGAGGTGGAATGTCTTGTGCAATATCTTCAGGCGGAGCAGGAGCAGGGGACCCAAGCTCAGGGTTGGGTAGCTCTTCTTCAACCTGTGCATCTTCCACCTATTCATTAAAGGGTGAACTAGGAAAGGGATCAAAGGTATCTGGTGGTTGGATAGAGAAGTCTATAGGAGGATCAAGAGCAACTACAGGAGGATCAGGAGCAGTGACAGAAGGAATATGTGCCTCATCTGGAAAAAGATCTAAAACAGAAGAGGAAGATAGGGAGGCACGGAAGTGAGAGAGCTCGACAAAGGAGCGATGTTCCCAAAAGGCAATATTGCGGGAGATACGAAGACGATGAGAGACACGATCATAATACCGATACCCCTTTTGAGTTTCGCCATAACCAAGAAAACAACAAAACCTTGACCGAGGCTCAAGTTTGTTATGCTCATGTGGCTGAAGAAGAACGAAACAAGTAGAACCGAATGAGCGAAAGTGGTGATAGTCTGGAGGTGACCCAAAAAGGCGCTCATATGGAGTTTGATTTTGAATAACAGGACTTGGAATGCGATTAATAGTATGAACAGCATGAAGGGCAGCTTCACCCCAAAAAGGAGCAAGAACTTTGGCAGAGAGAAGAAGAGCACGAACAGTGTCAAGAATATGATGAAGTTTTCCTTCGGCTCTACCATTTTACTGAGAGGTACCTGGACAAGTTAGTTGATGAACAGTGCCATAGGAATGCAAAAAAGCTTGGAAAGCATATTGAGTGTATTCAAGAGCATTATTAGATCGAAAAATTTTGATACGTTTGGAAAATTGAGTTTCAACCATTTTTGCAAAATTAGAATATACTTGCAATAACTCAGAACGATGTTTCATAATAAAAATCCAACTATAGCGAGAGTAATCATCAACAAAGACAACAAAATATCGAGACCCACTAATACTAGAGACAGAGGAAGGCCCCCAAACATCAGAATGAATAAGGTCAAAGATATCAGTGGATATTGATTCACTAGTATTGAAAGGCAAAGCTGGTTGTTTTCCTAATTGACATGAAACACAATCAAAATTTTCTGTAGACACTAAACCTAACAAACCTCTAGAAGCCAATTGTTGTACTCGAGAGAAAGATGCGTGACCAAGTCGAGCATGCCAAAGTGCAAGGGAAGGAGTAGAGGAAACTGCAGCAGTTGCAACAACAGAAACATGAGCAACAAGTGGAAGACGAAGGTTGTCCACAGGAAACATACGCCCAACTCTAGGACCGGTCCCAAGCTCCTGTCCCGTCCTTGGATCCTGCACAATACACCCAGAATAATCAAAGATAATGCGATAACCTAACTCAGCTAATTGTCCCACAGAAAATAAATTGTAAGAAAGATCAGGAACATTAAAGACACCAGGAACCGAGAGATTGGAGGTCGAAACGGAACCTATATTATGACTAGACATAGTGGAGTCATTTGCTGTGTGAATATTAAGAGGGTGTGGTGCAGGTTTAAATTCAGAAAATAAGGACGAGTGAGGAGTCATGTGATTGCAACAAGTAGAATCCATAAGCCAAGAGGAAGGAGACATACCAGATAAAGCTGAGAGAGAAGAGGAATAAGATGTATTACCAACCTTACGAATGACATTAGTGATGATATTTTTAAGGTCATCTGTGGACATGGTGAAAGTGCGTCCTGAAGACTTAGACTGTGCAGAGACGGGAGCCATTGGTTGGATACTCTCAGTGTTAGCAACAGTAGCAGTGGAAATTGACACAGCTGATTTGTTGCGATGATAACAAGTCTCAATATTGTGGCCAAAACATTTACAAAAACTGCAAAAACGTTTGCTGGATTGTCGGCGACAATTATTACAACAAGAAGAAAACCTGTCCTTATTGTCCATTTAGAAGCAAAATATGCAAAAATGGACTGCAAAAATGAAATCTATGCGAAAAAATGGGTAAGGAGCACCTGGACTGCAAAAGTCAACACTAGAGAAAAGTCAACGGTCAAACCTGAAAAGTCAACGGTAAAATCACCAGAGTCAACAGATGACGTCAGTGGTTGATGCAAGCAAGTGACGTCAGCAACGGCGCAACTAGGGCTGACGTCAGCGAGACTGTTGAGGCGCGTGAGGCACGTGACCGCATGTGACGGTGCGTGGAAGAAAGCTGCGGCGCGTGGTAGCGCATGTGGCGCGTGATCAGCGGAACAGCAGCTTTGAACGGCGCGTGGGGGCGTGTGCAATCTCTGATGGCGTCGTGGCTTCCACGATTGTGTAGATCGGTGCAGGACGATCTCAAGGGTACCTTCAAAAACGTAATCGGAGCAATATTTGCAGCAGTGATGCAAAGAGCAGTGGTCTGTGCAATGTGAAACTCCTTAACGACGATGGCTACAGGTCCGGAACCTAAGGACGACGGCTGGATGACGTCGGAGGTTCAACGGCGAGAGGCTGCGACAGCAATTGTGATGGCAGAAGCGTTGTTAAAAAGGAAGTCATACTAATAAAGACAAGACTGCTAAGAAAAGGTCAGAGCAGTGACTCTGATACCATGTTAGAAATACTGAATGTAATAGTATTGTATTTCTCAAGTAATAGAATATACATAAGTGTCTTTATATAGGAGGCAGAGTGTGCAGTACAAGTAAGTGTGCTATACAAGTAAACAAGGTGGGCCTAAAGCCCACATACCCTAATATACGTTAACAAATGTAATATCTTGAACTCCCATGTCTCTTGCAAAAATTATCCTTGCCTCAAACGCCTTTGCTTCAACCTTGAGCGCTCCAAGTGGTGCATGGATTTTCATGGAGATTGTAGCTTCTAATCTTCCCCTGTCATCCCGAATAGTCACACCCACCCCAGTAGCTTTTTGATTTGAAAAAACTGCACCATCCACATTCACTTTAAAACTATTCGATGAAGGTGGATGCCAACCCTGCCTTTCATCACTTTGTGGGACCTGGACTTCAATATCCTCCAATGTTGTATTGTATTCTTCAATATACTGAGCTGCCCAGTTCACAATAGCCTTCCTTGCTTTTCTTGCACCACCCAATCTGACCTCGTTTCTATTGTGCCATAGTGTCCAAACTGTTGTCACGATCTGCACTACCTTGTCCAACTCCACCAAATCCTCCATCAGTATTAGCCACATCAAGTCATGGAAATTTTGTCAGCGTGAAGACCTTTCTGAAATCACCAACTTTGAGCACTCCCACACATCCCTTGCTTTTGGGCATGTCCAAAGGACGTGCTGTATAGATTCAATCTGCTTTCTACACTCATTACAGTAAGCATCCTGAACCACTCTTCTCTTCGCAAGGTTTAACTTAGTTGGCAGAATATCCCTACATGCTTGCCAAGTGAAGTGTCTCACTTTATGGGGAAGGGGAAGACTCCATATCATATTCCAAAACTGGCGTTGTAAACTCCCATCTGAAGAACCACCCACATTAGCTTTCCGGGCCATTCGCATCGCTACTGTGTACGCGCTTTTCACAGTAAAGGTACCATTTGAGGATTCAGCCCATATTTGCTTATCCACAGGTAATCTGGAGCTTATTAGGATACTTTTTATGATGTCAGCTTTGAAAGGCAGAAACAGGGCATCGATGATTTCAGGCTTCCAGCATGCATTGTCCGGATCAATGAGTTCACTAACTCTCGTATCAGCATCCAAGAATAGTCTAGGAGACATCACTTTGTGCATGGATGCTATGGGTAACCATCTATCTCCCCACACCCGTATATGCTCACCATTTCCTACCCTCCACCATAAACCTTCCTTGACAATATTCTGAGCAGACAGTAGGCTATGCCATGTGTAAGATGGGTTATTTCCTAGCATTGCATTTATGAAATCACACCGGAGAAAATACTTGGCCTTAAGCACTTGAAACACCAAGGAATTTTGTCCAATTTGAAGCTGCCACCCTTGTTTTGCTAACAGAGCCAAGTTGAATTGCTTGAGTTGTTTTAAACCCAAGCCTCCATCAGATTTTGGTGCACACATCTTCTCCCAATTAAGCCATGCTATCTTTCGTTCCTCTTTCTTCTGCTCCCACCAAAAGTTCCGTATCATACTCGTTAATTCTTCACAAAGAGAGTCAGGGAGCTTAAAGCAACTCATAGTGTACGTAGGAATGGCTTGGGCAATAGCTTTTATTAATATTTCCTTCCTTGCTTTAGATAGCATTTTCTCTTTCCACCCTGCCAATTTCTTGCCTAGCTTCTCCTTTATATCATTAAAAGTATTTTTCTTTCTCTTGTCCACAAGAGATGGTAGTCCAAGGTACTTCTCATGCTACTTAATCACCTGTGCCCCAAACCTGCTCTTTATCTCCTCCTGTGCCTCCCTTAAAGTGTTGGAATTGAAGAACAAAGATGTTTTTGCTCTATTCAACTGTTGGCCTGAAGCTTGCTCATAGACTTGTAAAATTCTTTGCAAAGACTTACATTCAGCAATAGTCACCTTGTAGAAAATCAAGTTGTCACCAGTAAAGAACAAATGGGAAAGTTTTGGCCCTCCACGGCAAACTGCAATACCATCCAACTGAACCCTTCCCACAGCCTATTGAATAAGAGCAGAAAGTCCCTCTACAAACAACAAGAAAAGGTAAGGTGATAAGGGGTCTCCTTGGAGGATTCCCCTTGAGGGTGTAATATGACCTGTGGGATTTCCATTTATTTTCATGGAATATGTGACAGATGAAATACAAAGCATGATTAAGCTCCTCCATTTTTAGTCAAACCCCAATCTCTCCATAATTTTATCCAAACACCCTCATTCCACCCTATCGTACGCTTTACTCATATCAACTTTCAGAGCCATCTCACCCACTTTACCTCCTTTCTTCATACTAATGTGGTGCATAGTCTCAAAAGCCAACAACACATTGTCAGTTATGAGTCTACCATGCACAAAAGCACTCTCAGTGTCACTAATAATGGAAGGTAAGATCTTTTTCAACCTATTTTCTATAGCTTTTGATGCAATTTTATAAACTACATTGCACAGACTAATAGGTCTAAAATTAGTAATTCTTTTAGGCTCCTGTATTTTAGGAATAAGCACAATATGAGCATCATTGAAATTGGGAGGAACAATACACAAGTTAAGAAAATCTAGTACCATCTTTGTGACTACTTCTCCACATGTAGGCCAAGTGTTGGAAGAAAAGTGGAGGCATGCCATCAGGAACCGGGGCCTTTAAGGGATACATTTGCTTAAGAGCACGTCAACACTCATCAGCAGTAAAATCACCTACCAACATGTAGTTCATGGTTGCACTCACTTTTGGCTGAACTGCTTGGACCAATTCTAAGAAGTCAGTCGAGTTGCTTGAAGTAAACAAAGTATCATAATACTCCACTACTATTTCCTCAACCCTTCTTTCATCCGTCTACCATACCTCCTCTGCATCCAACAGTCCTTCTATGAGATTTTTTTTTTTTTGTTTGGCTGAAGCTTTAGCATGAAAAAATGATGTATTCCTATCTCCCATTTGAAACCAGTTTAATCTAGATCTCTGCCGCCACATGGAATCCTCCTTTTCCAACTAGCAATTCAAGTCAATCCGTGCGCTTCTAATGGCTTGGATAGTGTCATGAGATGATGGATGTATTTCAAGCCACTCAAGCTAAGACTGTAGCTCCTCTATCTTTTTACCCACATGGCCGAAGTGATTCTTGTTCCACGTATCCAACCTGTTTCGACACGTTTTTAAACAATTATTAAGCACATGACCTTGGGCCGAGAAACTCCCTTCTTACCATGCGTCTTTTACAACCTTTTCACATTGATGGTCTTTGAGCCACATTGACTCAAACCGAAAGCACTTTTTACCCTTCAGCTTTCGTGGCTTATGGACCATACGAAGCAGCAGCGGCGAATGATCTGACGCCGAGGAAGATAGGTGATACAGTTTTGCATTTGGGAAAACATCCATCCACTCATGTGTAACCAATGCACGGTCAAGCCTTTCACGTATCTGTTCCCTATTAGACTTCTGGTATAACCACGTGAACTTTGGACCAATGTAGCCCATGTCACGTAAACCACAATAGTTAATGGCATCATTGAAACCATCCATTTGTTGTCTCGGTCTTAAGCTTCCACCCTACTTCTCAGATAAGCCCATAATCTCGTTGAAGTCCCCAATTTCCAGCCATGGTAGTGTAGATGTTCCCTTTAGATGCTTAAGCTTTGCCCACGACTCATGCCTCTTCGTTATGTCTGGATTGCCATAAGATCCTGTGAGATGCCAACGTCCAATATTTACGCCATTATCTACTATCATATCAACATGTGATTGTGAGGATGTTTGAACCTCCAACTTAACACCTTCCTTCCACAACAAAGCCAATCCCCCACTCTTTCCCTTGCTTGGTACTATTAATCCATGTTTCATGTTGCATTTTTCTTTTACCATCTTCATCCATTCTTCATTCAATTTCGTTTTCATAAGGAACACTATGCCGGGCTCTTCTTTATTCGTCACCTTCTCCAAGGCTTTAACTATTTGAAGGTTCCTAAGCTCCTGGTAGTTCCAACTTATCAAATTTATTATTCCCGGTGGGATTGCCCTGCAATCCTCGCTGATATTTGATTAATGGTTTTTACTGTAACAAGTACTAAGGTCTCCTCAGACACCCCCATCTTCTTTTCCTTCCCCTCAGTGCCCCAGCTCTCCATCTCAGTCTCACCATATTTTCTTTTTGAATCTTCCATCATCCTTAAGTCAACCTTTTTCCCTTCATGCAGTGGCCGATCCCTAAGCCGAGTCCAGCTTCCACGTTTTGGACTAGCT
The DNA here is from genome assembly GCF_001633185.2 of Quercus lobata. Classification (NCBI taxonomy): domain Eukaryota; kingdom Viridiplantae; phylum Streptophyta; class Magnoliopsida; order Fagales; family Fagaceae; genus Quercus; species Quercus lobata. The sequence goes on along the minus strand of NC_044907.1, from coordinate 86,004,340 downwards.
TGACCCACCTTAACCTCCACCAGCTTAGGTTTATTTTTTAAGTCCTGGTTGGGTGCCTTATTTTTACCCTTGCTTTTACTGCATGGTTGTTCCTTGTTACTACTCTTTTTATCCACGTCATTACTTTCCCACCCTACCTTAAACATGTACTCCACGTCCTCTGTAATTGCTGTCTCCAACGGAGGAGTTACTTCCTTCAATCCCTGGAAAATCTGATCAGTGGGCCCCTCTTCACTTCTAGCATCATGATCCACTGCTAAAATTGAGTTACTTCCTAATCCATCTTGCTCCTTTTTTGGGATTACTTCTTGTGAAACTGAAATCCTCAGATCATATTGAATGGCATCATCAATGCCCCTAATTATCTCCTCAAAATTCAGGGTTTGACATTTCGAAATCCCACCATTAATTCCATGCACGTCACCCAGCTATCTAGGGTTTTCGCTTCCCCCCACCACGTCCATCAACGCCGCCACATCCAACGGCCTATCATCTAAGGATCGAGCTACCTATTCGGGTGACGGCTGGCTTTGGAGACTCCTTATACTCTCAAAACCTTGAACCTCCACTATCAACTTCTTTGCTGGATTAAACTGTGACGCCCTAAGCCATGGCCCAAACTGCTGGGCTTCAATCGATAACGAACCCCTACTATTGAGCCACAGAACAAAATCTTTATCATCATGTGAGAGCTATCTACACCAGTAACAGATATTCAGCAACCGTTTATACATGAAAGATGCCCATCCTTCCCTGGTTTGATCCCACGATATCTTCCTACCCCGACATAGCGGCTTTTGAATGTCTGTGGCAACTCGGACTCTCATAAAGTTACCCCCCCTCATCTCCTTTGAATCCTTTGGTTTCATCACCTCACCTATTGTTTCACCAATGCTGAGTGCTGCTTCCACCGTTAATTATGAATACGGTAGATTATGGATTTGCACCCAAAATGAGGTTTTGTTGAAACTCAGGTTTGTCACCAGAGTTATACCATCATACCTCTGTAAGACCACTAGATGCCTATCAAATGTCCACGGCTCACCTTGGAGGACCTTTTCAACATCCGCTTCCAACTCAAAAGCAATCAACACCAGATTATTGCCCGTGGATGTAACATCAAAATTCCTTCTGGTACGCCATATTGGTTGAAAAGTTCTTGTCACTGCTTTGATATTCACAGCTCTTCGAGTGAGAAACTTTGCAGCCAATACTGCTTTTGTTTGTTTATTTTCTTTCGAGAGATCTACCTTCCTTCCCTCCGTCTCTGATAGTGACAGTTTCCTCCATCTATTCTCAATTTCCTCCATATCCTAAAACTAAGTCTGTTTTCCGTACCCTAAAAAAGCAACCACTAGCCCTACTAGTAACTTTTTTACTAGAGGGAACCCACTTTCCTTCCTAAAGAGAGAAGGAAAACACTATGCTATAGTGAGAGAAAAGGCAGCCCCTATTCCCCTCGCTGAGAACTCTCGGTAGAAGTTAGCTTCTTTTTCCCCTTTTCTTTACTCATTAGCCATTTATGAAGCAAACAAGTGGTCTGCATTGTTCCAATTTCCAAGAGAACGTGCACCACGTGTGGTTAAAATTTGATGTTTTCATCAATTGAAGTTGTGGCCAGGTATGACTCCTCTTTCTTCTTTAATTCTTATTAAAATAATATATATATATATATATATATTATACTACATAACATTATAATATATATATATATATATATATAACTATTATTAAACTATTATACATCATATAATATATTAAAAAATAGAAATATAACAGGATTTTTTTGGCTAAGCAAAACAATTGATCATTATTTTTTTTTTATAGTAATTGATTATTTGATTAGATTTTTCATATATTGAGATTTGTCTACTTTCTAGCAAATATTTAATTTATTATTATTTTTTTATGAATGAATAATTTGTTATCCCCTTCTTTGTCATTCTTATATTTTCTTCTCCTTTACTTTGATAAATATATATATATATATATATATATTATGGTTTTTTATGTATTTTTTAAATAGTGATTTTCGTACATAAACCATCAAACCTTACATCTGTGACTGTATATGATTTCATTTAAAGTTTAGACCCGTTAAAATTTAAAACTTATTACTTTAAGGGTTCGTGTACTTTTTTTTTTCTCCTTATATTTCTCTTTTGAATAGTCATTTATTTTTTGAATTGTCATATATTTTTTGAATTGTTTCAATAACTTATTCTTTAATTATATATATTTTTTGGCATTTTGGAAGTTTTAATATCTGAATTTGTGTTAGTTTTTGCAATATTTGAACATATTTAGAAGATTTCAATGACTATATCATGTATTATTCTTTTGAAAGTAATCAATTTTTCTTTTATATTTCTCTAGTGTGTAACCATATACATTTTGTTTTGTTTCAAAATTTATAGGAAGTAAATCTTATGATTCTTTAATATTTTTTGGCATTTCAAAAGTTTTAACATCTGAATTATTTTTTTGATGGTAACACATCTTTCTCTTATATTTCACTATTGTGTAGTCACACACACACACATATATTATCTATAATTTGTAGGCTCTAAATCTTATGATTCCTTTCAATAGTTATAACCATGGATTATTCTTTTGAATGTAACCCATCTTGCTCTTATATTTCTAAGCCATTAATCATCTGATTTTTTAAATATTTTTTGGTCTTTCAAAATTTTAATATCTGAAATTTCATCATTGAAAATAACAAAATCCATGCAAACATTAAAATAAAAGTTAATGTTATATGAAAAATTTATAACTTAGAATACTATTCCTGAATACTGATTTACTTTATGTGAGTAAAATATAGGATTTTTTTTTTCTCTTAATGTTTAAATGTGCATTTTTATATAGGATTCCTGAGTAATTAATGTAAATCCATGCAATATATTGAAATCTCTATGTTATTTTACAAATTTTTTGAAAGTCATTGCATATCCAAGCAATGATTTCTTCATCAAATTGTAACACAAATTAAAGTCATACAAGAGCATATCGTGCAATGATGTAGTTTTCTAATCAATTTAGGATTTTATAAAATCATTTTAGTCTACCTCACAAATAGGTAGGTTCTCGTGCATAGCACGGGTTAGCGACTAGTTAATTATAAGAAGATGCAAAAGTCCTTAAAAATGCAAATAGGGTTCACTATTCATGAAAACCCTACATTCAGTGAGCCATTTTTCATAATATTTTACCACATGCTGCAATTACATCTAAATATTGATGTTACATCCACAACCACAACTGAATATTTAGTATTGTACAATAATACATGCACCCACTTTCCTATTGAATTGTCTATACCGAGACGTGATGGGTTTCTCTCAAAAATGTCTTGTGCTTTGCCTCGTATTGTTAACTTCTTAGTTGTGGCTTGTGTGGCAGTCCTGATAGTGTGGTGTTTCAGGTAGTTGATTTCCAATCGGGTTTTATTTCATGTGCATGTGTAATGTAAACTCTTTCTTTTAATAAAACCGCTCATTCATACAAGTTCACTTGGTGTAATTTGAAAAAATTATACATTTTTAAGACCATAGTCATAGTGGCAGTTCCATGATATTTTTCTAGGGAGTCAACAAAAAGATGAATCTTAGGCACTATAAGGGACATATTTTTATGTAATTGGCATATCCTTTGACAAAATGCACTTTACTTATATTTTGGGTAAATCTATGTAGGTTCGAGATGATCATTACAAGTGGTTATATTGAAGACATGAAGATTACTCAAAAATTGCTCAAGAAAAGTCAATCTACAGTTCTCGATACCTCCTCGACAGAAGCTTAATTTGTCAAGATTCATTAAAGCTCGACACATGTCTTGATCTATCGAGTTTTCGGGATTCAAACTATAGCCAGCAATATTTTTATTCTAAAAGACTATTTGTTTATGGGTTTGTATAATCCTTATTGGACTAGGAAAGCACAAGGTTTGTGTATACGTATTTGGAATAGGAGAGCCCATTGAGCTCCTATTTAAACAAGGAGGTGGAAAAAGAAAAACTTAACCCTAGAGAGCTTCATAAGGTTTTCTTTTTGAAACCCTAGCCTCCTCTTACAAAAGAAAGAGTTCTTGCTGCATTTCTTGTATGCCTTTGGGTTCTATAACCAAGTAAAGTCTTTCACACCATTATTGAAGATCTTATTGGTATTTCTATGTGAAACTGTTGCAAATCAACTAAATCAATCAAAGGGTTGCTGTGGAGTCAGTCACGTACTGGGATTCATGCAAATGAGTCAGTCACGTACTGGGATCCGTGCATCAATGGTTAGTCACGCACTGGGATTCATGAATTGAACGGAAAGATTGTTGCTACAATACAAGTCTAATTGGGTATTGGGGTAAGGGTTCTTGTGATTGATAATAGTGGATTCTTGGGAGTGGTAACCTTAAAATCACCTGGTGGGATTTTGCCTTGGTAGTTTTCCCTATTCGTAAACAAATTACCCGTGTCAAATTTTTTTTCCGTTGCATTTAGTATAATTGGTGATTTGTTTGTGCTACCACGCTATTTCATGTGATTGAACCTAATTAATTAATTTAGGTAATTAATTAATTTGCAAGGGGTCAATATATTTTTTCCCTAACAGATACAGTGGCGTAGCCAAAAAATTTCCCTAGGGGTGGCCAAGTTAGTTATGTCTACATTGTGTTAATGGGCTAAACATTAGTTTAGCTTACATTGGCTCAAAATGCAAAAAACTCAAGTTTTTTTGGCCCAAATTGTGGCCAAAAATAAATTACTTTATTTCATAAATTAACTTTAAGTAAACTTGTGCATACATTTTTTTTCACTGTACTAAATTATTTGCACTTAGGTTTGCACTTAACTTCTTACATCTTTCATTCTCAACCAAAAAAAAAAAAAAAAAAAAAAAAAAAAAAAAAAATACTTCTTACATTTTAGAGCTTTTCAAAGGAGTTACATCTAATGTTTTACATTTAGGATAAACCATTGATTGACTAAGATTATGACTTCAAAGGGATTGAAGAAGAAGTAGAAGAAGAATTACACAAGAACCTCTTATCTTGCCTACCATCTTCAAAGCATTTTTGTTTTTATGCGAAAAACTGAAAATCCAACCGGATATACATTTTACAGCCCTGAGACAAGTCAATATGAAGAATTGTCATTTTTTTAGTTTTTTTTTTTTTTTTTTTTTTTGCTTAGTATATTTTTTTAATTGATGTTGTATGTAATATTGAGTTTGCAATTTGTTACTCTTTTTAGTGAAAATGTACAAGTAGTCAATTTAATGGAATGATGTAGCCAAGTTTTAGATTTCCGGAATTCAGAATTTGAGGCAACCCCAATGAAGAGGAAGAGTACTTTAGAGTGTTTAAGGATCCATAGCTTGGAGCTAAAGTGATATATTAGCATATATTTGGTATTTTTTTCTCTTGTGGTCCTATGGATATTGGCTATGGTATTTGTAAAATTATCTTAATTCTGTAGAAAAGAATAGGTTGAAGTGGTTGAAGGCTACTACAACCTGTGCAATGTTTTTAATGTCTAATATTTGTGCGTAGATGCTCCAAAAGTGTAGAGTTTTTTTTTTTTTTTTTTTAAATATTGAAAATTACATTAATTTTATTTGGGGTTTAGGCATACTTCAAATGAATTTTATGCATGTGCCAATCACAAAAATTAATTGAAGTGTGTGATGAGATCTAGAACCAAAAACTAAACCCATCCACACCCCCACATATTCTAACATGGCTTAATTTGTCTATGCAATTACATCGTTTAAGTTACTGTTACAAAATTAATAAATTTAGCATTTACATATTAGGTGCTGTAAAATGTTTGGAAGGCTCAATAAAAGACATTGCATTATAATCTTCTTTGTCGAACATTGTCATATATATAGGTGGATGGAATTTTTAGAATACATTTTTATAATCCAAGTATTGTTTACCTTTTGAGTTCATTATATATTATTGTAGTTAAGTCATTGAAAAAAAGCATATTATTTATGGACAAAAAACTAATCAATTAACAATCACATTAGAAACAACACATTGAAGGTCAATTTGAAAAATTAAGAGCTATCAATTTAAATACTAAGTAATGTTTTAATATAAGAAAATCCAAAAGAGATAACATATTCTTTTTATTACGTTTATCTATTATATGAATTGAATGATTTTTACTAGTTCAATAAATTCAAACAGTAGTTTTTATAAATTTCTGTTATTTTAGTTACTATATACTCAAAGTTTTCTTACCTATATATACATATATATATATATATATATATATTTATAGGTAGGAAAATTTTGAATTAAATTTACTTGTGTTGCTTTGACCCACAACCTTGGATTCTCTCTTGCCCTTGTCTTGGGACTTATATTGAGAGAAAGCAGCTTGTTTGCGGTCCTTATCACCAGCATTGACATTTGTATTTTTGATAAACTTCTTGAATTGTTTGGTGATATATGACTTTAGCTTGGTATCCTCATCATTGTCATCATTCTTGGTTTTCAAGGCCAGATTCTTGCCTTTGTCACTTTTGGGCCAACCCTTGCTAACCCTATTTCGTAGGTTTGCAAGTTACCAATCAATTCAGTCAAAGGAATAGAGTCAAGATCTTTTGATTCTTCAATGGCAATGATCTTGGCATGGAATCTCTCTAGAAGAGATCTGAGGATCTTCTTAACAATCTTGGGCTCCAGAATCTTTTCTCCAAGATTGAATGTTGAATTCACTATGTCCTTGAGCTTGGCATAGAAATCAACAAACGATTCATCCTCATCCATCCTAATTTCCTCAAAGCTAGTAGTGAGCCTTTGAAGGTTAGAGTTCTTAACAGCCTTGATCTTGGTGTCATCCCATGTTGCGGGTGGCTCTTTAGGCTTTGTCCAACCTACTTCAATTACTAGCCAGACTTTCTCATTTAAGGACTGCAAAAAAACTCTCATACGTACTTTTCAGTATGCATAGTTCGTCCCATCAAATAAAGGAGGGATAATCAAAGATTGTTTATGATCCATAATAGCAAGGGTCAATGGATCACACAGCAAAGATTAAAAACTAATCAGAGTGTACCTGCTCTGATACCACTTGTTGGGTTAAGATAGCTTGTCCCCGGTTAATTAATTCAATTACCCAAGTTGATTAATTATGAGAAATTACATTAAAATCGTGGAGGCACCAACAAATCACTAAATAAACTAAATGTAGTAGAAAATAAATTGAACACGGTGATTTGTTGACAAATGGAAAAAATCTCGCAAAGCAAAAACCCACAGGTGATTTTAAGGTCTCCACTCCTAATAATCCACTAATTAACAATCAAGTGGTTACAAGTATAACGAATCTTACCAACTACCCTTGGCCTATCCCAAAATACCAATCTACAGTTGAACCTTTGCTCCAATACCCACTTAGACTTAATTTTGTAATAGCCTTCTTTCTCTTGATGCACAAACTTCCAATTTGTGACTAACCCTTTGCACGGATCTCAAGTACTGACTAACTCTAGCAACTTGAACAGATGTTGTTGGCTGCAAATTTCTTCACTTTATCAATAATGAAGATTTGGAAGCACTCGATTACAAAACCCTATGACGTACAGATGTAGTGGCTTCTCACAGAGAAAATAAGTCTCTTGGTCTCTATATCCATGCATGATGGCCTTTAAAATAAACATTATATCTGTTTAGGGTTATGAGAAAAGAAACCCCAAAAAATATGCAAGGTTGGGTCAAATTTCAGATCTAAAAATTTTGAAATCGTAATTCTCGATAGATCAAGCTGCTGTCGAGCTATCTATTGAGTTTCACATTAAGTCTCGATAATAGGCTTCTATTGAGCTATTTGTCAAGACTTAATGAACAGCTATTCTTCACTTGTTTCTTGGACGTATCTTCACGTTTTTAATACTTGACTTGAACAACATGTTTCTTGAAGTACTAAACCCATTTTGTCAAAGGATTAGCCAATTACACAAAATATGACCCTAACACTCTCCACTCAGATTCATCGTCAGGTAGGAAAGTATCTATTGAGTTACCCAATACCGATGATAGATCACACTTAGTCTCATGCCATTTGTGTGTTTTCCACTCATACATCCCTACATGGAAAGCACTTGCACACCACATTCAAAGATCATTCTACATATTTGTATCATCTCATATCTTTCCTACAAGGAAAGATCCTAAGTTTATAGGATCTTCATCAACCCTACACCCCTATGTAAGTACCAAGTCTCCTCTTCTCCATATTACATGAATTTTCCTAACTCTTACACTTTTGAGTTATTGGAGATTATTCTGTTATTAACTTAACTTTCGAAGGGCTTTTAGCTAGCACCTCACCGATGCTCTCTATAAGTTTTTTATACTCATACAGCCAAGTCTGAGCATTGTGGACCGATGAATGAAGGAAAATTGGGGTTTAAAATTTTTGGTAACTTTGTTTTGTTAGGGAAGCTTACATAGAGGGTTTTGTGTTTGTCCTGGAAAAATAGATTATGTATAAGATGGGCAATAATTGGCTGAGAGCAAGGGTAGCTAAGTTTGGAAAGGGTCAACCTATTTTGTTTGTAAAATTGTGGGAAAGATGGACAAAAGGTTGCAACTAAATGAAAATATTTGCTTATTTCCAAAAAGGATAAAATTGTTTGATTTTAAATTTTAGGAGAAAAATTGTAACATACTACCAAACATTAAAAAGAAAATGCTTTTTTTCTTATAATAATGATAGAATTTTGTAACAAATATACGAAGGTTGTGTTTGGAAACTTGGATTTAGATTTGGATTTGAATTTTAAATTAATAGATTTGAAATGTCTTGATTTCAAATTCATTAATTTTAGGAATTATTTTAAATTCAAGCATTTCAAAAGTTTAAAATTCTTATTAGATTTGTCAAATCCAAATCCTTGACAATTTTTAAACTGTCAAAAAAGATATTTGAATTTCAATCACCTAAATCCAAATTCAAATGTCCCAATCATATCATTCAAACACACCATTAAGATATTGATTTAGAAAGTAATTTAAAAAAAATGATATTAAAAAATTTTTAAAAATAATTTATTAATAATTTTTCTAAAAGAACACGTTAACCTGCTCGTAATAAGATATAATAGTATTATAATATAACATTATTATAATATATGTTAATGGATTTTGTATTAGTGTAGGAATTATTTTTAAAAATTTTCTATGAAAAAAAGTTAGTAATTTTTTTGATGATTTTTTTATATCTCCCATAAAAATAGTATTAAAACTTTTTTAAACTAAGAGCACCAAATACATAAAATATATCCCTCTGCATTGAGCCACGTGTTTTATTACCTGTGCTACACCTACAAAAAGTGATTGCTATCTAAAAATTCTAGTTCAGCAAGCACTATTGTTACCTTTAATTCAACCAAATAAAAAAGAGAAAACATTAGGTCCGGAGCTGGCATAAAACTAGTGTTTTACGCCAGCCAATAAAAAATCACCACGTGGACATTCTATTAAATACCTCTCTAAACAGTCAAAAGCTCACGCTATTCACCTCAGACAAAATAGAAAACAAAAAAACCCCTCTTCCTCTGCTTCCTTCACGAACCTCCACCACCGCCACAGCCTGATCGCCGAAACAGAACGAAGAAAGAAAAGCTCACGCCTTCACCTCTGCTTCCTCTGCTTGCTTCATGCCAAACCTCCACCACCACCACACAGATCACAACTCACTTAACCCACTAAACAATACAGCTCGCTTAAACCCCAAATCAGAACCAGAACGAGTTAGGCAAAAAATTTTGGTATTCTCTGCTTCCTCCCTCTTCCATCCTCTACTTCCTCTTGCCCAAATCTCCACCACACCACACACTGAAGCATACTGCAACCCAAGTCACTGGATTCGTTGCTAGAGCTTGTAAACATGCCGGAGCCACTGTGAGCATGGTGTTGCGATGCAAAGGTTTGTTTTTCATGATTTTCCCTTTTCCCCAATTTGGATTTCGAATTATTTTGATGGGTTTTTTTGTTTTCTGGGTTTATGGGTTTTTTCTGGAGCCTCATGAAATATTTGTTTTTTTTTTTTTTTTTTTTTTTTTTTTTTTTTTGTATTTTGGTATCTTTATGGGTTTTGATTGGATTCCTAAGTGTTAGGGTTCAACCCATATCTTGATGGGTTTTGATTAGATTCCTAAGTGTTAAGATCAGATTTTGCTTAGTTTTTGTTATTTTCGTTTGTTATTCCTAAGTGTATGGGTTACTTTTGTTTGCTTTTGAAATTGCAAAAATTAGTGATTTTTCATGAAGCTCAATGATAAAACATCACTGAATTTGGATGTGTTTATAAAATTTTTCCTAATTCTAACATAATAATACTGTTGTCGTTGTTGTTTTAGTGTTGGGAGTACTCATTTGTTGTTCCAATTCATTGTAACAAATAGGTGTAACATAGGTTCTAATTTTTAATTTTGTGGTTTTGTTATGCATTTTCTTTAGTGTTACTTTATATGGTTGTATATTCAGTATTGTCTAAGATAACCATTTCTTTAGGCATTGAATAAGAATTGCAGTCTATTTATTTGTTTAGTCATTGAACAATTTGTCAACTGAATTAGATGTAAACAATGGGTACCATTCTATAGGCCTAAAATTAAATTGGAAATCAATTACTACATGTTGGATTGGAAGTAATATATAGAATGAAGTTGTTTAAGCATTGTATCGACTAGGTTGTTTATGCTGTCTTGTTTGTTGCGACAAGTTTTATTTTAGATGTATTTTAGTTTGTATGGTACAGGAGCATTAGTTGGCTTGAATTATTTGAAAATTCATGACCTGTCTGTAGAGCCTAAGATGTTATTTTTACTCTTTTAAGTTAAGCCAATAAGGGGAAAAATCTAGTATAGTATGTCAAGACTACTGAAACAGGGCATAAAGCCAATGGTCACATTCATGACTCACATTATAAGGATGATTATTTCTGTTACCATCTTTTGCTTGTTATGAACCTAGAACCATATGTATTTACCAATTATTTTGGTGCTAACCATTTATCAAATTTTGCTCATTATAGATCTTACTAACAATCATAATATTAATCATAATTAGTTTTTTTTTTTTTTTTTCAATTTTTTTTTAGTTCAAAACGATAGAAATCTTTCATTAATGTAGAAACAGTATACAAACAAGGGCCAATCCAAGTCAGGGCTCAAGTAAATGGTAGTACCAAAAGACAAAAGAAAGAGTACATCAACTCAAGAAGATGGTACATCAAGTCACTCAGTGCCTATCCATAAGATGTTGGTATTCTTCACAAGCCATTCGCCAAGTCGAGGATCACCTTTGGATGAGTTTGGAAATGTTCGAAATAAAATTTATTCCTCACATTCCATATTGCCCACGCTGTAACGACCCACTTCTCTAATTCCTGCTAGCTTAGTTTCCTTTGCATCTGTTGGAACAGTAGTAAGAAATTGAAGGCTCTGTTTCTGCATTTTTGCGTTCAACCTTTGAATAAAGCCCACATGTTTTGTGCAAATGGGCACTCCCACCAGATATGGTTTACAGTTTCAGATTGGTGACTGCAAATCTCACACCTCGTCTCCACCCTTACTCGACACCGATGAAGATTTTCCTTAGTTGGGAGGCAGTTGGAGCATGCTCTCCATAAAAACGCACAGACTTTCGGCGGCACGTTTAAACTCCAGACCTTGTTCCAAACCAGGCAGTAATCTTAGCCAAAATGATTATAAATTTCCAAAGAGAGAACTATTTAATAGCTGTAGACACCAAGATCTCTAGTCCTTTGCCAAATATTTGCCAGCTGCTTTTGGTCTTCCACATCCTAAGAAATTGAAATAAGAACTTTTAGCCAATTCATTAAATAAAAATTTACATAAAGTTCTTTTAAAGACACCAATGAACTATATAGCAAATTTAAAGACACCAATGCTAAAACATATTTTATCTTCTATTGAGTTAATCATCTTTATCGGAATCTTTTATGGATCAAACACGCAATTTTTTTAAAAATATACCTTATGCAAAGAGCACATAGAGCACAAGAGACATACATAACAAACAGGACAACATAAACAAGCTGGACATCATATATATAATTAGCAAGAAAGATGTATATATAAAAATCTACCTTATGCAAAGAGCACAAATTAGTCCAAAAAATTAAAAAGAAAGCAAAAAAGAAGAAAGAAGAAATTAATTACAAATAAGGAGAGAACTAAGAAATTAATTACAAATAAGGAGAGAACTAAGGAAAAAGGGGAGGGAACCATTACATGCCACGGACTTGAGCATTAAGCTGCCATAGAAGAGCCATACAAAACAAATAGGATAGCATAAACAACCTAGTGGTACAATGCTTAAACAACTTCATTCAATATATTGCTTCCAATCCAACATTTAGTAATTGATTTCCTATTCAATTTTAGGCTTTTAGAGTGGTACCCATTGTTTACATCTGATTTAGTTGACAAACTGACAAGGCTATGACTAAACAAATAAATAGCCTGCAAGATTCTCATTCAATTAATTTCATTTCGCGGTTGAACTAATATAGAGACTAAAAATATATAACTTTTCAGTGTTGGATTACTAATTGAACAAGATCCCAAGAAAAGCAAATCCAAAACTTTAAGTGAAGGTTAAAAAAAAAAAAAAAGGAAACACAAACTGAAAATTAAAGAAACATGAAAAATTGAAAGAAATATATATAGGAAACATTTTACTTACATTCCCTTTCTCTAATATAAATTAGAAGTAATTTTTTTTCTTTTTATAAAAGAAATCAAACAATTTAGAAATCCTATCATACAAGAAGTAACATTCTTTTGAATATTCAACAAATGGGTTAGATAACTACCAAACCCCCCCCCCCAAAAAAAAAAAAAAAATCAGATTCAATTCAGTCAAGCAGAAACTTTTGCCTAATCTATGTTAAATGACAGTCATCTCCTACATCTTATGCCATGGACTTGAGCATTAAGCTGCCATAGAAGAGCCATACACAACAAACAGGACAGCATAAACAACCTAGTAGATACAATGCTTAAACAACTTCATTTTATATTTTACTTCCAATCCAACATGTAGTAATTGATTTCCAATTTAATTTTAGGCCTATAGAATGGTACCCATTGTTTACATCTAATTCAGTTGACAAATTGTTCAATGACTAAACAAATAAATAGACTGCAATTCTTATTCAATGCCTAAAGAAATGGTTATCTTAGACAATATTGAATATACAACCATATAAAGTAAGACTAAAGCAAATGCATAACAAAACCACAAAATTAAAAATTAGAACCTATGTTACACCTATTCATTACAATGAATTGGAACAACAAATGAGTATTCCCAACACTAAAACAACAACGACAACAGTATTACTATATTAGCATTAGGCAAAAATTTATAAACACATCCAAATTCAGTGATGTTTTATCACTGAGCTTTGTGAAAAATCACTAATTTTTACAATTTCAAAAGCAAACAAAAGTAACCCATACACTTAGGAATAACAAACAAAAATAACAAAAACTAAGCAAAAACTAATCTTAACACTTAGGAATCTAATCAAAACCCATAAAGATACCAAAAAAAAAAAAAAAAAAACACAAATATTTCATAAGGCTCCATAAAAAAGCCATAAACCCATAAAAAACCCATCAAAATAATTCGAAATCCAAATTGGGGAAAATGGCAAATCATGAAAAACAAACCTTTGCATCGCAACACCATGCTCATGGTAGCTTCGGCATGTTTACAAGCTCTAGCAAGCCTGTTGCACCTACTGTCTATAAGCCAACAGGCAAGCCACCCATGAAAAGGAAGAGAGATGCTGATGAGCCGAATCCTTATAAGGTGTCTAGAGGAAACAGGCCAGTGAGGTGTGGAAGGTGTCAACAGGAAGGGCACAATGCAAGGGGATGCAAGGCCAATGTCACTAGTGAGACAGCATGGGAGAGGAGGCAGAGATTGCAGAAAGGGAAATCTGTAAGTTTTTACACAATTTTTCTATTTAAATGCAAAATTTCAATAACTGACACTGTAAAAACATGCTCATATTTGGTTGCAGGGAAGTGGAAGGCCTTCTACACACAAACAAGGATCCCAGGACCCATCTTCATCACAGACCCAATCCTCAGCTCAGCCCCCACCAACACATCAGCCTTACACTATGGCCTCATCCAACCAGGCAGCAGGGTCACAGCCACAAGCTCCAGCTCCACAGCCACAAGCTCCATGGTTAGGGCCACAAGCTCCATGGTCACGGAACCCAAGTCAATGGTACTCTTCAAACTTCAGGTACACAGTTAGAGGAGCTCCTTGGTTCTCTTCAAGCCAGCCAACACCACACACCCCTGCAGAAACATGGGACAGTAGACCACTATCATCACAGGTACTGTAGTGTTAGGTTTGATGTTTTATTCATAAAACTGTGATGTTGGTAGCTAACATGTGAATTCTTGTACTTTGTAGCCTACAAGACCACCTGCTACCAGAGAAGCTGCTTTGAGAGGAAGGGGTGATGCAACTAAAGCTCAGAAATGTAGAACAAAAGGTGGAAAGGCCAGCTGTGGTGGGAGAGGCAAGGGCAGTAAATGAAGACTAAGTCAAGACACTTTTGTTGCTATGTATAATGTATTAGGGTTATGTAGTGTTAGGGTTTTATGTAGTGTTAGGGTTAGGCAAGGCAGACAATGGCAAGACACTTTTTAATATAGCTGTTCAAACACTTTTTGTATTTTTGTAAGTTTTGTAAATATTGGGCAGCTGCAACTGTTTTGGTTGTTGTACCAAATGCCTTATATTTACTGGTGGTTGATGAAAGACTATTCAATGCCACCTTAAAATATGTATACAATTTCTCAACTTAATGACAGGTGTTCAGAATTATTGTTCTGATTATTGCAGTTTGTCATATGAGTTATTATTATATGAGTTTGTTTATGTGTGCAGAGTGTATGTGTTGCATAGCAGGTGTATGTGTTGAATTTGTTGTTTTTTCTTGCAAGTTGACATATTGTCATGCACTTTAAATTCACTTTCAACACAATTGTCTTCACACAATGCACTTTAAATTTACTTTCAACACAATTGTCTTCACACAATGCACTTTATACACAAACCAACACAACTCACAACATCCAACAAAATACCAACACCAACAGCTCACAGCTCACAAGTAGCCAATTCACTTTAAACAAAAATACCAACAGCATCTAACATAAATAACACTTTATCTTAAAAGGCTTATATTATTAAGTGGCTTCAAGCCAATAGCATCTACCACCTTACATAGTTCTCATTCTCAAAAAATTCTTTCATAGTTTTATTACAATACAATTGAGGACCAGCTTATATTACAACCCATCAAGCAGACTCAATCTCATCATTCCAACATTTTCACTTGAGCCAAAACATGAAAACAACATAACCAAAAAAAAAAAAAACCATAACAGAATTAGTGTAATTCTGCACTTTCTCTCTTGCTTTAAAGCTCTCACTGCTATCTCCTTGGCTTGAACAGAGGAAGCTCGAAACTTTCTCTCCCTCTCAATGGCTTTTGCTGCCCTGTCTTGAGCAATTTCTGTCATTTGGGTAGCTTCTGTTGTTGCTTGGGTAGCTTCTGCTGCTGCTTGGGTAGTTTCTCTTTCCCTTTCACATGCAAGTTGCAGCTTACTCCGCAGTAAATCCAGCTTTTGTTGCACCAAATGGGCAGCTTCATTCCCACGCACACAAGTGGGATTATCAATCCATCTAAAGAAAGGGCACTTGGGACCAATCTGTTCATAAATTGAATTGAACACATCACATTCCAATCTCATGTGAATCAGCTAGATTAAGTAAAAAGTATACTTACCTTATATCGGCTACAACCCAGAAACCTTCTCCCAAAATTATCCACTGTCAGACTTGTTCTCAGCACACAAGTCTCATATGTACACAAATGCCCACATGAACCTGAGTAATTTCCACTCGAAGAAGACATCGATTATCAACTTCCTGTGAATCAACGCTATCATCAAAACTTGAAACCCCAGCTCAGAACCATAAAGCAGAAATGTCGTACCTGGTGATGATCTATCTTCAAATATTCAACGACTCAAGACAACCCAAAGTCAGAACCTCACCCTCACACGAAAGCATGATCAGAAAAATCAAAACCCCAGCATTACAGGGATTTTCGCGTTTGTAGGGCTCGTGAGGAAAAGAGAGTGAGTTCGCGTTGTTTGATCCGTGTAATGTTCTAATTTGGCATAAAAGGGTGTTTTTCTAACGTCTGAGGGTGAGGTGGGTAACGGGGGGGGTAACAGATTGATGTACAGGTGGGCAAAGTGATAAGTTTTGAACCACGGGTAGGCAAGGTGAAAACGGGCCAAACCTCAGGTGGGTTTACTGTAATTATCCCTTAAATTAATTTTACTAAACCATCAAAAATCTCTTCGATTAAACTTTATTATTTTAGTTTTATTCTTTTGTGCTTTGCTAATCAATTCCCTTTTTCCAGTAGTTTTGACCTTGGATTTACCGAGTTATTACTTCGTGACAATTCTACACTTAGGAGCATTATTTAAGTCACAGTAGTTACATTCACAATTGTATATCTAGTCATATACAATAATAAAGGGAAGTTGAATTGGTTTTGGATTACAGGTCTCTTCTAGGTCGACAATGGCAAGTCCATCCTAGGCATATATGGAGAAAACCAAATTCATGTGCATGCCAATCTTTTGGTGAAGCGGGGAACATCTCTACATGAGCGAGACAGATCTTCTTATATGATCCATTTTGTTCCTCGCACTTGTTAGGATAGTTTTTGTTGTAATTGGCTAATTCTTTGACAAAAATCACTTTATTTGTATTTGGGTAGATTTAGGATGGTTTAGTACTTCAAGGAACCGATGTTCAAGTCTAGTATTGAAGCCATAAAAGTCTGACCAAGAAACAAGTGAAGATGTGCTGCTTATTAAAGCTTAACAGAATCCAATCTATCGAGATTTAGTTTTGAAGCTCGATAGAAGCTCGACAGCAACAGTATCTGTCGAGAATTATGAAATCAGGATTTCCAAATATGATTACACGCATATCCTTGAGTATTTGTGTAGGGTTTCTTTTCTCACAACCCTAGACATATATAAGGATTATTTTAGAGTCGTCTCAAGGTTGCCCAAGTCATTCCAAGCACATATGCATATTGTGACCGGAGACATATTGCTCTAAGTTCATCTTTTTCTTGTGGAAACTGCTGCATTTGTAAGCCTAGGGTTTTGTGACTAAGAAGCTTTTGATCTTCATGTTGATGAACTGAAGTACTTTGTAGCCAACATCTTTCTCAAGTTGGAGTGTTAGTCACGTACTGTGATTCGTGCATTAAACGGAGAGATTGTCGCTACATTACAAGTCCAATTGGGTATTAGGGTAAGGGTTCAACTGTAAGTTGGTATTAGGTACTGAGATTCTTTTTACTTGTAACCACTTGTTTTGATAATAGAGGATTCTTGATAGTGGTGACCTAAAAATCATCCGGTAGGGTTTTGCCTTAGAGGTTTTCCCCATTCATAAACAAATCACTGTATCAAATTTAATTTTTGCTGCACTTAGTTTATTTGGTGATTTGTTTATGCTACTATGTGATTGCATGTTAAGTTGGATTAATTAATTAACTCGGATAATTAATTAATTAATTTACCTCAAGGGTATTGGGAGATGTTTAATGAGATAGATGGAGATTTCAAAGATGTGGCCATAAGGATGTTTAAGTTCGGACTCCCTACGGACCATGAGCTGAGGAAGTCTTTAACTAGAAAGCCTACATGCAGCATGTGCCAGTTGATGGATCGTATTGATGAGTACAAGCGAGTCGAGGAAGACCAATAGTAAGGGGCCAAAGTGAATACTCCTGACCGAAGAGATTACAAGGTGGATAGGTACAACAGTAGTACGGTGAGAAGGGATTTTCTAGGGTTTGGAGGACAGTCCACCATGCAAGTAGTTAATACAGTTTTTAGGGAGCCTGTGCATCAAATACTAGAAAAAATAAAGATGATCTATACTTTAAATGTTCGAATAAAATGGGAGGACATCCATCTCAGTGAAATCAAAGTTTGCATTGTCAGTATCATCAAGACCGTGTGCACACTATTGAAGACTACAAAACCTTACGGGATTTTCTAGAGCAGTTGGACAAGGCCGAGAAATTAAAGCAGTTCTTGTCTTAGTCATCTGCACAAGGGGGAAAGATCGGGCCAACCCCTCATCGGGAGAACTATCTGCGGCCATCCTTGGGGACAATCAATGTGATTATGGCAGCTCCAGGTCGAACAAGTATATATCAATCTGAGGTGAAGTTTGTATCAAACTTGCATAGAGAAATTCTCACCCCTAAGGCTAAGCGAGGGAGGACGCAAGCCCGACCAACTCTTAGTTTATTGGATGAAGATAAGGCTGGAACTCATCAACCCCACGATGATGCGTTGGTAGTAACGATTCAAATTGGGGGCTATGATATGAAGAGAGTCTTAGTAGATCAGGGTAGTGGGGCAGAGATCATGTACCCTAATCTATACAAGGGACTAGGGGTTAAGCCAGAGGATCTAGACAGTTACGATTCACCCTTGGTGGGATTCGATAGGAAGATGGTTGTCCTTAAGGGTATGGTTAAGTTGCCTATTCAGATGGGTTCTAGAGTAGTGGAAGTGAATTTCATTGTGGTGGAGGCATATTCACCTTATACAGCCATTTTGGCGAGACCATGGCTTCATGCCATGAAGGCTGCGTCTTCAACTATGCATCTAAAGGTGAAGTACCCCTCTAGGGAGCAATTTGAAGAACTTGTTGGGAGCCAGGCTGTGGCATGGTAATGCTTGGTCACTGCTATCAGGCACCAATCCGAGGGCGAACCTTTAATGTCCTCGGATAGGGCTTTGTAGTAACCAATGAATGTGGAAACTCCCTCATGCGTTGTGGGTGAGGAAGCCAAATGTGAGGGGTTGGAAAGGGTGATGATATGTACTGACATAGAGAAGTTTTTTCAAGTAAGGGTACAACTGCCTCTTCAAGAAAAGGAAGAGCTACTGCCTTTCTTACTCGAAAACATGGACATCTTTTCTTGGAGCGCTTATGAAGCTCTTGGAGAGGACCCTAAGTTTATATGTCATCACCTTAATGTCAATCCAAATGTTGTCTCAAAGAAGCAACTACCTTGGCACTCATCCAAGGAACACGCCGAGGCTGTTAAAGAAGAGGTAACGAAGCTCAAGCGTGCAAGGGTAATAAAGGAAGTCTTTTTACCCATAATGGTTGGCCAATACAATAGTAGTGAAGAAGAAGAGTGGGAAGTGGAGGGTGTGTGTAGATTTCACAGATCTAAACAAAGCTTGCCTTAAGAATCCCTTCCTAATGCCCTAAATAGACCAATTAGTAAATGCTACCATTGAACATTCTCAGATGAGCTTTTTGGATGCCTTTCAGGGGTACCAACAAATTCCCCTAGCTTTGGCCGACCAGGAGAAGATTGCTTTTCTTACACCTATTGGGAATTATCATTATAAGGTGATGCCTTTCAAATTGAAGAATGTTGGATCTACCTATCAAAGGATGATGACAAGAATGTTTGAGTCCCAACTAGGCAATAATATAGAGGTTTATATTGATGATATGGTTGTGAAGAGCAGGGTGGTCGCTGAGCATTTAAAGGACAAGGAGATATTTTTAAAGTGTTGAGGAGGCACAAGTTATGCCTTAATGCTTCTAAGTGTTCTTTTGGTGTTAACCCGGGCAAGTTTTTGGGTTATATGGTCACGCATCATGGAATTGAGGTTAATCTTGATTAAATCAAAGTGATTAATGATCTACAACCACCTTAGAATCCGAAGGAAGTGCAAAAAACTAACAGGGATGATGGCTACCTTTAACAGATTTATATCTAGGTCAACAAATAGATGTAGGCCATTTTTCTAGCTGTTGCACAAATAGAAGGGGTTCGAATGGAATGAGGAGTGTGCTCTTGCCTTCCAACAGCTGAAGGATTATCTTTCTTGGCCACCCATTATGTCGAGACTCAAAAGGGAAGAAGTCCTCTTCGCTTATATTGTTATGGCTTCACATGCAGTTAGCTTAGTACTAGTGAGAGTGGAGGAAGGAGTACAGAGGTCAGTCTATTATGCGAGTAAATCTCTGCACGAAGTTGAAATTTGCTACTTGCTTTTGGAAAAGGCCATCTTGGTAGTGGTGCACACTATGAGGAAGCTTCCCTATTGATAGGCCACAAACTGAATGACCCATTGTGATAGAAATTAATTAATTAATTAGCCAAGTTATTAATTAATCAATTTATCATGCAAACGCGTGGTAGTATAAACAAATCACCAATAAAATAATTATGCAGCAGAAAATAAATAATACGATGATTTGTTTACGAATGGGGAAAACCTAACGACAAAACCCCCACTGGGTGATTTTCAAGTCACCACTCCTGAAACTCTACTATTATCACAACAAGCAGTTACAAGTAAAGGAATCCAAGTACCTTATTAACTTACAGTTGAACCCTTACCCCAATACCCAATTGGACTTGTTCTGTAGTGACAGTTCCCCTTTTAGATGCACGACTCTCAAGTACATGACTAACCAATTGCGCGAATCCCAGTACACGACTTCAATCACCAACTAAGAAGGTTGTTGGTTGCAAAGTTCTTTAGTTCATCCACACGATAAAGATCAAGAAGATGCTTGGTCACAAAACCTTACGGTGCACATACACAGCAACTTCTTCAAGAGAAAGAAATGAACTAGGGCAAGAACTTCGTCTCCAGTCACAATTTGCTTGAACAGAGTTTGCTCAAAACTTGTGCAACTTGTGAACACTTTGATGGCCCTTAAACTGATCCTTTTATATGTCTAGGGTTAGGAGAAAAGAAAGCCCAAAGACACATTCATGAATCCCAAGAAAATCAGATTGGAATTCTGACAATCTTAAATCTCGACAGATAGTAGGTGTCGAGCAGTTGTCGAGCAGGTGTCAAGCACACCGAATAAAGAACAGCTTCCTTAAGCTCGATAGATGCAGTTGTCGAGCTAGCTGTTGAGTTTTAATAATTTTGCACTCTGAACTTGTTTTCTTGAACAGACTTGAAAGTTTTAATACTTTATCTTGAAACAAAGTTTCTTGAAGTATTTAAATCATCCTAAATCTACCCAAATACAAGTAAAGTGCATTTTGTCAAAGGATAAGCAAATTACATAGAATCATGACATCTGTTCTTAACATGTGAAACACATATGTCCTAACACCCATTACTTTCAGGCACCCACCATTGTAGTTCTAAGTCAACTCCCCTTGTAGTCTTTATTGCAAAAAGTTGATTATACGGGGAGAGTTGCCAAATGGGGGACAATCTTGGGGGCCTTTGATATAATGTACATGCCACGTACTTTAGTTAAAGGACAAGTTCTTGTAGATTTAGTGGCTGAGTTGACTAAACCTCCAACGAGGGCAGAGGTTGAAGAGCATAGATTAGAGGGAAAGCTAGCTTAGACAATTTCTCCACAGTGGTTTACATCCTAGATGTTGTACATTGATGGAGCAGCAAATCAAAAGGGATCCGGGGTGAGGCTAGTAATAGTGTCCCCGGATGGAATCACTATTGAAAAATCTTTAAGATTAGGCTTCTCAGCCACGAACAATGAAACTGAGTATGAAGTTCTACTGATAGGGCTAGCTATGGTTTTAAAAATGGCAGGAAAAGTTGTCGAAGTGTTCTGGGATTCCCAGCTCATCGTGGGGCAAGTAAAAGGAGAATTAGAGGCCAAGGATTTAAGAATGCAAGGGTATTTAGGTCGAGCTCAGTGCTTGCAATCAGATTTTGAGTTCTTCACCATACAACAAATTCCTAGATGTAAGAATACATATGCTCACTCTTTAGCAACCCTTGTGACCTCTTCTGGCACATATCTACCTCGGGTAATACTTGTTGAAGATTTGCATAAGCCTGCTGAGGACCAGAAGGAGAAAGTTCTGGTTCACCAGATCAGGGTCGGACCTTGTTGGATGGATCAGTTGGTCTTATTCCTTAAGGATGGTGCCTTCCCTCTTGATAGGGGGAAGGTAGAGAAGATAAGGAGGAAAGCTCCTCACTTTTGGTTGTCTGAGGGGTAGAAGCTGTACAAACATTCTTTCTCTAAACCTTATTTGTTTTTTGTTCACCTTTAGGTAGTGGAATTGCTTCTAGAAGAATTACGTGAAGGGATATGCAAAAGTCACACTGGGGGCAAATCCTTATCCCACAGAGCTTTTACTCAGGGGTATTGGTGGCTGAATATATAGAGAGATGCCCAAGAATATGCAAAAAAGTGTGACTAGTGTCAGAGATTTACTCCAAACATTCATCAACCTGGAGGTGTACTCAATTCTTTGTCCAGCCCCTGGCCATTTACTTAATGGGGCCAAGATATTGTAGGACCATTTCCTAAGGCCACAGGAAATCAAACATGGGATTACTTTACAAAGCGGGTGGAAGTTGAGCCATCATCTAATATCAGAGACGTAGATGCCAAGAAGTTTGTTTGGAAAAACATAGTTACTCAGTTTGGCATCCCCCATACTCTCATCTCGGATAATGAGCTTTAATTTGATAATAAAGCTTTTAGGATTTACTGTTGTGAGTTAGACATCAGGAACCGATATTCAACTCCAGCTTATCCACAAGGAAATGGACAAGCTGAAGCGGTCAATAAAGTCATAGTGAATGGGCTCAAGAAGAGGTTAGATGAAGCAAAAGGAAGGTGGGTGGAAGAATTAACGCACGTTCTTTGGACATATCAAACTACTCCTCGTTGGTCAACCGAAGAAACACCTTTTTCGATGACATATGGGTCTGAGGCAGTAATTCCTTTAGAGACTGAGTTTCCAACATTAAGGACAAGCTTATTCAATCCGAACAATAATGATCGGCTGTTGGAGAAAAGCTTAGATCTAATTGATGAGCAAAGAGAAGCTGCCACAGTACAATTGGCACATTATTGACGAAAGCTTAAACAAAGGTATGATACAAGTGTGAAGGAGAGACCACTGATACTGGTTGACTTGGTGTTAAGGAAAGTAGTAGGAACTGTGAAGAACCCATCTTGGGGACAGCTTAGACCAAATTAGGAAGGGCCCTATCGCATCACCTCAGTGGCTAGTATAGGGGCTTACTTTTTAGAAGACTTAGATGGAAATGTTGTACCACACCTGTGGAATGTAAATAACATGCAAAATTACTATTATTAATGAAAAGGAAATCTTGCCCTTTTTCGTTTCTTTAACTATGTGTGTTGCTTTTCGGTAGTACATATTTCATTAAGTATTAAATAGAAGCTCGGTCATGCCTAGTTCCTCGGACCACATATCTTAGGTAAATTAATACCACATATTTCATTAAGTATTAAACAGAACCTCGGTCATGCTTGGTTCCTCGGAATACATACCTTGGGTAAATTAATACTCCATATTTCGTTAAGTATTAAATAGAACCTAGGTCATGCCTGGTTTCTCGGACCACATACCTTGGGTAAATTAATACTCCATATTTTGTTAAGTGTTAAACAGAATCTCGGTCATGTTTGGTTTCTCAGATCACATACCTTGGGTAAATTAATATTTCATATTTCGTTAAATGTTAAATAGAATTTTGGTCATGCCTGGTTTCTCAGACCACATACCTTGGGTAAATTAATACCACATATTTCATTAAGTATTAAACAGAACCTTGGTCATGCTTGGTTCCTCGGACCACATACCTTGGATAAATTAATATTACATATTTCATTAAGTATTAAACAGAACATTGGTCATGCCTGGTTTTTCGGACCACATACCTTGGGTAAATTAATATCACATATTTCATTAAGTATTAAACAGAACCTCGGTCATGACGGGTTCCTCGGACCACATACCTTGGGTAAATTAATACTACATATTTCATTAAGTATTAAATAGAACCTTGGTCATGTCTGGTTCTTTGGATCACATATCTTGGATAAATTAATACTACATATTTCGCTAAGGGTTAAATAGAACTTTGGTCATGTTTGGATCCTCAGACCACATATTTTGGATGAGTTAATACTACCTACCCCTCTAAATAACAAATTGAGTTTTAGTCTTATGGGGTCCACTAACACTTAGTGGGATGATGCTACTTATATGGTTAAGTGGTGAACAAAGGCCTAACTATGTCAATTCTCTATAGCCAACTCCTCACACCTGATTACAATTAGGAGTGGAACCTTGGTCATACGCAGCTCTTTGGATTGAATATTTCAGGTATATTGGTTTATCTTCAAGTTTAGTTATTATTTTGCTGACCATACAAAGGTTAGTTTTCCTTTTTGTTACCAATTGCATAAGAATTAATTACGCTGCTGAGTTAACACTCGAGTAAACGTTTATCTAAGTTAAAGGCAATGTTCTGCCCTTATAGTGATAATTTGAGATTGGAATTGACAATTAAACTATGTTCAATCAGAAATGATACTATTAATAACATGGGAATATTAATCACATAAACGAACTTGATACTTTCATTGAATAAAGCCTTGGAAAGGCCAAGGAAGTACAAAAAAGGGGGGGGGGTCTTTTTAAGTTTTTTTACTAAATATAATTATTTATATTTTAAATAATTATTAAATTAATTATGATGTCACTACAGTTCGACCCCATTTCAACCTCGATTTGATCTCAAATACCTTGAATCTTTCCCTTTTATGGTTCAATGAATGGTTGGGCTTTCAAAACCATGTTTAAAAGCTGGAATCGCATTTAGCATATAGGTTAATTTGCCAAAAAACAAAGTTGGCAAAAGTCATCGTGGTTGGTAGAAAGTGGAAAGTCACGAAGTCTTCAACTATTGTTAGTCTAGCTATCTCTTATCAAATAATGCAAGGATTATCCAAGAAAGCCTAATATAAGGTGCAGGGAAAGCACCATTGACCCCAAGTCCTTGGCATCTTTGTTAAGTTTAGTTGTTTAGGTCTTCCTAAATAATGCAAAATTGGTATATTACTAGTGGCGGATGCAACATTTTTGCCTGTTGAATGAAAGACTATCTTACAAAAAACAAACAAGAGGGTAATCAACTAAGAGAGAGAGGAAAAAGGAGAATGATTAGAGTCCTTGAAATACTGACATATCATCTAATAAAAAACTTATAGATCTCTAACAACGCCAAAGAGAAGCAAATGAGTAATATTTAACTTTCTAAAAACCTCAATACATATTTAACCATTTATATAGTAAAAAATAAATCTAAGATTTATCCCAAGTGAGTTCTAAATCTCCTAGTTGGCATTATGTAATAAATTATTAGTTTATATTACACTATCAATGTAAAACAATAATTGTTTAAAAGGAAAAGGCCAACATTTTATCTAGAAAGAGATAAAAAAAATGTTGATTTTTGCAAGAGCTTATTCATTTACAACACAAACTAAATTTAATTCCCAAATCCTGAAAAGATATCTCATGTGCCGAGCGCATACAAGAGTTTTGCTGGATCCCATATTCAATACAATTCATTTATTCAATAATAGTCACTTTTCGAATATAGCCAAGGATATGGCCAAGCACAACAAACTACCCTATTAAAAGCATTTTACAGACAACACATGCCATTGACAAACCTATTCGTTTGGATAAAGGAGAAATTTTATTATCAAAACAAACACAATTTACAATGATATCCAAACACTAAAACAAAATTAATCCCTGAAACACAAATCATTTGCAAATACTAACCTCCAAACTTTTGCAAATACCACTAACCTTATTTATAAGCCAAAATATTACAATCCCAAATTAAAACAACTATTCCAAACAACACAAGTAGATCACATCAGAACCAATGTTCAAAGCTCACATCAAATCCACGACCGAATATAACATTTGCAATCTTCAATTCAAAACTTTGACATCAATCTTTGCTATTAGATGATAGCTGATTCCACAATATTCGCACATGCACATCAGTTACTAAGGCCAACCCCTATGGTCACACTGTTAATGTAAAAATAAATTCAAAAAGAAAGTCAGTGGTTAAATAGTTATTTGGGGGAAAAAAAACACACACACACACACACACACACACACACACACACACAAGAATAAAATCTTGATGAAAAAGAAAAAATTGTTCTGCAGCTTTTACCAAAATTCGTCATGCCTTCATTTTTATCATTCTTTTTAAATACACATCTATGGACTGTGTAAGCACCTATACTCGTTGGCCATATTCTTTGCCATAAAGTTTGAGACAGATTAGTGATGGTTATGGAGTGGAAGAAGGAAACTAATCCAGAGTTTTGAGAGAAAAAGACCTCTATGGAAAGACTAAGGTCACTAAAACTAAATACAAATTGATGAGATTGAGCTTTTGGATTTCAAATTTATTTAAAGCTTTTGAATCTTGCCTGTTTATAAATTAAATTTATTTGTGTTTTTCCAATTAATTTTTTTTTAACTAGAGTTAAATTTATGTGGTTTTGTTTCATTTTTTCATTTAAGAAGTTAAGTCAGAGTTGTTTTAAATGTGTGGCTTTTTATTATTGGTTGGGACTACTTGGGACCTAGGTCTTAATAATTTCTCCTTAGAAAGACCTAATAGCATATACGAATTGAATAAAAATTCCCAGGAAAGAACTTACTTAACAACACAAAAGATCATCCAACTTCTACACACTTTGTGAAACCCATATAATGGTTTTAAAACCCAGACTATTCAAAGAACCGGAAAACAAAGGGGTTTAAGGTTTTTGAGGTTGGATAGAGGTCTAACTAAGGTCAAACCATGATGATGTTATGATTAATTTAAAAGTTATTTAAAAAATATATAAATAAATATAATAAATCAGTATAAATGGAAAAAATAACTAAAATAGTTCCAAAAAGTAATAATAAAAACCATCTTTCAAATGTATTTTTTATATGAACAGAATATTATTAATTGTTAAAAAAAATAATAAATAGAAAAATTATTAATTCACATTATACTATCAGGATAAGATAGAATTATATTATTGACAAAACAAATGTTTACAAAATTGTATATTTTTATGCAAATATGTATAATATTTGCACTAGGTTAATCTATAATATACACATGAATTTAACATATGAATACCCTTCAAAAAAAAAAAAAAACATTAACATATGAATACGTGGGTTTGTAGTACCAATAAATTACTGAAATTAGATATTTAAATGTCTTATAAAAAAATGCAATTAAATGAAAATGGTTTAAAAAAATTTAAAAGCAAATTAATGTAGAAACATGGCCACATGTCCAACTTTTTCATGGTAAGGGGTAGTGTCACCCATATTAGTACACAACTTCATTGGAAAAAGAAAAAAAAAAAGACTTGATTTTTTTTTTTTTGGTTTTGCCGTTTTGGGTACAAGTGATAGAGGAAGAAAGGAAACCCAAAGAAGTAAGAAGAATAATTGCAGAAAGAAAACACAGAAGATTGGAGAAGAAGGGAAACTGGAAAACGCAGAAGAAGCAGGGTAAAGATAAGGTTTGTGCTTTTCATTTCTACTTTATTTTGCGGTCTTGGTGATGGGCTGTCTTGGGACTGCATAACGTCGACGCCCCCATCTTTTTTTATTTTTTTATTTTTTTTTAGCTTCAGCCCGACCCGTCAGACCCAGCCACTGTATTTTTTGTGTAGAGCGGATTTTGGGTTTAAAGAACAACAGTATTCTCAGAACCAAATGGTAAAAACTGGGGGGAAAAAAAATATAAAAATCCAAACAGATAGGAAAA
The DNA here is from genome assembly GCF_001633185.2 of Quercus lobata. NCBI lineage: Eukaryota > Viridiplantae > Streptophyta > Magnoliopsida > Fagales > Fagaceae > Quercus > Quercus lobata. The sequence continues at coordinate 85,976,534 of NC_044907.1, read as the reverse complement.
AAATTACTATTGTCATTTCCTGGCAGCTAATGCGGCACTCGCAGCCCTTGTAGCCCTTGCAGCAATAACAACAGTCCCCTTTCGGCCCTGGCGGCCCAGGCGGCCCTGGATCCCCTTTCGGCCCTGGCGGCCCAGGCGGCCCTTTCGGCCCTGGATCCCCTTTCGGCCCTGGATCACCTTTCGGCCCTTGCTTCCCTGGAGGCCCTGGCGGCCCTATTACTTTTAGGCGGCAAATGTAAATCGCCCATGCGATTAAGCTAATTCCTATTATTAGAGCCAAGATCCACCCCAGCACGAACCACACGGATACTGATTGTGGTTGACTTCGTGCAGGCCATATGTTGTCATTTCGTGATGATGGAATGAAAGGGGGACATGGGGGAAAATGTTGGATTGGAGTAAACTCAAATGCTGGCGCTGTCGGTGGTGGAGGCGGAGTAAGGGAGGGTTGTGGTGGTGGTGGTTGTGAAGAGAGGGTTGGAATTAGTGGTGCAATGATGGTGGTAAACAACATGAAGAACAGGGCAAACATGGTTGAAATATTTGGATTTTGGAGTTGGAGGTGAAGCTCCGTCTGCTCTGAAATACCCACAAAGCCATGCTTTTTATAGTTGCTTGGATCACCATCGTTTGGTAGATAGTCTTAGGCAGTCTCAGACTTCACCGACCTTATTTTAATTTTTTGCATGAACCTCTTTTGTTTTATTTTGTTATTTTTTCCGAAAACAAAAATAACCCAAAAATAAAAAATAAAAAAGAGCCATGGGCCCTTGCGACATGGACCTTTTTATTTTTATTCATAGGAAAGTCGGTGCAAGTACAATAATACATGCATGCATCCACTTTCCAGTTGAATTTCCTAGACCGTACGTAATGGTTGTTAACTTCTCAGTTGTGGCTTGTGTGGCAGTCCTGATAGTGAGGTGCTTCAGGTAGTTGATGTCCAGTTGGGTTGTATCTCGTGTGCATGTGTTATGTAAGCTCTTACTTTTAATAAAATCCGCCCGTTCATGCAAGTTCACGCTGTGTAACTTGAAAAAATGACACATTTTTAAGATCATGGTCACATTGCAACTTCATGATATTGTTTTAGGGAGTCAGCAAATAGACGAATCTTGAGTAAGAGATAAATACTGTAATCTACGAGCTTATTTCAAATTTGTCCATACGATTAAGCTAATTAATATTGAGTGAAGAGAGGGTTGGAATTGGTGGTGATGGTTGCGAAGAGAGGGTTGGAATTAGTGGTGCGATGATGGTGGTAAACAACATGAACAGCAAGGAAAACATGGTTGAAATATTTGGATTTTGGAGTTGGAGGTGAAGGTCTGTCTGCTCTGAAATAGCCACAAAGCCATGCTTTTTGTAGTTGCTTGGATCACCATCGTTTTGTAGATAGTCTCAGACTTCACCAATCTTATTTTTTTTTTTTTTTTGCATGAACCTCTTTTGTTTTGTTATTTTTTCATTCTCTGCTGCTAAAAGCCTTAAAACAATAGAAAGCCTAAAATATTCCGAAAACAAAAAATTAACCCCCGAAAAAAAAAAAAAAAAATTTAAAATAAAGGGCTCACTGCTTTAAGTCCACATGGGCCATGGGCCCATGCGAAATGGACCTTTATCTTTTTATTACATTTCTATAAAGCATCGTAGATCTTTCGTGGAAGATAGAAGTCTTTGGTAATCATATTTGTTTTATCTCTCTCTCTCTCTCTCTATATATATATATATATATATATACATATATATATATATATATATATATAATTGAAGTCTCTGTTGGCATCATAATTTTTCACATCAACACAGCATAATATTTAAAAAATAAAAAATAAAATTATAAACACTATCTTTCTCTCAATGAAACTCTATATCTTTAACAAGTTCAACTTAAACTCAAACTCAAATTTTGATAATTTAACTCAAGATTAATTATGAACACACATTTTTTTTTAGTAAAGTTAAATTATGAACACTATAATTACAATATCACCATCTGTTATCAACTCTACCAACCTGTGACTCTATTCTCAATTTCTTCCTCTCTCTGCGTTCCAACTTCAAACTCACTAATCATCATGTTAAAGTTAAGTTTGATTTACTATTCTTTTTCCCCTTTTCTTTGCTCATTAGCCGTTTATGAAGCAAACAATTGGTCTGCATTGCTCCAATTTCCAAGACAACGTGCACCACGTGTGGTTAAAATTTGATGTTTTCATCGATTGAGGTTGTGGCCAAGTGTGAATTCTCTTTCTTCTTTAATTCTTATTAAAATAATATATATTATACTACATAACATTATAATATATATATATATATATATAACTATTATTAAACTATTATACATCATATAATATATAAAAAAATAGAAATATAACAGGATTTTTTGGGCTAAGCAAAACTATTGATCATTATTTTTTTTTATAGTAATTGATTATTTGATTAGATTTTTCATATATTGAGATTTGTCTACTTTCTAGCAAATCTTTAGTTTGTTATTATTTTTTTATGAATGAATAATTTGTTATCCCCTTCTTTGTCACTCTTATATTTTCTTCTCCTTTACTTTGATAAAAATATATATATATATATATTATAGTTTTTTTTTAATGTATTTTTCAATATTGATTTTCGTACATGAACCACCAAACCTTACACCTTACGTCTATGACTATATATGATTTCGTTTAAAGTTTAGACCCGTTAAAATTTAAAATTTATTATTTTATGGGTTCGTGTACTTTTTTTTTCTTATATTTCTCTTTTGAAGAGTCATATATTTTTTGAATTGTTTCAATAATTTATTCTTTAATTATATATCTTTTTGTTATTTTGACAATTTTAACATCTGAATTTGTATTAGTTTTTGCAATATTTGAACATGTTTAGCAGATTTCAATGACTATACCATATATTATTCTTTTGAAGGTAATCAATTTTTCTTTTATATTTCTATATTGTGTAATTATATACATTTTGTTTTGTTTCAAAATTTATAGGAAGTAAATCTTATGATTCTTTAATATTTTTTGGCATTTCAAAAGTTTTAATATTTGAATTATTTTTTTGACGATAACACATCTTTTTCTTATATTTCACTGTTTTGTAGTCACACACACACACATATATATATTATCTATAATTTGTAGGCAATAAATCTTATGATTCCTTTCAATAGTTATAACCATAGATTATTCTTTTGAATGTAACTTATTTTTGTCTTATATTTCTCTATTGTTTAGTCATATATATTTTGTTTTGTTTCAATAATTTCTACACCATGAATCATCTGATTTTTTAATATTTTTTGGTCTTTTATAAATTTTAATATTTGGAATTTCATCATTGAAAATAACAAAATCCATGCAAACATTAAAATAAAAGTTAGTGTTATATGAATATTAAAAATTTAAAATTAGAATTGTATTCCCGAATACTGATTTACTTTACGTGAGTAAAATATAGGATATTTTTTTCTCTTAATGTTTAAATGTGCATTTTTATACAGGATTCCTGAGTAATTAATGTAAATCCATGCCATATATTAAAATCTCTAAGTTATTTTACACATTTTTTGTCAGTCATTACACATCCAAGCAATGACTTTTTCATCAAATTGTAACACAAATTAAAGTCATACAAGAGCAAATCATGCAATGATGTAGTTTTTTTAATCAATTTAGGATCTTATAAAATCATTTTAGTCTACCTCACAAATAGGTAGGTTCCCGTGCATAACACGGGTTAACGGCTAGTTAATTATAAGAAGATACAAAAGTCCTTAAAAATACAAATAGGGTTCACTATTCACAAAAACCCTACATTCGATGAGCCATTTTTCTTAATATTTTACCACATGCTGCAATTACATCTAAATATTGATGTTACATCCACAATCACAACTGAATATTTGTAATGCACAATAATACATGCACCCACTTTCCTGTTGAATTGTCTATACTGGGACATGATGGGTTTCTCACAAAAATGTCTTATGCTTTGCCCCGTACGTAATGGTTGTTAACTTCTCAGTTGTGGCTTGTGTGGCAATCCTGATAGTGTGGTGTTTCAGGTAGTTGATTTCCAGTTGGGTAGTATTTCGTGTGCATGTGTAATGTAAATTCTTTCTTTTAATAAAACCGCTCGTTCATACAAGTTCACTAGGTGTAACTTGAAAAAATTATACATTTTTAAGACCATAGTCATAGTGGCAGCTCCATGATATTTTTCTAGGGAATTAGTAAAAAGATGAATCTTAGGTACTGTAAGGGACATATTTTTATGTAATTGGCATATCTTTTGACAAAACACACTTTACTTATATTTTGGTAGATCTAAGTAGGTTCAAGATGATCATTACAAGTGGTTACATTGAAGACATGAAGATTACTCAAGAATTGCTCAAGAAAAGTGCAATCTACAAGTCTCGATACCTCATCTACAGAAGCTCGATTTGTTGAGATTCATTAAAGCTTGACAAATGTCTCGATCTATAGAGTTTACGAGATTCAAACTATAGCCAACAACGTTTTTATTCTAAAAGGCTATTTGTTTATTGGTTTATATAATCCTTATTGGACTAGGAATTAAGAAAGCCCAAGGTTTGTGTATACCTATTTGAAATAGGAGAGCCCATTCAACTTTTATTTAAACAAGGAGGTGGAAAAAGAAAAATTTAACCCTAGAGAGCTTCATAAGGTTTTCTTTTTGAAACCCTAGCCTCCTCCTATAGAAGAAAGAGTTCTTGCTGCATTTTTTGTATGTCTTTGGGTTCTGCAATCAAGCAAAGTCTCTCACACCATCATTGAAGATCTTATTGGTGTTTCTATCTAAAGCTCTTGCAAATCATCTGCATCAATCCAAAGGTTGTTGTAGAGTTAGTCACGTATTGAGATTTGTGCAAAGGATTTAGTCATGTATTGGGATCCGTGCATCATTGGTTAGTCACGTACTGGGATTCGTGCATTGAACGGAAAGATTGCCGCTACAATACAAGTCAAATTGGGTATTGGGGTAAGGGTTCAACTGTAGGTTGGTATTTTGAGATAGGCCAAAGGGTTTGGTAAGATTCCTTATACTTGTAACCACTTGTAATTGATAATAGTGGATTATTGGGAGTGGTGACCTTAAAATCACCTGGTGGAATTTTGCCTTGATAGTTTTCCCCATTCGTAAAAAAATCACCCGTATCAAATTTATTTTTCGCTGCATTTAGTATAATTGGTGATTTGTTTGTGCTACCACACTATTGCATGTAATTGAACCTAATTAATTAATTTGCAAGGGGTCAATATATTTTTTCCCTAACAGGTACACTAGCGAAGCCAAGAAATTTTCCTAGGGATAGCCAAGTTAGTTATATCTACATTGTGTTAATGGGTTAAGCCTACATTAGTTCATCCTATATTGGCTCAAAATGCAAAAAACTCAAGTTAATTTGGCCCAAATTGTGGCCAAAAATAAATTACTTTATTTCATAAATAACTTTAAGTAAACTTGTGCCTATATTTTTTTCACTGTACTAAATTATTTGCACTTAGGTTTGAACTTAACTTCTTGCATTTTAGAGCTTTTCTAAGGAGTTACATCTAATGTCTTACATTTAGGATAAACAATTGGTTGACTAAGATTATGACTTCAAAGGGATTAAAGAAGAAGAATTACACAAGAACCTCTTATCTTGCCTACCATCTTCAAATGCAATTTTGTTTTTATGAGAAAAGCTGAAAATCCAACCGGATATACATTTTACAGCCCCAAGACAAGTCAATATGAACAATTGTCTTTTTTTTAGTTTTTTTTTTTTTTTATAGTTTTTTTTGCTTAGTATATTTTTTTAATTGATGTTGTATGTGATATTGAGTTTGCAATTTGGTACTCTTTTTAGTGAAAATATACAAGTAGTCAATTTAATGGAATGAGGTAGCTAAGTTTTAGATTTCAGGAATTTAGAATTTGAGGCAACCCCAATGAAGAGGAAGAGTACTTTAGAGTGTTTAAGGATCCATGGGTGATATATTAGCATATATTTGGTATTTTTTCTCTTGTGGTCCTATGCATGTTGGCTACGGTATTTGTAAAATTATCTTAATTCTGTAGAAAATAATAGATTGAAGTGGTTGAAGGCTACTACAACCTGTGCAATGTTTTTAATGTCTAATATTTGTGCGTAGATGCTCCAGAAGTGTAGAGCTTTTTTTTTTTTTCATTTTTTTTAATGTTGAAAATTTCATTAATTTTATTTTGCGGTTTAGGCGTACTTCGAATGAAGTTTATGCATGTGCCAATCACAAAAATTAATTGAAGTCTGTGATGAGATCTAGCACCAAAAACTGAACCCATCCACAACCCCCACATATTCTAATATGGCTTAATATGTTTATGCAATTACATCGTTTAAGTTACTATTACAAAATTAATAAATTTAGCATTTACATATTAGGTGCTGTAAAATATTTGGAAGGCTCAATAAAAGACATTGCATTATGATCTTCTTTGTCGAACATTGTCATATATACAGGTGGATGGAATTTTTAGAATACATTTTTATAATCCAAATATTGTTTACCTTATGAGTTCATTATATATTATTGTAGTTATGTCATTGAACAAAAGCATATTATTTATGGACAAAAAACTAATCAATTAACAATCACATTAGAAACAACACATTGAAGGTCATTTGAAAAATTAAGAGCTATCAATTTAAATACTAGGTAATTTTTTAATATAAGAAAACCCAAAAGAGATAACATATTCTTTTCATTACGTTTATCTATTATATGAATTGAATGATTTTTACTAGTTCAACAAATTAAAACAGCAGTTTTTATAAATTTCTGTTATTTTAGTCACTATATACTCAAAATTTTCTAACCTATATATATATATATATATATATATATATATATAGGTTAGAAAATTTTGAATTAAATTTGCTTTTGTTGCTTTGACCCACATCCTTGGATTCTCTCTTGCCCTTGTCTTGGGACTTATATTGAGAGAAAGCAGTTTGTTTGCGATCCTTATCACCTGCATTGACATTTGCATTTTTGACGAACTTCTTGAATTGTCTGGTGATATATGACTTTAGCTTAGTATCCTTATCATTGTCATCATTCTTGGTTTTCAAGGCCATATTCTTGCCTTTGCCACTTTTGCCAACCCTTGCTAACCCTAGTTCATAGGTTTGCAAGGTACCAATCAATTCAATCAAAGGAATAGAGTCAAGGTCTTTTGATTCTTCAATGGCAATGATCTTGGCATGAAATCTCTCTGGAAGAGATCTGAGAATCTTCTTATCAATCTTGGGCTCCAGAATCTGTTCTCCAAGATTGAATGTTGAATTCACTATGTCTTTGAGCTTGACATAGAATTCATCAAATGATTCATCCTTATCCATCATAATTTCCTCAAAGCTAGTAGTGAGCCTTTGAAGATTAGAGTTCTCAACAACTTTAGTGCCCTCACAACTGTTCTGAAGAATTGTCCAAACTTCCTTGAAATTGTTAGTTGAAGAGATTTTCTTGAATTCTTTATTTGTTATAGCACTAAAAAAAGCATTCAATGCCCTACTGTTAAAGTTGGCAGCCTTGATCTTGGTGTCATCCCATGTTGCAGGTGGCTCTTTAGGCTTTGGCCAACCTACTTCAATTGCTAGCCAGACTTTCTCATCTAAGGACTGCAAAAAAGCTCTTATGTGTACTTTTCAGTATGCATAGTTAGTCCCATCAAATAGAGGAATAATCAAAGATTGTTCACGATTCATAACAGTAGGGGTCAATGGATCACATAGCAAATATTAAAAACTAATCAGAGTGTGCCTGCTTTGATAACACTTGTTGGTTTAAGATAGCTTGACCCCGGTTAATTAATTATGTACGGCGACGAACCCCCAGGGTCATTTGGGCCTTGAACCCCAACTCTACAGTGTGGCCCATAGTCCTAACGCCCTTGTTAGAAACTGGGCTTAAGGCCCACTAGGGTCACGAATATGGGCCTTTTGTCATTGTGTTCGGCCCAGAACCTGCTAGGCAGGTCATTGTAGTATATGCTCATTAGTTTATGGCCTGGGGGTTGCCCTGTAAATCTCATCTCCCACGAGTGTAACTACTCAGAAAGGTCATACCCTAGATGCTCGGCATCGTCTTTAGAAGTACCTCTACCGAGCATCACCTCCCCGAAGTGGGAACCATTTCCAATGCTACTCTCTCTACATCCTACTCCCAACTAAACACTCACTTAGCGATAACAGCATTGGACCTCCTTTTCCACTAGCCATCAAAGTAATCATGATACTTACACTAATTTGGGGCTATAAATATGAGAAGCTAAGTGATAGAGGGTTGAAAGGTGGGGGAAAGAAGTTCAGAGTTGAGAGCAATAGAGTCATAAGAGTGAGAGGGAAAGAAGACAATGGTGGATGAGATATGGTTGGGTCTCTAAGCTAGAATCGCCAAAGTAGGAAATCCAAAGCCTACATTACAAATAGATTGTGAGCCCAAGAGAAAGCCAGACTGTTGATCTTGTTTTGGGTGCGCACAAATTCAATTACCTAAGTTGATTAATTATGTCAAATTACATGAAAATAGTGGAGGCACCAACAAATCACTAAATAAACTAAATACAGCAGAAAATAAATTGAACACGGTGATTTGTTGACAAATGGGAAAAATCTCGCATGGCCAAAAACCCACCGGGTGATTTTATGGTCACCATTCCCAATAATCCACTAATCAACAATAAAGCAGTTATAAGTATAAGGAATCTTACCAATTACCCTTGTCCTATCCCAAAATACCAATCTACAGTTGAACCTTTGCTCTAATACCCACTTAGACTTGATTTTGTAGTAGCCTTCTTTCCCTTGATATATTGAAAGTTCGAATTTGTGTGAAAACATAAGAGCTGTTTAGACCCCCAAATTAAAGATTACGGCTTGGTTGATTTTATTCTAACTTAAACTAAGTGCGAAATAGAGTAAATGCGAGTGAATAAACAATAAAACTACTCTAATAGATATTCATTAAAACACAGCAGTAAAATGAAAACTAAAAGAGTAGAGAAGAAGAATGCTAACACAAAATAACACGTTGATATGTTATCGAAGAGGAAACCGAAGAGCTCGACAAAAAACCTCACCGCCGCCCTTCAAGTAGTAAATCGATCCACTTGAGAATAAGTTGGAGTACACGAATAACAAAAGACCCTCCAAGCATAATCTACCCTATGTACTCAATCCCTCCAAGCTCCTACTACCAATTGACTTCGCCAAGCCTTGTCTTCTCTAGCTCTTTGGATCAAGCAATTCAGTCCGATTTCATCCACCAAACAAATGGCTTCTTCCAATACTTCCCAGCAACACCAAAACCTCACTTGACACTTAGAATGAGTGTGGTAAGTGTTTGGGCTATCAACTTCTCAAGGATTTGGAAATGGAGAGGTAGGAGTTGAGGAAAACCACAATGGATTGTGTAGAGGATTGTGGATATAACAATCTCTAACTCTTAAAGGTTGTGGTTAGGGTTTTCTCTCTGAAAAGCACTCCTCTCAATATGTGGGTAATGAGGGTATATATAATGGGTGTAAAGACATGAGGTATTAGATATGACAAAATAGCAAAACAAAATGTTTCGTGGGTATCTCATGGGAAGGCCTTACCTGTGAGATACTCATGAAAACCAGCTATCACCATCTGTCATAACTCTTCGCATTCCAGTCATGTGCTGAGCACATGCTTCACTTTGCTGGAAGGCTACTCGCAAGCAACCCATGAAAACTCCTTGATCTTCAATTTGCCTTGAGTCTTCACACTTTCTCTACACACAACCCATACAATGAAATCCCACATAAAATATAGGGTACAAAAGATTGAACATAATTACAATCAAATTTGGCACAGAATTAAAGCCAACACAAAAATAGTTGTAAATCACAACTTTACATGCACCAACCTCCAATTTGTGACTAACCTTTTGCACAGATCCCAAGTACGTGACTAACTCCAGCAACTTGAATAGATGTTATTGGTTGCAAAGTTCTTCACTTTATCAACAATGAAGATTTGGAAGCACTCGATTACAAAACCCTATGACGTACAAACGTAGTAACTTCTCATAGAGAAAATAAGTCTCTCGGTCTCTGTATCCATGCATGACGGCCTTTAAAATAAACCTTATATCTGTTTAGGGTTGTGAGAAAAAATACCCCAAAAAATATGCAAGGCTGGGTCGAATTTCAGATCTGGAAATTTTGAAGTCGTAATTCTCGATAGATCAAGTTGCTGTCGAGCTATCTATCGAGCTTCATATTAAGTCTCAATAGTAGGCTTCTATCGAGCTATCTGTCAAGACTTAATGAATAACTTTTTTTCACTTGTTTCTTAGACCAATCTTCATGTCTTTAATACTTGACTTGAACAACATGTTTTTTGAAGTACTAAACCCATCTTAGATCTATCAATTACAAGTAAAGTGTATTTTGTCAAAAGATTAGCCAATTACACAAAATATGACCCTAACACTCTCCACTCACATTCACCATCATTTATGTGTTCTCCACTCATACATCCCTACATGGAAAGTACTTGCACACCGCATCCAAAGATCATTCTACATATTTGTATCCTCTCATATCTTTCCTACAAGGAAAAATCCTACGTTTATAGGATCTTTGTCAACCCTACACCCCTATGTAAGTACCAAGTCTTCTCTTCTCCACAGTATAAGAATTTTCCTAACTCTTACACTTTTGAGTTATTGGAGATTATTCTATTATTAACTTAACTTTAGGAGGGTTTTTAGCTAGCACCCCATTGATGCTCTCTATAAGGGTAGTTTTTTATACTCATACAGCTAGGTCTGAGCATTGTGGACCGATGAATGAAGGAAAATTGGGGTTTAAAAATTTTGGTAACTTTGTTTTGTTAGGGAAGCTTACATAGAGGGTTTTGTGTTTGTCTTGGAAAAATAGATTATGTATTAAAGTCCTCACTGCTAAGTATAAGGTGGGCAATAATTGGCTGAGAGCAGGTGTAGCTAAGTTTGGAAAGGGTCAACCTATTTTGTTTGGAAAAGAGCATTTGTAAAATTGTGGGAAAGATAGACAAAAGGTTGCAACTAAATGAAAATATTTGCTTATTTCCAAAAAGGATAAAATTGTTTGATTTTAAATTTTAGGAGAAAAAAATGTAACATACTACCAAACATAAAATGAAAATGCTTTTTTTCTCATAATAATGATAGAATTTTGTAACAATTATACGAAGGTTGTATTTGGAAGCTTGGATTTAGATTTGGATTTGAATTTTAAATTAATAGATTTGAAATGTCTTGATTTCAAATTCATTAATTTTAGGAATTATTTTAAATTCAAGCATTTCAAAAGTTTAAAATTCTTAGTAGATTTGTCAAATCCAAATTCTTGACAATTTTTAAACTGTCCAAAAATATATTTGAATTTCAATCACCTAAATCCAAATTCAAATGTTCAAATCATATCATTCAAACACACCATTAAAATATTGATTTAGAAAATAATTTAAAAAAATGATATTAAAAAGTGATATTAAAAACTTTTTAAAAATAATTTATTAATAATTTTTCTAAAAGAACACATTAACCTGCTCGTGATAAGATATAATACTATTATAATATAACATTATTATAATATATGTTAATGGATTTCATATTAGTTTAGGAATTATTTTTAAAAATTTTCTACATAAAAAATAGCTATTTTTTTGATAATTTTTTTATACCTTCCATCAAAATGGTATTTAAACATTTTTAAAATAACCTATTAACGAATACTAAGAGTGCCAAATAAATAAAATATATCCCTCCGCATTGAGCCACGTGTTTTATCACCTGTGCTGCACCTACAAAAAGTGATTGCTACCTAAGAATTCTAGTTTAGCAAGCACTATTGTTACCTTCAATTCAGCCAAATAGCAAATACTAGTTATGCCCTCCGGATAGCTATACATGTGGAAGTGGACCGTGGCCGTGGGACATTTTGGGCAGTCTATAATTTGGGGACTATGGAAAGAGGCTTTTAATGAGACATTAATATAGATTTCCTGTCTCTGCTGCAGAAGAATTCTTATTTTCTTTATTTTTTAGTTGCTTTTTGGGAAAATTTAACTAATGTACCAGATTTAAAAATTATTTTAAAAATTTTTATGTAAAAATAAAAATAATTATTTAAAAAAAATTTTATGTAAAATTTTTTATGTAAAAATAAAAATAATTATTTTTTAATGATTTTTTAAAGTTAGATTTTGTTTGGGATCTGCTTATTTTGCTGAAATTAAATTTTTTTTTGCTGAAACTACTAAAGATAAAGGTAAAAATTAGCTGAAATAGTATAGTAAGATTTATAAATAATACAAAAAGTACAATAAAACCTATAAATAATAAAAAACATAAGTTGAGTAGTTTTTAAGCTAGAGCCAAATACACTTAATGAAAGTTTTAAAAACATTAATTTAGAATATATTTTTATAAACTGTTTTATGAAAAAATTAAAATTAATAGTTTTTTAAAAAATTATTTAATGTATGCCTTTAAGGCACAAATTAATTATTCATTTTACAAAAAATTTTATGAAAAATTAAAAAAAAATTTAAAAAGTTAATCACTTTTTTGTTTTTCCATAAATTTTTTTCTTAACATGGCTTAGGAACATATGCCCTAAATAAAATATGAAACTCTATTAACAATTGGAAAATGTTATAATGTCGTGATAAGAATGAAACTTAAAAAATTTATTTTTAATGTAGCGATGGTTGATGCCTCACTACAAGTAGCGAGGATATTGTGCATCGTTAAAAATTTTGTTAACTTAGTGAGACTAATGCACACTTACTTTGGTTGGGTTTAGACAAAAATTTGCTAAAATGTTAAATTGGAGAGGCTAATATAAATGTTCTTAAAATACAACTCTAACCATCTGTCAAAAATGCAAAATGTTTTTTGTTCATGAATAGTCACTCTCTTAGAGCATTCTCATTAGCTATTCTATAAAAGAATGTCATTTTGACACACTAAAAGTCTACTTTATTATTTTACCACATCATTTTATAATATCTCATTCATCAGATGTTTTATTCTTTAATTTTATACATTATAATAATATTTACAACACATTAAAATAATATATTAACTCCTCTCATCAACAACAACAACAATGGCACAGCCACTACTGCTGCAACAACGGCCACCAACAACAAGCACGGCCACAACAACAACACCAACAACCACCACCGGCACAAACCCACATCCAACAACCCCACCTTAAAAAAAAAAAATTCACAACAACCCAAAAAATAACCACCACAACCACTCAATAATCACCACCACAACCACAGTACCACTACCACAACTAACCCACAACCCACCACTTTCACAAACCTCAAAACCCATCCCAAATCAAACAAACCCAACCTCCAATCCTTCTAGATAAACCTGAACCTCACAACCTACCAACAACAACAAAAAAAGCCACCACCACAACCCATGAAAATCAACCAATAGCCACAACAATAAAGAGGGAAAGGCGAACATAGGGGAGAAGGAAGAGGGTGAGATCGACGACAGCCTCGGGGTGAGATTAGCCATGACTGGAGAAGGTGAAATCGTGAGTGAGATTGGCAAGATCGAGCGTGACTAAGCGAGATCGATGGCGGCCGACGATATTGACTGCGACTGGGCGAGTCGGACTATGAGCGAGATCAGTGGCAACGGCTTTAGAGGGTGAAAGAGATTGAGAGGAATCGGTGAGAGGAATAGAGGTAAGAAAGATTGGGAACCGGTGAGAGAGAAAAGAGAATAAAAAAATAGAGATGCTACGTCTATAACATTTTTACAACAAATCATAGGTGGTTAGTTGTTTTTGGTTCAAATTTCAAACTAACGCTAAGATTACTTTTTTACCCCAATAATAACAACTAGTAACAATTTGTCACTTAAAATTTATTGTAAAAATGTTGTAGACATATTATTTCTCTAAAAAAATATATTAAAGCTTATACCATTTCTGTCAGTGCACTCTCATATTTGAGATTGTACTGTTCACTCATGCCAAATATTTTGACATTTATGATACTGATGAGAGGGATTTTTTAGTATTTGATGTGTCAAATATCAAATATTTAACATTTGATACATCTGATGAGAATGTTCATAATTTATAAAGTTACTGTTCATTAACAAAAGAAATTTTCAAGGCAAAAAATTGTTGAAGTCAAAATAAATATTTGTTTTTATTTCCTCTATTCTTTCGGGAATGGAGAAAGATTAAAAAAAAAAAAGATTAAAGTAAGAATAAAGAAATAATAGTTAAATAGGCTTGAGAAAATAGAGTGCCGGTGGAAAGGTTTTTTTTTGAAAAAGTAAGCAAACAAAATGAAAAAGTAACTTTTGCTTTGGAAATTGGAATATATGATACTCTAATATATGCCACCGACACAAGTTGCTCTATAAGTATCATTTATATCAACCCTAACCACAAAATTTCGGAAGTGTGCGGTGACAATTATCATAAAAGTACTAGGTTTGTCCATATTATTTGTTCAAAGTCTTTCCGCAATAATTGAATAGACCGTGTATCTATATCACGAGATGCTTTTGCAGTGCAATAATTGAATAGATCAAATCACAGTGCAATAATTGGGAGAAGAGAGAGACGCAACTATTGTAGGTCAATATATAATTGATAACCTTTTTTAATAATGTTTTCATGCAAAAAGAAAAAAGAAAAAATATTATTACACTACCATGGGCGCCATCATTTGTCTTGTTCGGCAATCAATTGCCTCTCATCTAGCCAATCTTCTATTCGGCTTAGCAATGAAAGCACCCTTCTTCCAATCAACTTCAAGCATCTTTCACATTCTTAGATTATTAGATGAATGACTAGGGTCTATACTTTAATAATAACATGAACATGCATTGATACATAGATACTGTGATGTAATGAGGTAAATCATGTATATGAATATGAATGTACATGATGGCATGATTGGATATGAGGATGCCATGCTTGAGTGATTGGATGTGTTTGTCATTATAAATATGCATGTGATAATTCTTGATTATTGCCTTGTTGATACTATTGCCTTGTGACATGCTTGCTGCCCTTGGAATATACTTTCCAATGCCATGATAAATGAATGTTTAGAGTTTGGGGATGATATGCCGTGTTAAATTCTCTAGATGGATATTAGAGCGTGTGTGTGTGTGTGTGAGTTTAGAATAATATGTTAGGAGACCCTTTTATAAGATTAGGATTTGGAACACAATGAGTGGAGGCCGACTTACAGGTTGGGTGGGGTTGGGTGCTTAACACCTTCCCATCTCCATATCTAAACTTTAGACAAGTGCTTTGGTAAAGATTAGTCCTTCCACAAAAACGCTATATAGATGGTTTCTAGATCTAATCTAGGTGATGACTACATTTACACCCTCTGCTTGGTCCACCCTAGGCCGAGATGTACCTTCCTATGAGGAAACCACTAAGACCCAACATGGTGGGGGCACTTGCGCCCACACTGTATAAGACTTTTTTCAAAAGTTTTAGCTTACGAATTAAAGGTCTTACCAAGGGTCATCATAGAGCACCATTTGGCTTTTGCAAAAGACCGTCTTATTTTTAATAACATTCTTGCTATTTTTGAGACTTTGCATTGCATGGACTCACAATTCAAGCAAATCTAGTTGTATGACACTTAAGCTAGATATGAGTAAGGCCTATGATAGAGTCGAGTAGGTTTTTCTTGAGAATCTTATGAGGAGAATGGGTTTCAGTGACCACTAGATGAATCTCATTGTGTTTTGTTTGAAAACAGTTACTTACTCAATCCTTGTTAATGGAGAGCCCAAAGGTTTAATTCATCCATCAAGGGGAATAATACAAGGAGATCCATTGTGCCCTTTTTTTTTCTCTTGTGTACTGAAAGTTTGCATGGGATCATTAAACAAGTAGCTAGAAGGGGTGAGACTAAAGTTGTTTGTTTGTTTGTTTAGACCCCTAAAAATAGATTGTTTAACCCTAGTGAATTAGCCAAGTAGTTACTTAGGTTAATTATCAGATCTAGGTTAAATAGCAAAATATCATATCATACAGTGTGGAAAAATAAAGAAGACAACGATATGATTACTTAGGAAAACCAATGAAACAATCCAGTTTAAAAGTAAAAAATTTGGGGATGATTTAACCTAACTATCCTTAAGGTAAACAAATTCACTATGATAGAATGGAAGTTTACAATAGATTTTCTCCCTAAAATCTAAAGCTACCTCTTGTAAAACTTACTCACACAAGCACGTGCAACTTCGAATTCACGAACTCTTCTATCTTGAATCTACAACACACAAACACCCACGTTTTTTATTTTGAGATCCCACTCAAATGTTTAGATCATCAATAGTAGTTGATCTTGTTATGGCAACAACTTCTACAACATTGGATCTTGAGTTTTTTCAAGGAACAACACGGTAGAAGAATTAAGAGAGCTTTAGGTACAAAAACCCTAGATCTAAAATAGGAGACACGAGATGCATTCTTCTCTCTCTCTCTCAAAATCTCTCTAAAACGTGCATTAGGGTTTCCTTTATATACTAGAAGTGTTTCACCTGAAACCTAAATCTAAAGCAGAGTTTAGACTAAAATAGAATTCTGCAAAAATTTCATGTCTGCAATTTTCGATGGGTCGAACCTGTTTTTCAATCGGTTGAACTCTTCAAAAATTGAATTTTTCTTTTCTGCAACTTGCATATTCTTGTATTCAAACTTGCAGCACCTTGAGCATTTTCTAATCAAACCTATAGATTTAGGAATCTATATTTAGACAACTTAGTGTTCATGGTTTGCCAATTGTTCTAAGCTTTTAGAACCTAACAAAAGTTTTCTCTCTATGCAAAAATGGACCAAGACTGACACATCTGTTTTTCGCAGATGATAGCCTCTTTTTTTTTTTTGGCAAGGCAACCTTAGAATTGAAGAGTGTGACTAAGTCCTAGACATGTTATCTACTTAGGAGGGTGCCTCTGGTCAAAAAGTGAATCGAAATAATACTATCATCTTTTGCAAGTCTACTCCAAAGGCTACGAGACAAATTATCAAAGGTATTTTAGGGGTCTAAGAGATTAAACAATATGACAAATATTTCGGTCTTCCATCTCTAATGGGTAAGGGGAAGAAAGCAAGCTTCAATTATATTAAGGAAAGAGTTTGGAGGAAGCTACAAGGCTAGGAGAGCAAGTTGTTATCTCAAGCAAGGCAGGAAGTCTTGCTTAAAGCTTTCATTCAATCTATTCCAACACATGCCATGGGTTACTTCAAACTTCCTTTCCTAACTAAAAAGTTTTGGTGGGGACAATGTGGTGATAGGAGAAAAATTCATTGTCTCAAATGGGATGAGATTGCAAAATCTAAAATGGTGAGTGGTATGAGTTTTAGAGATTTAGCCCTTTTTAATGATTCTTTGTTGGCTAAACAAGCTTGGAGGCTTTAAGGTGCATAATAGGGACTCTTTGTTTAATAGAGTCTTGAAGGCAAGATTTTTCCCAAATGGCACAATAATGAAGGCTAAAGATTCAAAGAGGGGCTCTTATTCTTGGAAAAGTATATTAAAAGGTAGGGATGTCATTGCACGGGGTGCTTGTTGGTGGATTGGTGATGGTAAGCCGGTGAAAATCTAGAAACATCTTTGGTTGCTAGTTAAGCATCCTACTATGATGTCCCTTGTGGAATCTTTATAGAAGGCTACAGCTGACTTGTTAATTGATCCCTCTATGAGAAATAGAACACAGGTATGATTGATGACATCTTTGTTCCACAGGAGGCCGAAGCCATCAAGAAAATACCCTTAGCCTACCATACAACAACCGATTCTCTCTTTAGGCATCTAGCACAAGATAGGAATTACCCTTGTAAGTTTGGCTATCGTTTTCTTAGGATGGAGACAGAGCTTGACCATAGAGTGTATCCTTATACACATGATACTAGACTTTGGAAGAATATAAGGGCTTTACACTCTCCGAACAAGGTGAAGAATCTTATTTGGAGAGCTTGCAGAAATTCTATGCCAAGCAAAGGTAACCTAGTTCACAGGATTGTGATTGATAGTCCATCTTGTGACCAATGTAACTTGGTCCTAGAAGCTCCTCTTCGTGCTCTTTGGTCCTATCCTATGTTAGATGATGTGTGTAATGCCTCTATCTCTTGGGATTTTTGCATGTCCACTAGCTTTTCGAACTTCAACGAATTGGTCTCTTGGATTATGCAGAAGTAAAAGAACTTAGAATGGTTTACTATGATAGCATGGTCAATTTGTACTCAAGTTAAGAAACCAGGTTAGACTACACCAACCTAGTCGTAGCATTGATCAGATTGCTCGGGTTTCAAAGGAAAAGGTATGATGAATTCATAGCAATCCAGCCTCCCCCACTCCCTTTGCCTCCTAAGCCTCATGTCCGGTGATGACCTGCCCTAGCTTACTTATATAAAATAAACTTTGATGACGTCGTGTTCCAAGTTGAAAATAAATTGAGCATTGGTGATCATTAGGGATAATCAAGGTATGGTCATAGCATCTCTATCTTATAGGTTCCTCAAGCATTTCAAGCTATGGAAATTGAGGCTTTGGCAATTGCTCGGGCTATTGAGTTTTCTCAATCCATTTTGGAAGGCAATTCGAAAGTGATAATAAAGGGTTTAGTTGAGAAGGGTAGGTCTTTGGCTCCCTATGATCTTTGGGTTCAAGATGCAAGGATTTTTTCTAGGTTTTTTACTAAATTGCTTTACCTTCATGCTAAAAGAGAAGGTAATATGGTTACTCATAGTTTGACTAGGTATGTTATCACTAGTTTGGAATGTGTTGTGTGGATAGAAGATGTTCTTACACCACTTTCTTCTTTAAGTTAGGTTGATATAGCCGGTTTTTCTTAGTAAAATTTTAGTTTTGTTCCTAAAAAATAATATTGATCCCACCCCACATCACAATTACAAACGAACAAAATTTAAGCACAATACCTTAAGTGTTATTTCTTAGGCATCCTTCTTAAAATTCAGTCATGCGGCTTTTTTCTCATAGGATGAAAGTGTATTTTAAGTTAAGTAGTCACATGTCTGAATTTTAAAAGATAAATCTATAAAACAACAGCTAAATATTGTACCTAAATTTTGCCGTACAAACAATATCTTTGTCAAAAATCTTTGATTTAGCACAATGCTTTTTTGGTAGTAAACACAAATAGTGTTATGCAGATCATCACCTTTTTAAAAAAAATTTAATTATTATTATTATAATAACTAATTTGGACTCACTTTGCAAAGAGCTGGTAGCTCTGTTTAATATTTTTGAGCTATGTTCATGGTCTCTAGTGGACTTTGAGTGCTTGATTTAGCTGTGATCTTGATCATAATTTTTTTATTATCTAATTTATCTCCTCTTGCACCGTTAGTTCCTTACTTTTATTCTAAGATCATAAACATAACAAATATGATCATTAACAATGTCACAGGGCGTAACTAAGAAATTTTTTTTGGGGGCCAAACTTATTTTCATCGACTATATCTTTAAAAATAATATAAAGGATTTAAAAAAAAAATTAATCCCCAAACCTTTTGCAAAAAATAGTATTATTTTTATTATTTATTATTAAAAATAGCACTTTGGCCTATAGGAGAATAATTTCACTACAAAAAACGCAGCTACAGACCCAAAAAATGCAGCTATAGGCTATAGCTGCGTTTTCTATAGCCGCATTTACAAACGCAGCTTTTACTGTGTGACAATAGCCCCCTGTGGGGTCTATAGCCACGTTCTTTTAAACGCAGCTACAGGTCCACCTATAGCTACATTTTTCCACCCCCTATAGGCTGAGACTTATAGTTGCGTTTTGTAAAAAATGCGGCTATAGACCCGTTTTGGGCTACGTTTAAAATGCGGTTATAGCCTGGACCTGTAACTGTGTTTTTAAAACGTGGTTGTAGGTTCAGATCTATAGCTGCATTTTCTATAATGCAGCTATAGGCTAAGACCTATAAACCAGTAAAACCCAGTGACAAAAAAGTGAATCTAAATATAAACTAGCAAGAAACAGCAAATAGCAATAATGTTGATATGTCAAGTTTTAAACTTTTCTACAAAACAATTAACATGCCATACCCTTCTCAAAAGAACATCCCTATCTCATTGTGTACAGGGGCACTGATAAAAAATTTCACCTTAATTTACATAGAAAATTATGGGGAGAAACCCTTTGTTCAGCAATTTTGGTTCTCTCCTCATAACACAAGTATCATTATCAAACAAGCATAAGCATATACAAGTAAAATATTAAATTAAGATAAATTAACAAGACTATGAATATAGATCCAGGTTTCAATGTTTAGATTTAAGACAATTTGGAAGAAATAAGGCATCAAGCGGTGGCCTGTGTGAGTGGCTATCAACTAGCAGCCTAACTAGCTAGAAACTACAATTCTAACTACAATTCTATGCTGTATGCAGATATGCAGATATGTATAGAATGAAAATTAATAATTGTTTAAAAAAAAATGTTACAAAGTGAAGTTGTTAGCTTGCTTCGCCTATATCATCTTCTCCAACAGCACCAAAAGGTATGATTTTGGCACCAAATCTTGCAGCCATCCTGACAAACTCAAATTGTTCTGGCCACATTAACTTGTATTCTTCACCCTGAAAGTACAAAAATCCAAGAATTTCTAAACTATTAAAGTTGCATATTGTAAAGACCACATCCCATTTATGTTGAAATGAAATACACAATCAATACATTTGAAAAATAGTACCCGTGTCTGCACATGTCAATTCATATAATTGTATAAATCACACAGGAGCTTAGAGGGAGAGAAGGCAACACTTTGCATGATGAGATCTGTTAGGACATATGTGATTCATGTTAGGAACATATGTCAACATTTTATGTAATTAGCTAATCATTTGACAAAATGTACTTTACTTGCAATTGGGTAGATCTAGGATGTGTTTAATGCTTCAAGAAACAAGATTTCAAGTTCAAGTGTTAAAGCCATGCAAGTCTGTCCAAGAATCAAGTGAGAAAGTGTAGGATTTTAAAGCTCAACCGCTAGCTCGATAGATGGCTACCTATCGAGGTTTATGAAATTCAGTTTTTCAAGCTAATTTTCATCAAATTTGTGAATGTATGTTTGGGCTTTCTTTTCTCACAACCCTAAACATATATAAGGATTATTTTAAGGGCCATAAAAGGTTACGCACAGTTGCACAAGAGCACAATTTCATAAGTGTGAAGAAGAGTGTGACTGGAAACCTAGTTTGCCCTAGTTCTTCTTTCTTTTAAAGAAGCTGCTGTGTTTGTACACCATAGGTTTTTGTGACCAAGCAAGTTCATGATCTTTATTGTGTGATAAACTGAAGAACTTTGCAACTAACATCCTTCTCAAGTTGGTGATCAAGTTGCGTATTGGGATCTGCGCATTTGGTTAATCACGTACTGGAAACCGTGCATTTAAAAGTTGAGATTGTCACTACAGAACAAGTCCAATTGGGTATTGGGGTAAGGGTTCAACTGTAAGTTGGTATAAGGTACTGTGATTCCTTTACTTGTAATTGCTTGTTTTGATAATAGTGGATTCTTGGGAGTGGTGACCTTAAAATCATCCGGTGGGGTTTTTGCCATGTAGGTTTTCCCCATTTGTAAACAAATCACCGTGTCAATTTAATTTCCACTGCATACTTAGTTTAATTGGTAATTTGTTTATACTACCACACATCTTGTTAATTTGATTAATTAATAATCTTGGCTAATTAATCAATTAATTCATCACAAGGAGTCAATACGTTTTTGGCCTATCAAGTGGTATCAGAGTAGGCATACTCTGATTAGGGTTAATCATTATTGTGTGATCCATTGACCCCTGTTTGTCATGGATAGAGGATAGTCTCTTATTATACATCATCATCATGAAAGAAAACCACTTACCCTGGACTAAAGATGCAAAAACATGAAATGAGCAACAACACTATCAATGAACCACAAAACCAATTAGTAACTAGGAAACAAGGAAACCAATTAGTACCACTAAATATTTGGTATCAGTATAAACTATACATTATTATTTTCACAAAATATGGCGTTGTAATAATATTTGTGAAAATGGTTGTTTAAACTTGTGCTAGGACTTGCCCAAAAGATTTGCTAAAGGCATGAACGTGTAACAATAGGGCAGAACCTATGACTAAAGAATAGAACAGGATGAATCATCTGTTTTTGCTTTTATTTTTATTTAAGTTTAAACAGTTGAATGGATTTCTTTTCGCCAAAATAACTAGAAATCATGTAATACACTAAGCAAATAGAAACCAATGTTGTGTTCTTCTAAGAGAATAAGAAATCAAAACACCAAACACCATCCGTTTTACTTATTGTAAAAACTAAAAAGCACATGTTTATGGATTAAAAATCTCACCCATCTATAAGAAAACTTTCTCGGACATCAATGAGGTGTACACCTCATTGATTCTATAAAAGTGCATGTGGATCCCTTTTCAAGCCCCAAATAAAAAAGATTTGTAATGACCCAAGGAAAAGTGTTAGCCACATCTACGCTATACCTCAAAAGGACTAGTCACAATTGAGGCTCCTTACAGTTTAATAAAGCCCAGTTCAACCCAGTAAATACCCGATGTGGGATTCATCACACACCCACACACATCACACAATCAATCAAATTGGGGCATCACAATCTCCCCCACTTAAATCCCTAACGTCCTCGTTAGGGCCCACTTTGTGGGATAGTGTTTCTGAGCCCACATGGGATTAACGGGCCGGCTCTGATACCATATGTAACGGCTCAAAGAAAAGTGCTAGCCACATCTGCGCTGTACCTCTAAAGGACTAGTCACAAATAAAGATTCTTGTAGTTGTTAATAAAACCTAAATTTACCCAGTAAATATCCAATGTGGGACTCATCACACACCTACACACATCACACAATCAATCAAATTGGGGCATCACAATATCCCCCACTTAAATCCCTAACATCCTTGTTAGGGCCCACTTTGTGGGGTAATGTCTCTGAGCCCACACAGGATTACCAGGTCGGCTCTGATATCATATGAAATGATCTAAGGATAAGCGCTAGCCACATCTACACTATATCTCAAAAGGACTAGTCGCAATTGAGGCTCCTTGTAATTGTTAATAAAACGTAGTTTAACCTAGTAAATACCCGATGTAGGACTCATCACACACCCACACACATCACACAATCAATCAAATTGGGACATCACAATCTCCCCCACTTAAATCCCTAATGCCCTCGTTAGGGCCCACTTTGTGGGGTAATGTCTTTGAGCCCACACAGAGTTACCGGGCCAGCTCTAATACCATATGTAACGACCCAAGAAAAAGCACTAGCCATATCTGCGCTATACCTCAAAAGGACTAGTCACAATTGAGACTCCTTACAGTTGTTAATAAAGCCCAGTTCAACCCAATAAATACCCTATGTGGGACTCATCACATACCCACACGCATCATACAATTAATCAAATTGAGGTATCACAATCTCTTCCACTTAAATCTCTAACATCCTTGTTAGGTCCCATTTTATGGAGTAGTGTATTTAAGCCCACATGGGATTACTGAGTAAATATCCGATATGGGACTCATCACACACCCACACACATCACACAATCAATCAAATTAGGGCATCACAATCTCCCCCGCTTAAATCTCTAACATTCTTGTTAGGGCCCACTTTGTGGGGTAGTGCCTCTGAGCCCACACAGGGTTACCAAGCCGGCTCTAATACCATCTATAACGGCCCCGTCCCAACTGTGTAGATATTGTCCGCTTTGGGGCCTATACCCCTTACGGTTTTGTTCTCCCTCAAAGCACACAGTAGTGGGGGAAAAAGCCTCTATACATTGAAGGGAAGTCGTTCCTTATAAACACATTCCCATGTGCTTCCCTAGGCGATGTGGGATTCCATGGAATGCAAGACCCCCCTTTTTGGGTCACTACAAGATTAATTAGTGTCTTACTACATATACAAAAGAAAATTTATTGAGGGTACATTTATTCTTCACATAAATTTCTGTTAAAATTAGTAATAATTCTTCACATAATTTAGTACCTTCCCTTTGGTGCCAGCTATGTGGATAATCTTCATCTTTGAAATAGGCTCCTCCAAGTCCAGAATCTACAATTGTCCATACACCACAAAGTTATACAAATTCGGACCAGAAAAAAGAATGAAATGTCATATTTACCAAATTCATAAATTACCTTAATATAATTGAAGAGAACTCGAAGCGAAAGCACTTGCTGCCCTTATCAGACGGACTATGCAGCGTAATAAAGGAGGACAAGACATCCAATGCCTTTTCATACAAACTTATTGAACATCAACAACCACATTAAAAAAAAAAAAAAGAAAAAAGTAATGGCTATGTTTTTCATATATTAAACACACATATTTATCAGATAAAAGACACCATGTCATAGAAATACCCAAAATCGAAACCCTAAACCAAAAATAAAAATAAAAAAAATTTAAAAACTTATAGTTAGGTGGATTGTGAGAGTGTCTTGAGTGAGATTAAGATTTGGAGAGAGTGTTTAGAATAAGATTGAGAAGGTCTTCAAGAGAGAGAAAGAGAGAGAGAGAGAGAGACCCAAGGAAGGGCGGCGAGACTAGCTCGGAAGACTGTAGGAAGCGACAACGCTACTAGGTGAGATTGGCAGCGTCGGTAATAGAGGCCTGGGCTTCGTCAGTAGTGGCACGGTAAGGAGGATCAGTGGTAGAGAGGGGTGGATGGCGGTGAGGGTTTGGGAGTTAAAAGGAGACTATGGGACTTCTCTAGAGAAGGTGAGAGATCGGGTTAGAGAGAGAGAGTGGAATCCAGGAATTGAGGGATTTTTTTAAAAATTTATACCAAACCTGTAGCCATGTTTAAACAAACGCAACTATAAACATGCTTTAAGCTGCGTTTATATAAAACGCGGCTTAGGTATATAGTTGTAGCTGGATTTATAGAAAACGTAGCTCTAGGTATGCCTATGGCCGCGTTTTTTAAACGTGGCTTTAGGAAATATTTAAAAAAAAAAAGAAAAAAAAAATCAGATGGGTCTATAGCCATGTTTTTAAAACGCGACCTAAGCCCAACCCATAAAAACGCAACTCAAACATCAAAAAACGCAGTTATAGAGCTTGATCTTTGGGCTGTGTTTGGTAAATGCGGTTGGAGTAGCTGTGTTTTTGCCAAATACAGCTCAAAGCCAGTCTATAGCCATGTTTTTGTAAACGCCACTTAAAAAAACGTAGCTAAAGCTCTCGCTTTTTGTAGTGTTTCATTGTAAACTGCCTAAGGCAGTTAAGGCAAATGAAAACAATAACGACTAAGATAAACAGTCTTATGAACTTTACTTGAAGGCATTTTGAGCAGTTTTGACAAGAAATTTCTTTCCCATTATAAAAGTTCCTGAATCCTTTATAACTCGTATAGTAGAATTCGAGCTTCACCTTACGGACTCGTTCCTGAAGTTGAATGATGTGGGCAGACTTGAGACTTGCAAAGAGGTTTTGATAGAAGCTACCATATGGCCTAAAAAGTATCCACAATTTTCTACTAGTAAGTTACTCCTCCATCAACCATCATTGTATTTAACTTTTGGGTTTTCTAATCTTTGCTTTTAGATAGTTTATCTGTATATTCTTAATTTCAATGCTAATAAGAATGGCTGTGTTAGGGTAAATGTGAATCATGTTAGGAACATATGTCATTATAGTATTGGCTAATCTTTTGACAAAATGCACTTTACTTGTAATTTGGTAGATCTAGGATGTTTTAATACTTCAAGAAACATGTTGTTCAAGTCAAGTATTAAAGCCATGAAGGTTGGACTAAGAAACAAATGAAGAAGGGCTGTTCATTAAAGCTGGATAGATTCCCGACAGCTTTTAACAGATAATATCTATCGAGGTTTAATGAGTCTCGATAGCTCTCGAAAGATAGTATCTATCGAGGTCTCGACAGCTACTTGATAGATGTATCTATTAAGAATTACGACATTCAGATTTCCAGATCTGATTTTCGGCCCATGCTGACATGTATGTGTAGGATTTCTTTTCTCACAACCCTAGACATATATAAGGCTTATTTTAAAGGCCGTCACATAAGAAAATACAAGGAGAACACATGCAAAATGTGATGAGTGCCTTATTCTCTCCGAAAGAAGTTACTGCATCTTTACACCTTAGGGTTTTGTAACCAAGTGCTTCTTGATCTTCATTGTTGATGAAGTGAAGAACTTTGTAGCCAAAATCTTCTTCAAGTGGGTGTGTTAGTCACGTAATGGGAGCCGTGCATCTTTGGTTAGTCACGTACTAGAATCCATGCAAAAGGGTGGCGTTCATATATTGAAGAGTTCTGAGGTTCTGAAACAGTAAAAGTTTTCTCGTGTAAGTTCACCTACGAGAATTGTAGAGTCTAAGGATAAAGGTTTTGTACTAGATCTGAAACTCCTCTTTACTATAGCAAATTACTTTTCGAGAAGGTTTCCTTCCAAGTTTTCTACTGTGAAACTAGTTTGTTTCATTGGTTTTCCTAGGTCATCATATCTTGTCTTATTTACTTTTCTACTGCATGATTTTGACATGATATTGATGTTAGTTTGTTTTAACAAAGTTCATTCATAATAAATCTAATTAACAACTTGGGTTTAAAACTTGTTAATTCTATCAACCAGGTCTAAATTTCCCAACAAGTTGACATGATATTGATGTTAGTTTGTTTTAACAAAGTTCATTCATAATAAATCTAATTAACAACTTAGGGTAATTAAAACTTTTTAATTCTATCAACCAGGTCTAAATTTCCCAACAAGTGGTATCAGATGGGTACACTCTGATTGGATTAATTTCCTAAGCATGATCCTTGACCCCTGTTGTCATGGATCGTGGACAATCTCTTTTGATTCCTCTTTTATACGTATCAAAAAGTTCATATTAAAGTCTTTTTGTAGGCTCTAGGTGAACAGGTATGGCAAGCTGTTGAAATTGGCTGGATTAAGCCAAAGGAAGCGCCGATGGATTGGGATGAAGTAACAATCAAAGTGACAAATTTCAACAGTAGGGCCTTCAATGCTTTGTTTTGTAAGGTGAACAATGAGTAATTCAAGAAAATATCATCCACAGAAGTTACCAAGGAAGCATGGACCATTCTTGAGACCTCCTATGAAGGTACCAAGGCAGTAAAGACTATGAAACTTTAAAGACTCACTAGAAGTTTTGAAGAAATAAGGATGGAGGAGGATAAGACCTTTGATGAGTTCTATACCAAACTCAAGGATATTATGGATTTTGTCTTCAACCTTGTAGAATCTATACCAAAATTCAAAATTGTTAGGAAAATCCTTAGGTTCTTACCTGAAAAATTCCATTCCAAAATCACTGTCATTGAAGAAGTAAAGGATATTGATCATATTCCTTTGACTGAGCTTATAGGGAACCTTCAAACCTATGAGATGGGATTAGGTTTAATGGGAAAAGGTGAAAGGAGTAATAACTTGGCTTTTAAGAGGTGTAAAGGAAGAGAGTGATGACCCTGAAGATGAAGACGAGGATGAGGATGAGGACTTAACCTTCATAACTGATGAGATTATCAAGCTTCTTCAATTTAGGAAAAAGGATAAGGACCAACCTCCTAGGAAATTTAAATCCTCTAGGAAGGGTAAGAATGAGAAACCCCTTATCCAGTGCCATGAGTGCAAATGTTTTGGTCATATGAGGATAGATTGCCTAAACTATCTTATGAAGGAAAAGACCAAGAATTCAAAAGGTAAAGGGTTGGTTGCTACGTGGGGTGATACTAAGGATGACTCTTCCAATGAGTATATAGATGAATGTGGTCACTTTATAGCTTTTGCTGCCACAACCGATAAGGTGATTATGGAGAGTGCTAGTGACAATAAGGATTCTTCTGATGATGAAGTAGCCAAAAAGATGACCCTTCAAGAAACCTATGATAAGTTATGCATTGAATTTATAAAATCTAAAAAGACCTCTCATGTTTGTAGAAAAGAGATTAATGAGGTAAAGACTGAAAAAACTGATCTATTAGTCAAATTAGATGAGACTACAAGGTTGGTTGAGACTCTTGTTGTGGAGAACAACTCATTAGAAGAGAAGGTCAAGAATCTAGAGGTTGAGCATAGTTAAGTTAGAACTCAAATAGAGAGGATGTCTAGTGCAAAGCTTGATGAGGTATTGAGTGCTCAAAAGCCTATTTTTGACAAGACTAGCTTAGGATATGTTGTTTCCTCTGGCCCCTCCTCTTCCACGGCTTCTGGATCAAGGATTGTCTTTGTGCCCCAATCTGAGAAAGGTGATAAAGGTATGAAATCCATAACTGATTTGTCTAATCCTAAATCCTTTGTTAAACCTCATGTTTGTCACCATTGTGGTGTTTCTGGACACATTCGTCCTAATTGCTTTAAGTTGTATCCTCAAAAGCAGGTGTCCAAACAGTTATAGGTTTTCTCTCAAGGACCTACACATTTTTTTGGAGATTTATTATAAGTTTTGAGTTTTTTAACTCAATTTCAGGAGAATTCTAATTTTCCTATGTCCTTTAGTAGACATAGTAGGACAGGTGCCTTTTCATCTTCACGACCATAAACTTGTGTTGTGTGGGTGAGAAAAGAGCCTAAGACTTAATTGTCTTTTCTATTTGTCCTCTACTTTAATTCTTTCTATCTAAAGTAGGACTCTCTTTGCTTGATTTCTTATCTGTTTTTGGAATCATGCTTTCATGCATCTACATCTATCTTCATACTTTCATGTTGTTTGTTTGTTTTTGTTTGGTCGTTTAGTTTTTTTTTTTTTTTCAAAATAAAATAAAAAAATCAGAAAAATATAAAAACAACTTGTATTTGTGTACATTTGTACTTGTATACCTTGGTGGGCCATTGAAACAAAGTTTTCTAAACTTTGTATCTTTTGTAGATTAGATGAGCATCTCTATGCACAACTAAGCAAATGAGCTTTGTGGCTCATGTTTGTGATGAATAAGATTAAATAATCTCTTGTATTTAACACTCGTATCACTCTTTTTGATGGGAAGGACTATAAAATCCTAAGAGAAAGGTATAAATAATTATCTCACCATTGTTGCCTACCAATCATAAAATAACATCTGTATGCTTCGGCATAGTAAAAGTGCAATGTCAAAAGTTTAACATAATTTGGTATTTCTTTTCTTTCTCTTATATGCCCATGCATGATATGCTTAAAAAGAAAATATGCAAAGAAAAATAAAAGCAAAAATAATCAAAATGCTTTTTATATGATTGCAAACGTGTCTTCTAGGAGATATAGGAGTTACAGGATATACCTCAAAGATGATAGTCCCATCAAACAGTTATAATTATGTGTGAGTCAAAGCGATTTTCTCATATCTCAAATCGTCATAACATGTTGACACTTATGCAATCTTGCAATGTTTTTCACAAACGACACTCAATATTCTTTGCTACTCTTGATACATGTGCAGCTACAATGTGATTTGGCTATCACAAGAAATACATGTGTTAATGTATGCTTACTAAACTGTCTTCACTTATTTTTGATATATAAAATTGGCTAGAATTGTTTAGTGTGTGTATGTGTTTGGGATCTAAATGCTTGTCATTTTTCTTGATGAGAGATGATTTTAAGAGTTTAAAATGTTGTTTAGATCTTTGGTTGAGTAGCATGTTTGATTGCATTTATTTCTATATTTTTCTCTCCTTTGAAAAACTATTTTTGAGTAATCTCAACAACTTCTCGATATCTCTTGATAGCTAGGCTATCTATCGAGCCTCTGATCTTCCTTTCTCGGTGGTTGTTATCGCAATTTCAATCCATCAGTGTTTTTAAGGATTTTGTCTTGATTGCTTCTCGATAGCTTCTCAATCCATCGAGAAACTTTCTGTCTGGCTGATAGATCCTCGTCAGAATCTTGATCCATCGAGGTTGGCTCGATAGCAGCTCGATAGCTCTCGATCCATCAAGATCCTCTTGCATGCATTATTTTTCACATGTTTTGCATCTTTCTTTTATTTTGTCATCCATAACATCTTATTTCATTACATTCATGCATTTATCTGGATTCCTTGTGCTCCTTTGATCATCCTTGATCATCTTTATGTTTCTCAAGTGAAGCTTTCGAGCTTCTTGTACCCTTTGTCAATCATGACAAAAAGGGAGAGAAATTGTGGAGAAACTGTGGTTTCTTTTTTTAAGATTCTATATGTTAGGGGGAGAAATACATGCCTTTGTAAGGGGGAGATGTGTTTCAACTTGTTAGGGGGAGTGTTTACCTCCTTGTTGTTGTAGGAGCTTCTTTTAGCTTCTTCTTCTTATACACCGGTCTTGTGACCATGTTTACATATATTGTGCTTATCTTTGATATATATATATATATGATGTATGTTTTCTTCACCTACCTCTACATGTATTGTTTCTTTTCTCTCTTTATACACATATTTTTTTATTGTATACAATCTTTTATTTTTGTCTCATATTAAGATGTCGTGATGAGTTTTATTTAAAGTGTTTCAGAAATACAGGTTGTCAAAGTCTTCTTACCATGAACTCTCTTCTTGCAAAGTTTTTCAAGAGTTTGTGTTAGGACAGATTTTATTGTAACCAACAAATGAGTATGAGTTGAGTGATTTATGACTTCTCTTATATGTTCATTTGTTTTTGTGGTTTTGTCACGGATAGCCAAAGAGGTAGATTGTTAGGACATATGTGAATTATATTAGGAACATATGTCATTATAGTATTGGCTAATCCTTTGACAAAATTTATTTTACTTGTGGGTAGATCTAGGATGTATTTAATATTTCAAGAAACATGTTGTTCAAATTAAGTATTAAAGCCATGAAGATTGGACCAAGAAACAAATGAAGAAGGGTTATTCATTAAAGCTGGATAGATTCTCGACAGCTCTCGATAGATAATATCTATTGAGGTTTAATGAGTCTCAACAACTCTTGACAGATACTATCTATCGAGGTCTCAACAGCTGCTTGACAGATGTATCTATCGAGAATTACGAAATTCAGATTTCCAGATCTGATTTTAGGCCCATGCTGACATTTATGTATAGAGTTTCTTTTCTCACAACCCTAGACATATATAAGGCTTATTCTAAAGGCCGTCACATAAGAGAAAATAAGGAGAACACATGCAAAAGGTGACTGGGTGCCTTATTCTTTCTGAAAGAAGTTACTGCGTCTTTGCGCCTTAAGGTTTTGTAACCAAGTGCTTCTTGATCTTCATTGTTAATGAAGTGAAGAACTTTGCAACTAACATCTTCTTCAAGTTGGTACGTTAGTCACGTATTGGGAACCGTGCATTTTTGGTTAGTTATATACTGGGATCCATGCAAAAAGGTGGCGTTCATATATTGAAGAGTTCAGAGGTTTTGAAGTAGTAGAAGGTTTTTGCTATAAGTTCATCTATGGAGATGGTAGAGTCTATGAACAAAGGTTTTATACTAGATCTGAAACTTCTCTTTACTATAGTGAATTGTTTTTTAGGAAGGTTTCACCCCCAGGATTTTTACTGTGAAACTAGTTTGTTTCATTGGTTTACCTGGTCATCATATCTTGTCTTATTTACTTTTCCCCTTCTTGATTTTGACATGATATTGATGTTAGTTTGTTTTAACAAAGGTCATTCATAATAAATCTAATTAATAACTTGGGTTTAAAACTTATTAATTCTATCGACCGGAGTCTAAATTTCCCAACAAGCTGGACTTATGGGGACCACTAATGTGGATATTATACTGTTGTTTTGGAAAAAATAATCATTTGTTTGCCTATTTAGGTAATCAAAAACCATGGAGGGTTGTATTACTTTATGGTCCACCTGCAATAGGGAAGAACCTTCTAGCAAAGGCAATTGCAGCAGAAGCAAAATAAACTTTCTTTAGGTAATATATATGCATATATTTTTACCAAAACCAATACCAATACATAGCAAGCAATTGGATTACAATAACTGATGATGAAAGAATTATGCATGCAAGAGATATAAAAGAATTATGCATATATATATATATATATATATATTTGTATGTTGTAAACGTGAAGGGATTAGAATGGTTAAACCTTTTCTTTAATTGACTTTTCGTGGTTGCCCTACTTGAAATAATTTTACCACTAGTGCAAGTTCTATAGTTGGTTGTCACAATATTTTGTAAACGGATGATGATAAAAATTGCTTTCAGCATATAAAAACAGAAAAAAGAAAAGAAAAAAAGAATGAGTTACGGATGATGATAGTATGTTCACTATCCAGTTGTTTATGTTTCATTTCTGATTAATTATATCCACCATCATGGTGTTTTCTCCCATCATGAACTTGGGAATATAGCTTACAAGTAACGTGAAAAAGATCCTGAGTGGAAAACTAAGAACAAATACTATTTCTAGTATTCTAAGGCCTGCATTTTAGGGACTCGTTATCCGTCATTTTGACACAGCTGAATACATGGATATATAGTATTGAGATATATGGAATTTGTTTTTTCCTCTCTTTTTCTCAATGGTGTTGCCTTACGTTATTCATTTTGAGTCACCAAAAATCTTTCCATCCTAAATTCCTAAATACCTTTTCATATCTGTATCTATAGACTTCATGTCATCCAATGATTCATATATGTTACTTACTGTTTCTCTAACATTTTCTGGAACAGTCCCATGGCATCACATGACATGGAAGATTGATGTACACGAAATATATACAAAAAAGTACTCTCATATTTGTATTTTAGCCCCACTTTTATGCTATTTTGTGACTGATTATAAGTTGTCTTTGTTTATAGGTAATAAAGGATTTACATACAAAGTGAGACTGGGCCAATTTTCAAGCAATGTTAAGACCCAGATGCGAAGCATGAAGTAAAGATTCAGCCCAAAGTAAACATCCAGCCCAAGCGTGAATTCAAGAGAAGACCAAAAACAAAGAAACGAAAAAATAAGAAGTCCAAGATTCAATTCAACATGGATGAAGTTTGCAAGGAAATAACCTCCTAAAATCAAGCATTGGGGCGTGTCACAAAAGAAATAGAAGTCAGCGTTTAATGCAAGGAATCCCTTGCATGTGCGTGGCTTGGAAATATAAGTTTGTTGTTCTACTTGTATTAGGATTATAGCATAGTGTGTCAAGCGGCGGCTCTTTTCTTATATAAGTCCCTAGGTCAGTTTGTACGTTAACCAGGGAAAAGAAAAAAGAAAAATGAAAAAAAAGAAGAAGGCTAGGGCTGTATTGTGATTATCTCTTTCTCTATTTTATTTGTCTAACTTAATTCTTAGTATTTTATTTTTGTGTTTTATTTCAACAAACAAGAGTAGCTAAATTTTCAATTAGGGTTAAGATTATTAGTATTATTTATGTAATTTAATTTTTCCCACAATTGTTGTTCTTTAATGGTTCAAATTGTTCTTGCTTCATACCAATTGGCTATGATAAGATTCTTAATATGAGTTCAATATAATCATGTTTTTCTCATGATTTTGGATTTATCTTAATTAATTGAATACTTGGTTTATAATCATTTGATTTTAAAATTAGATATCTTTTGTGATTTGTTTGTTAACTTATACAATTGATGATTTGATTTTATAATTAGGAAGCGAAAAAGAGCATGGTTTAGATTTTTAAAATACGGGTTTTAATGATAATATTTTCCATGATAGTAAGATTGACTTTTAGACTATTATGCAATGGGCTGGAAAAAAATTAATGATCATGAATATATACTTATATGAATCAACAAAGTGGATTTTGAAACCTTAATTTCTTTATCTTGTGTAAAGTTGAATTTATTCAACTATGTGTTGGCTTTATTCCATGCCAAATTTGCTTTTAATTCAGCATTTAGAAACCCTGTATTTAGGTGGGAATAATGTAAGGATTGTGTGTGAGAGAGTGTGAAGATTTGATCAAGAGCGTACAACAAGAAGGTGACTCGCGACTAGACTCGCAACTGACTCGCGAGTGGTGACTCACCAAATGAAGCACACGTGTGAAGCATGCAAGAAGATGAAGAGTCAAGACAGCTGAATCACTACAGGACAAAAAATACAGTCTGGCCTAGTCTAGTAACTGGCGACTGAAACTTGCGACTCATCCCATTCACAAAGTGACTCGCCAGTGCACCCTGTTTTGCTGAAAAGTGACCTTTCACATTCCATCTCATACCCTACTATAAAGACCCTTATACCCATGAAATGTAAAGAGCTTCCAGAGAGAATTTTGAGAGAGAAACCCTAGAGAAAAACAAGATTGATTTATCTACAATCTTATACATTTGATTATCCAAATTCCTCTACTCTCACCCTTTCCATTGTTATACCCATAAGAGGATTATAAATCAAATCCTTACCTTACCAAATTTAGAGTAGTGAGAAGGTTCTTGGTGTTTGGAAAGCAGTTCAAGAGAGAACCAATTCATATTAGTTGATGCAATGGGCTAACTGCAGGATTCGGAAAGCTAGAGAAGACATGATTCGACATAACCTTGTTGGAGCAAGAAGCTTGGAAGGCTTAGGTGCATTGGGTAGATTAGGTTTGGAGGGTCTATTGCTATTCATGTATCCCAACTGATTTTCTAGTGGATCATTTACCACTTGGAGGGCGGCGGAGAGATTTTTCGCTGAGTTCTTCAATTTCCTCTTCGATAGCACGTGTTGGTGTTATTTTGTGTTTGCATCTCTTTTTCCCTTACTCTTAGCTTTTAATTTCTACTGGTTGTGATTAATTAATGGCTTAGAGTAGTTTGCAAATTTGGGTATTGCTTATATTTCATATTCTGCACATATATTATTTGAATATAAGCTTGTATTGAAAATTTGTATTTGGGGGTCTAAACATTCACAAGTGTTCTATACACTAAGCGAGTGTAGACACTTAATTTTGCACCTATGATTTAATCAAGGAAGATGACTGGAATGACCATCCATGTACCCAAAAAATCATTTTTGCATTACACGCATCAATTTATTCTTGCATTACATGCATCAATTTGTTCTTGCATTGCATGCATCAGTCTATTTATTGCATATCATAACAATGATCTTGAGATTCTAACGGTCACAATGGTATGTTCGGTCTTTAAATCGAACCATCGGATCGAAAGATATCGCATGATCAAGTTTGCATGGTCCATATGCATTGTGTCTAGGAAGAGTCGACCACACACGATTAATTTAAATTAATTTTGATTGGTTAAACAATTAAAATTAATTAAATAATTTTGTGATTGGTTGATAATTAGTGTTTAAAATAGGATTGCATGCATAGGAATAAAAGGGATAATTGGATAACAATAAAATTGTGGATAATCTGAACTTTATCAAGATTTATTTCAGGATATTTATCTATAAGATAATTGTTTTTAAAAAGCTTGAATTATATAGAAATGACATAAAAATAAAAAAAAAAAAAATATCGTGGACGGAGGATGAAAACATGTCTAGATATAAGGATTGGATCAAAAAACCCTAGAAGGAGAGTCCAAATGGTACCCGAACACGAAAGTGGGTTTGACATCCAAAAGCACCATTGGGCTTTAGCCCAACGGCTTTCGGGTGACGATGAGGCACACCTTTTTCGATCTTTTCGCAAAAGGATGCGTCCGGATTTACATCCTAATTGTCGTGCCTATTTTTTTAGAGTCTTCTAGCCTCTATAAATGGAGATTGGGTCTTATAATTTAGCACCTTTATTTTACGCTCTAAGAGGTACACGTTTTAAGGCTCTCAAATTGCTGATACTTGCTGATCCTCTCTGAGATTTGCTACTTAAATTAGGGTTTTTAGGTTTCAAAGATAACTGAATAAGTTTCTTTGGACCCTAAAATAACCTCTCAAGAACAAGGAGTGCTCATGCAAGAGGTTGTTGTCAATCACCCTTTCTTTTCCTTATGCTTCTTGTTTAAAATGATGAATGTTTTGTTATCTTTGAATTATTAGTCATTGTTTTGTTTAAAGCATGATTATTTTTCTATGTGATTGTTGTAATCTCTTTCTTGAATGTCAGTAATCTGCATGTGAACAACTCTTTTCTTCATTAGATGTAGATCTGACTTTTTCTTAAAATAAAAATAGGTCTGCATCTTCATTAGATGTAGATCTGACTTTTTCTTAAAATAAAAACAGATTGTATCTTCATTAGATGTAGATCTAAATTTTTCTTAAAATAAAAACATATTTGCATCTTCATTAGATGCAGATCTAATTTTTTCTAAATTAAAAACTTTTTTGTATCTTTCTTAGATACAGATATGATTTTTCTTTAACATATGCAAATTTTTGAAATAAAGAAAAAGATAAAACATGATTGTGTTTATTGTGTTTAGTCCATGTTGCATGAATTTAAATTATGAGTGAAACTCTCTTCTTTAAAAAAAGAAAAAAAATTCTTTCAAAACATATAAACAACAGATCTGATTTTTCTATTATCAAAAACCTTTTTTATTTATTTATTATTATTCAAAAAACAGATCTGATCTTTTACAAATCAAAAACCATTTTTCTAAGTTCTTAAAAAAACAGATCTTATATTTTTCAAATCAAAAGGCTTTATTTCATGTGACACACACAAATCTGAATTTTTATCTCCAAAAATCACTTTTTTTTCTACATACTACAAAATAGATCTGGTATTTTGATAAATCAAAATTAATTTTTTTTTACCAACCAAAACAGATCTGATTCTTTTCAAAAGAAGAGACTTCATTCATAATAAATTTGTGTGGCTTAATTTTTATTTCACATGTTCAACATATCATTCATGTCATGCATAAAAATGGTACATTGGTCACAAGAGTTTAGAAAACCAGACTCTGTCTGGGCGGAATGGATGCCTAACGCCTTCCCATTCCATAACCTAGCCTTCAAATTTAGTGTCTTTGGATTGGTAGACCTAGGCTTTATCTTTGTTTTTATTTTTGGGTAGATTGTAACTAGGACAAAAAGCCATGTATTTTTGGTAGATTGTAACTAGGACCCAAAGCCATGTAATGTTCAAACTTTCAAATATGTATCCTCTTTATTCAATCAATGAAGCAAAGCAATTCAATTATGTATTTTTTATTTAGTTTTTCTTATTTTTTGTACATAAAGAATTAGTGGCAACTCCACACCACTTACCCAAAAAGAGAGATGCCCTAAAAGGCACACCACAAAAATCTCTCTTTTTTGAGAGCACCCTAATTTTGAGGTCTCTCATAGTGAGTTTTCAATAAAAAAAAGATTGATTCATCCATAATCTTATACATTTGATTCTCCAAATTCCTCAACTCTCACCCTCTCCATTGTCATACCCATGAGGGGATTATAAACCAAATCCTTACCTCACCAAATTTAGAGTAGTGAGAAGGTTCTTGGTGTTTGGGAAGCAGTTCAAGAGAGAACCAATTCATATTGGTTGATATAATGGGCTAATTACGGGATCCAGAAAGCTAGAGAAGACACGGTTCGGCATAACCTTGGTGGACCAAGAAGCTTGGAAGGCTTAGGTACATTGGGTAGATTAGGCTTGAATGGCCTATTGCTATTCATGTATCCCAACTAATTTTCTAGTGGATCATTTAACACTTGGAGGGCAACAGAGAGGTTTTTCGCTGAGTTCTTCGGTTTCCTCTTTGATAACACGTGTCAGTGTTATCTTGTATTTGCATCTCTCTTTCCCTTACTCTTAGCTTTTAATTTCTGCTGGTTGTTATTAATTAATGGCTTAGAGTAGTTTGCAAATTTGGGTATTGCTTATATTTCATATTCCGCACATATATTATTTGAATATAAGCTTGTATTGAAAATTTGTATTTGGGGGTCTAAACATTCACAAGTGTTCTACACACTAAGTGAGTTTTCAATTGGTATCAAAGCGGGTACACTTTGACGGAATTCAATATCCTTAGTGTGATCCTAGACCCCTTGTAGCTATGGATGAAGCTATGGAAAAGGCTATGTTGAATTGTGTTGCAAATGTTTGTGATAATGACTCTATGAGTATTTTTAAAGATTGTCCTAACAATGAACTCCTAGAGTTGTTAAAAACAAAGAAACATGCTAGAATGTTTGTTCACGTGCTAAAGTATCTTGAACACAAGAACCATGGTTTACACAATAGTCTATGTGAGTCAAATTCATTGATTGAGAAGTATAAAAGAAGAAATAGAATATTGTGTGACAAGGTTGATCACCTTAAAAAGAG
The DNA here is from genome assembly GCF_001633185.2 of Quercus lobata. Taxonomy (NCBI): domain Eukaryota; kingdom Viridiplantae; phylum Streptophyta; class Magnoliopsida; order Fagales; family Fagaceae; genus Quercus; species Quercus lobata. Next base: position 85,938,241 of record NC_044907.1, on the reverse strand, counting down.
AATTCAATCTAGTAAGAGAACAAAAAATGAAGATGATTTTCTTTTTAAAGATCAAGAATGCTTATCTCATGCTTGCTTGTTTGTGCACATTGCTATGAAAGTATTCAATTCTTGTTTATGATATCTTGATAGTGGATGTTCTCATCATATGACAGGAGATAGGTCAATATTTAAGTCTCTCAAAGAGAAGGTTGGTGACTATGTAACATTTGGGGATGGAAGCCATGCTCAAGTTCTTGGCAAAGGGACTATTGAGATACCGGGACTACCTCTATTGAAAGATGTTCAATATATCAAAGAGCTTAAGGCAAATCTCTTGAGCATCACTCAAATATGTGATGAGGACTCTCTTGTTCAATTCTCAAAGATAAGATGTGTAATCATAAATGGAGTAGGGATTCAAGTCTTGGAGGGATATAGGACCACCGACAATTGCTATGGAGTGGTTCCTACACCAAATATCTCTTGTAGGAGTGCCTGAGTCGATGTGTTGGAACTTTGGCATCAAAGACTCGGCCATGCAAACTTCAAACAAGTGGCGAAAGTGTCCAAACTTGAAGACATTGTGGGGCTCCCAAAATTCGAGAAGGTGGAGAAAACCATTTGTGGCGCTTGTCAAATGGGAAAACAAACAAAGGAAAATCATCAAAAGTTGAATGTGATCTCTACATCATGTTGCTTAGAGCTTCTCCATGTTGATTTAATAGGGCCCACAAGAATGGAAAGCTTAGGAGGAAAACGGTATAATATGGTCATTGTCGTTGATTTCTCAAGATACACATGAGTGGAATTTCTTAGAGAGAAATCGGAAGCATGTGAGAAGATGAAGATTCTTTGTAAGAAGCTTCAAAATGAGCAAGGTGTACCAATTGTCAATAAGAAGTGACCATGGCAAGGAGTTTGAGAATGCAAAATTTGAGTCTTTTTGTGAGAAGAATGAGATCAAGAAAGAGTTTTTAGATCCTAAAACTCCTCAACAAAATGGGGTGGTCGAAAGGAAGAACCAAGTGATTCAAGAAATGGCAAGAGTTATGCTACTCAACTTGCAAATTCCTCAAAAATTTTGGGGGGAAGTCATGAACACCTCATGTCACATTGACAATAGAATATTCTTCAAAGCGGAAACAAAGAAGACCGCATATGAAATTTGTAATGGGAAGAAACCAAAAGTGAAATACTTCCGAGTCTTTGGGAGAAAGTGTTACATTCTAAATGATTGGGAGAACCTTGGAAAATTTGATGCAAAGAGTGATGAAGGTATATTTATCGAGTATTCAACCACAAGCCGGGCATATAGAGTCTTCAACAAGAAAACAAAAACGGTGATGGAGTCCAGCAATGTGATTATTGATGATGCCATAACAAACGTAGCAAATGATGATAGTGGAGAAGGAACAAGCTCCAAAGAAGCTATCGTTGAGATTGATGCCCAAGGTGTGGAAGTGGAAGAATGTTCACTGGAAAGAGAATCTACTCCTGTGAACTTTACAATGGAGACAAGATCATTGTCCAGATCCCCAAGCCCTCTTATCCCTCCGGAAGCTCATCCTTCTATCTCCCGAAATGATAAAGTGTCCACCTCAAAGAAGCCATCATCTAAAGTGGTTAAAAATCATCCGGAAAGTAACATTATCAGTTCTTTAGATGAAGGTCTTCGTCTTAGAAAAGAGAGCACACTTATTATTTTTCCCAAAAAAAGTGCGTATATATAACATAAATTGATATTGTTTTAAATTACACTTTAAATTTTCAAACGCCCCAAACAGTTACTAATGGAGAACCAAAAATCGGGCTATCTCCAGTTTGTCCATAGTGTCGTCCACGGCCAAAAATGTTAACCCAGCATAAAAAGGTCGTCCATGGGTACGAAGGTCGTCCATCAGGGAAACACTTGGTCGACCACTCAACACTTAGAAAATTTCTAGAATGGATTTATGTGCAAAAGCTTATAATTCGGACCACATTCTACTATTTTGAAGTATAAGCAAAATCCTCACTCATCGCTCTAACTTCCCATTAAGTTCTTAACTTCTAATAGCAGTTATAGAAGATAAGTTTGAGCTTTCTAACTTCAATAGCAGTTGTAGAAGATAACACTGAAACCTTCCAACTTCCATCCACGTGGAGGAAGTTATTAAACAAATAACCGCTCCAAAGCTCACTATAAACGAACTCATACATATCAAATGAAGGTAAGTTTCCACCACTCCTAAAAGTTGGGATTCTTGAGTTCTTGAGAGAAAAACTAACTTAAGCATCAGATGGTTCTTGGCCAGTTTAACCCGGTCACCTTTGATCTTTTACTTTTTTCAGGCCTTCCAAACAACCTCAAGTCCATTGAACTCCAGAGCATTCAGCATAGTGATTTTTTGTACATCATCAGTTGGCGCCATCTATGGAAGTTAAATTTGTATCAGTTGGCGCCATCTCTGTAGACAAAAGGTTGTATGGTTCGGACAAGGTCAATGGCCACTAGTCTAGGCCACCAGGAGAGTGGAAACGCTTCTAGCCATCCCAACCATGCTCACCAGTCAGCACCTATCATGCAACTGCCTTCTGTCAAACAAATGCAATCTATGGCAGCCACCATGTCACGCCCCAAACCTGATACCTGGATTTGTGACCATGACCGGCATGCTAATATCAAGCCTAAACCTGATATTAACAAGAACCAACTTAACTTTTACAAAAGCTTTCCTCTTTCTTTAAATTTTTTGTTTCTTTACTTAAAAGATATAACCTTTCACTTGACATTCAGAGCATCTACATTGTACTCCAAAGAATAACATAATTCACCAATTGTTCAAATTCGGAATTTCACATAATATATCTCTTAATACTTTAAGGTATACAATTTCATTAGATCCTAAAATAAACAATGCTACAAATCTAAACATCATATTGCTAATTTAAGATCTATACATATAAAACTAAAACCAGCTCCTTCCAAACTCGACTAAGGCTCCCTCCGCTCCAAAATAAAACCTGCTAACTGAAAGAGTGGAAGGGGTGAGCTACACAGCTCAGTAAAGGTAAGATATATGAGAATTCAATAAGGATACATGAAAATCAGATCATTTCATTCTATGAATATTCGAATAGGAGAACATCTTTTCATGCATAATATTTAATACTATTCATAATAATAACTTATACGCTCTTCATAGAAAACAATTGTTCTCCTTTTCTTATTAGGTTAACATTACCAAACCTTTCGGATTAAACTTCTTTCATTTCCTACAAAGTCGCCATATATATATATATATATATATATATATATTCTCATTACAAAATAATTATTTAACTTAAATCAGATAATCGGCAATTTTGTATTAAACTAGAAACATCTTGACTAATAAGAAAACCTTTCTTTATAAACTTCTTCTCATAGAATACTATAACTTTCATGATCATAAAACTTAACGTTTCATAAAAATAGATATCTGATAATTTTTAAACGTAAATTTGTACTTTCATTAGAAGCTGTATCTTTATAGTACAACAGAACTTCAGAAACTTTTGTCTTTAATGAACAGCTTTTCTCTTTATCAGAAACTTCTTTTCAGAGAGCTTTTAACTTTTCATAATGTATTTAAACAAAAATCATTCTCTCATGATTAATAACATAATATAGTTGTTCATAAATAACTTATTGGTTAGTCCATATCTGATAAGTCTGTACAAGAGAAGGCCTCATCACATTTGGGTGCCCCCGTGTGTATGATATTGTCCCCTTTGGGAGGCCTGATGGCACATCCCCTCCAGATTTTGTTCCTCCCCGCCGTCCATACATATTGGGGAGAAGGCCTTATTTAGATTAGAGTTACTGGCAACCCCATTTCCTCTACTTTAAATGGCCTTGAGTTACGGGCAACCCCATTTCCTCTACTTTAAATGACCAAACATATAACATTTTTCCATGGAAAGCCAGTAATTAACCGGTACTAGCTGAGTTCAGATTACCAGAGGACATAACCCGAAAACATTTCATACTTTACATCATACTAAAATTTTGCATAACATTTCATAATAATAGCATTTCCATTCTTTTCTTTAAACATCATGTTCGTGGAATTAATAATAGCATCAATATGCTTAAATCATATACATAAGTTTTTCGAAAGCTCACGAACATATCTTTGTCAGAATAATAATTATATGTCATATCTCTAATCAAAAACATTTTAATGCATAATATATTTTAAAATAACCTCATGACTTACCAAATGCCCATATAACTTATCCCTTACCTGAAAGCAGAGGAATCAAGAGCCTAAAGTCGAAGAAGCTTAGACTTGGATACTAGTAACACCTAAACCAAATATCAAAGCTTATTACTATCCATAATTCCTTATCATAAACTTCACATTCATCTCAAAGCCTATCTCTTAGAATCAAGGAAGTCCTAATCTCACGTCAAAGAGGTTCCCACAAACACAAAATGCATTCATCAGACAACATGATGTACTAAATCATAGAGAAACCAATTCATAAAATTTATATATGGTTCTAACATACCAAATGATGAGTATATTAAATTATAGCTCAAAATATTCACCCTAACTTTGGAATTAAATCCTCAAAATTAGGCATGTCCCTTACTGTTCACTGTTTTATTCCAGCAGCATGTGCCTCATTTGTAAAATACAAATGGGCTGTTCACGCATATCCAATTGTCATGAAAATTTACAGAACTACTCCCCTGTATGTCCAGTATATACCATAAAAATTTTGGAGTCAAAGCATAAACCCATGATTTACTAAAAATCATGTAAGACAGCATACTCAAATCTGTCCTGACAGAATTTCATGCAAATTATAAATTAAACCATTATTTTTATATTAATCCAAATGCTGTGAAACCAATTCAATAACAACCATAAGTGTCTTAGGTTTCATAAGAATTATCCCTAGCATCCAAATTCACTATATACAATTTAACACATAATTTAACATGCATGAACACAGAATCTGTCACAGTGACAGCTTTGCAACATTTTATCGTAAATTCATAAACAATTACCGAACGATGGTATTTTCATATGGGGATTTTTATATACTCATAAGACATGTTATAAAACACTTACATATAGTCATTTAACCATTTAGAGCAAAAATACACACAACAAAAATCCCAGCAGCAGCATCAACAATACTCATCCTAACTTGTTCTTACTTCCTTAATCATACAAAATCATTAATTAATAAAAACCCTAATCTACCTTCAACAAATCACCAACACAACTTCAAAGCTTCTTAAAACAGCATATATATATATATATATATATATATATATATATGTAGACTTACATGAAAGGATTTTCTTTTCCTAGTGGCTGGACCAGAAAGTATGAGAGGTAGAGAGCTTGAGAGAGTTGAAAGAAGCTTCCTTCTTGCTGCTGGACTTTCTGTCTGGTGCAGCCAAGAAAATGAGATAAGGGGAAGACTTTTGGGTGGGGTTTTGTCTTTCTTTTGGTGTGTGAACCGGTGGACTTGAGAGGAAGATTCAAGGGAGCTTCCTAGCACTTTCCTTGAGAGAAAAAGAGAGCAAATTAAGCTGAAATTTCAGACTTGGGTGTTTACCCGTAGGAAATGGAGAGGTAAGGAGCTTCTTGGATGTTCTATTTGTTTGAGAAAGTCAAGGAAGAGGTGAGGTGGAGCTTGGTGATTGCATGGCCAAGTCTTGGTCTATGGGGTTTGTCATCATGCATGGTTCTAAGCTTTACATGCGTTGAATTTCAATTGATTGCATGTGGGTGGAATTTCCACTATAATATCTCATGCATCATACATGGTTAAAACACCAACAACTATATATATATATATATATATATATATATCTCATAACTTAACCACTTAATATAGTTTTGTACATAATTAGTATATATTTAAAATACCGATAGCAATTCAGTCATGTATAATCTTTACAATTCTCATTCAATGGCGTTATAAAATAATATACTTATTAAGTACTCTTCTATTAATTTTTGTAAGTAAGTGGCTTAAAATATTAATAATACTTAACCACTTAAACACATAGTTTAATTATAAAAATTAGGTTGGGGTGTTACACGCCATGGCAGAGCTAACCCATCAGAACCAAGAATTGACTCAAGAGATCAACCATAGAAGGCAACGTCATAAACAATGTATAGAAGGACAAGCTCAGAGTCAAGAAGTTAGAGAAGGAGAAAATGTGGAGCACGAGAATCAATCAAGGGGTACCGCTTCACGTAGAGTGCTACACTTGGAAAAGGAGATGGATCAAATGAGGAAAGTCATGGACGAGATGAGGGAGAATATGAGAAGAGTGAATCTTGTAGAAGACTTGGCTCATCAAACTGATTCCCCCTTCATAGCTTCTATCAACAATCATCCCTTTCCTTCCAAGTTCAAAATGCCTTCCTTGGACTCTTATGATGGAACACACGACCCGTGTGACCATATTGCAACCTTCAAGACCATAATGCACCTTCAAGGAGTTTCAGATGAGATAATGTGTAAGGCCTTCCTGACCACCCTTAAAGGGCCAGCACGAGTGTGGTCCAGTAAAATACCTCTGAATACGGTTGGTTCTTTTGAGGAGTTGAGTAAGTTGTTCGTCAACAACTTTATCGGGGGACAAAGGCATAAACGCTCCTCGTCCAGCCTATTGACCATAGAGCAAGGGGACAATGAAAGTTTGCAGTCTTTAATTACTCATTTTAACAGGGAAGCCTTGGCGGTAGACGAGATGGATGACAAGATGTTGTTAATAGCCTTCTACAATGGAGTTAGTGCAGATTTATTCATTCACAAGCTTTATGAACAAGAACTACAGGCCATGGCTGAACTAGTACATTCAACCCAAAGCTTTATGAATGCAGAGGATGCAATCATTGCCAAGAAGAGGAACAAAGCATAACAGATGGAAGTAGAGTTCCCTCGATATCCAGAACAAGGACCTTGTCCAAAGAAGGCCCGAGAAGGCCTGAACAAGAGAGAAGAGGGATAGAGAAAACAAGAAGGCAAGTTCGTCCTCAGGACAAAGTTGACATTATATGCCTTTGAATGTCCCACTTGACCAAGTGCTTATACAGATCAAGGATGACCCGTCCTTGAAATGGCTAGAGAAGATGAAGGGAGATCCTAACAAGCACAACAAGAATAAGTATTGCCGCTTCCACAGAGATCACAGGCATGACACAGACGAGTGCTATGACTTAAAGCAACAGATTGAAAATCTCATCAGACAAGGAAAGTTGAAAAATTTCCTTGGACGAGATCACAAGGACGAGAAGTTTAAAGGAAAGGTAGAAGAGCCATCACGAGCCCCACTTGGAGAAATAAGAGTTATTGTAGAAGGAACTTCAGTAGAGCAATCTTTCAAGTCAAGGAAAACCTACTTGAAAGTAGTGTAAAATGTCCAACTCTCTAGATGAGTTCCAAGGACGAAAGGGGCAGACAAGCAGGCCATTTCTTTCACAAACGAAGACGCTGGAAGGGTTCATCATCCATATGACGATGCAATCGTCATCACTTTGCTCATTGCAGATTACATGACTAGAAAGGTGTTGGTAGATAATGGGAGTTCAACAGATATCCTATATTACCCATGCTTTCTAGCGGATGAGGCTTGGACGAGATCAACTTCGTCCAATGAATTCGCCCTTAGTAGGATTTGGAGGAATGAAAGTACAATCAGTGGGCACTATTACTCTTCCTGTAGTGGTGGGGACATATCCACAACAGATAGCCAAAGAAGTGAATTTCCTCATTGTAGATTGTTCATCTTCCTACAATGCCATCATTGGACGACCAACTTTAAACAATTGGAAAGGCAATAACATCTACCTACCACTTATATGTCAAGTTCCCAATTAAGTATGGAGTAAGGCTAGTGCAAGGAGACCAATTAGTTGCTAAAGAATGCTATTTAGCCATGTTGGTTATGAATGAGCATGTACAAACGATAAACATAGAGGAGAGAAGGGTTACTGCAGAGCCCACTAAAGTACTAGAAGACATTCCTTTGGATGAGGGTGACCCTGAGAAGTCTACCAAAATAGGGACAAGTATGGAGAAAGAGACGAAGCAAGACCTCATCCAATTCTTAAGGAAGAGTACTGATGTTTTTGTGTGGAGTCATGAAGACATGCCAGGAATTGACCCAAGTGTCATTACTCATCGCTTGAATATGTATCCATCTTCCAAGCCTATTCATCAGAAAAAGAGGGTCTTTGCTCCTGAGCAAGATAAGGCTATCAAAGAAGAGGTTTAGAAGTTAACTGCAGCAGAATTTATTTGGGAAGTCTATTACCCAGATTGGTTAGCTAATATGGTGATGGTCAAGAAGGCTAATGGCAAGTGGAGGATGTGAGTAGACTTCACTGATTTGAATAAAGCTTGCCCCAAGGATAGTTATCCATTACCACGCATTGACCTACTGGTGGATTCAACAGCAGGTCATCAGTTACTTAGCTTTATGGACACCTTCTCAGGTTACAACTAGATCAAGATGGATGAGGCAGATCAAGAGAAAACATCCTTCATTACCAGTCAAAGTTTTTTTTGTTATAAAGTGATGCCCTTTGGTTTAAAGAATGCAGGGGCAACTTATTAGAGATTAGTCAATCACATGTTTCGTCCACAGATAGGACAGAATGTAGAAGTTTATGTGGACGATATGTTGGTGAAGAGCTTGGACAAGAAGAAACATCTAGAAGACCTACAAGAGACCTTTGACATACTTAGACAATACAATATAAAGCTGAATCCAAGTAAGTGCGCCTTCGGGGCTTTGTTGAGAAGTTTCTAGGATTCATTGTTTCACAGAGAGGAATTGAAGTGAATCCTAATAAAATCCAAGCTATACTGAACATGGAACCACCAAATAATGTCAAGAAAGTCCAGTCCCTCACTTGATGAGTTGCAGCTTTAAACAGATTTGTTTCAAAAGCTACAGATAAATATTTGCCTTTTTTCAAAGTTCTCAAGAAAGCATTTGAATGGATGGACGAGTGCTAGAAGGCCTTCCAAGATCTTAAGGTCTATCTTACTACAGCTCCCCTGCTAAGCCTATCCATACCAGGTGAGGAGTTGTATTTATATTTAACAGTGTCACCACATGCTGTAAGCTCAGCATTAATCAGGAAAGAAAAGAAAGTGCAGAAGCCTGTGTATTATACAAGCCGAGCACTAAGAGAAGCAGAAGGATGATACCCAATGATTGAAAAGTTAGACTTTACACTCATAATAGCTTCTAGGAAACTAAGGCATTACTTCTAGGCACATGTCATCAACGTTATGACAAATCATCCCCTCAAGAAGGCGATAAACAAGTTGGAAGCCGCAGGACGATTGATCCAATGGGCTACAGAGCTAAGTGAGTTTGTTATTAGGTATTAACCTAGGAATGCAATAAAGGCTCAAGTTCTGGCAGATTTCATTGCAAAATTCACTCCAGGTCATGGTGATCTAGATGGAAGGGAAGAGGCTAAGACATGGGTCGTCCATGTAAATGGGTCATCTACACTATATGCGGGAGGGATAGAAGTTGTATTGCAATCCCCAGAAGGAGATAAGCTAAAGTATACGGCTCATCTATAGTATCAAACAACTAACAGTGAAGTTGAATATGAAACCCTTCTTAAAGGGCTAGAATTGGCTAAGTCCTTAAGGGCAGAGTCAATAATCGTCCAAGTAAACTCTCAGTTAGTCATGGGCCAAGTAAATGGAACATGTGAGGCAAAAGAAGAACGAATGAAAAAGTACCTTAGTAGGGTGAAATGCCTTGTTAAGAAGTTTAAGGAAGCCAGTTTCTTTCAAATCCCAAAGGAGGAAAACATGAAAGTAGACACCTTGGTAATGGCAGCATCTACAGAGGGATGGGTGGAAGAGCTTGATGAAGTCCAATATATGCCTAGCATAGATCTTCCAAAGGTGCAGCAAATAGAAGGTGAAGAGAATTGGATGACACCAATAATAGCTTACTTAAGGGATGGAAGTCTTCCAGAGGAGAGAGATGAAGCCAGACGAGGTGCTATACAAAAGAGGCATCTCTCAACCTTACCTAAGGTGTTTAACTCCAGACGAAGCAAACTACGTTTTGAGAAAAGTTCATGAAGGAGCATATGGCAACCATTCAGGAGCTAAAGCACTCGTCCACAAAGTCATCCGTGCAGGCTATTACTGGCTGACAATTCAAGCATATGCTAAGGCTTATTTGAAGGTATGTGATCAATGTCAATGCTTCGGTAACGTCCCTAGACAACCATCGAAGTACCTTATCCCGATGATGGCCCCATGGCCTTTTGCACAATGGGAATTGGATATTTTGGATCCCTTTCCAATTGGAACTAGGCAGATAAATTTTTTGATGGTGGGGATTGATTACTTCACTAAGTGGGTGGAAGCTAAACCCTTAGCAAAAATCACACAGCAAAATGTCAAAAATTTCATCTGAAAGAGCATTGTATGTAGGTTTGGGGTACCTAGAGTACTAGTGTCAGATAATGGACGATAGTTTGATAACACACCCTTTAGAGAATTCTGCGAGTAGCTGGGAATCAAGAATCATTATTCTTCACCCTCCCACCTACAAGCAAATGGACAAGCAGAAGTAGCAAACCAATTCTTGTTGAAGATCATCAAGACTTGGCTTAAGGGGGCAAAGGTAGCATGGCCAGACGAGCTACCAGGTGTACTATGGGCTTACAGGATGACTGTGAGAACCTCCATAGGGGAAACTCCTTTCAAACTAGCCTATGAAAGTGAAGCAGTCATACCAGCAGAAATGCACATGGCCAACCACAAAGTGATGAGGTATCAAGATAAGGAGAATGAAGAACAACTTCGTCTTAACCTCGATCTTATAGACGAGGTAAGGATGGATGCAGAGCACAGGACAGCAAGATACAAAAATCTTATGGCTAGACAACATGATGCAATGGTGAAACCTAAGTGCTTCAACATTGGGGACCTCATCCTTAAAAGGGTCTCCTTGGCAATTAGGAACCCGGCCCATGGAAAGTTAGGACCTAATTGGGAAGGACCCTAAAGGGTTATCAATTGGAAAGGGCAAGGATCATACTACTTGGAAGCCCTGGATGGACAGAAGCTAGAGCACCCCTGGAATGCTAAGCATCTAAGAAGATACTGTCAATGAAGGGTTAGCCTGGACGAGCATCATCATGAACGAGTATCATCATGGACGAAGTTGATGCTATGTGTTATTTTCTCCATATTTATTTGTGCTTATTGCTAGTACCATGTCTTTAATCCCTAAAAGTGCATTAGTTTCCAATTTTGCGTTGTCTATGGACAAATTTGTCATGGACGAAGTCATGTACTTAGTCTGTCTGTTTGTATATAAGTATTTTTAATTCCCTGAAGGCACTATCTTCTAAGCATGTGCTACATTTGTGGATGATGTTTATGTTGTGTATATACAGTTTGGATTCCCAATGTATATAATGTGTGAATTTCTAATTCTTTTGTTATTTTCATTCAAACTAGTCCACAAGAAGGCTAAAAGCCCAAGACGAGTAAAATATCTGGTCGTAGGGATGTAACATCTATAAGCTTTCCTTGATACAAGGATCAAGCAAAGAAAAATAAACCTACGGTATATTCGTTTAATCAACGGATGAGGTAAAAACTTAAAGTGTATTCATCTAACCAATGGATGAGAAAAAATGTGCACGTAAAAATACTTAAAATCCATGGTTGAATGTGACCAGCCAAACAGTCCGATCTTTGGACGAGTAAATGCTGGAAACGTCTTACCCAAAGACGAATAAAGGACCGTCCAGCCTATAGACGAGAAATAATGCAAGCTATAAGTCAAATTTATGGACGAATAAAGCTAGCAAAAGAAATACCAATCATAGACGAGTTATACTTGGAAACCATAAAGAATGGTAAAGGTGTTAAGCATGAAAAATTTATTCTAACATGAACAATATAAGCAAAGGAAATTCATTCATGCAAACAGGACAATATAAAATGTCTTCATGAGAGGACGGACCACAAGTAAAACCACAAAAATAACATGGACGATGTAAACAAAGGAAATTCGTTCATACATAAAGCATACAACATGTTCAACATCAAATGAGGAATGAAAATAAAGGTAGACATTCATTCATAAAATTTTAAAAAGGGTATTCGACCACTGTCCAAAAACCCTTGAGTTGTTCAAAGCCAATTAAGGCAATTGTATTTGTTTCTCATCCATAAACTCGGACGAGGGAATTGTACTTAAATAATTTTGAAATAAGGCCCAAAAAAATGGGCATCCTCAACAAACGAAAATAAATAAATTCTCTAAAAAAGAAATGAATTACTAGAATAAACCACTGGGGGCTTCAACCCCAGACTTTGGGTCATCCTTGTTGGCAGCAGTGGCATCCTTGGCAGGCTCTGCTGGGGCGTCGTCCACAATGTTGACATCCTCAAAGCTCGTTGGAAGCAGGGAACTCTCTGTGGCAGTAGGGATCTTGAAGGAGTCAAAATCCATTTCAGGGTAAGTCTCCTTGGCATCAACACAGAAGTCCTCATAGCTAGTAGCATAGTAGCGATCTAGATGAGTAGTAAAATCGTTTGACTTCATAAAGGTTGCAATGACTTCCTCCTTAGCCTTCTTCAGAGACGAGGTAAGCTCTTGGACTTTCACCTCAAGGTGACTTATCCGAGACTCCTTCTTAACATAGTCTGCCTTGAGCTCTTCCACCTCATTCTTTAGCTTCGTCTCAACTGCCAGAAGATGAGTGACCTTCTCACTCTACCTGATTACTTCCTCCTTCTTCAAGAGGACCTCATTAGCCAGCTCCTTATTCTTCTCCTTAGCAGCCTTAGCCTCATCACAAAGCTCCTTGGCTTGGGTGGACATAGTGTAAAACTTCGACATGGCCTGAAAAAGGGATAGACGAGGGAAAGTTAGAAATTCTCTAAATTTCTTAGAAAGGGAACTAGAGATAATGAAAAGCTACTTACCTTAAAAAGGTCATGGATGGCAGAACGTTTAAAGTCCTTCACTAACATGTTGTAACAAGCATTCACCTTATTATCAGTGACGAGTCCTTTGAATGACCTCCAAGCATAACCCTTGTCCAACACCAAGTTAGGAGAACGCTTGGCTGGTTCTGAAGGATGATGAGTCCTATAAGGAGCTTTGGCTGCAGGAGAAGGAAGGTTTTCAGGCTGGACAAATGGAATGGTCTGGATGGGTACCAAGTTCTCTGCCAAGTTATCCAAGTCTACCATCGGAGGAGTAAATTTTGGAACCTTGGGAGGAGGAGTCTTGTTAGACTTTTGCTTCTTGGAGCCTTGACAACTTGGAAGGTCACCAAGGTCCACAGAACTAGATATGCCCTTCCTTTTCCCTGCCTGGACAACAGTTTTCTGGAAGACCAAAGGAGTTGTATCATCTTGGACCTGGACGTCCTTTTCATCTTCAGTACCATTGGCAACAACCTTCTCCTTGTTTTCTTTCATGGTGGCCAACCCTATGGTGAAGAAGACAAAGCTATATATATATATATATATATATATATATATAAGAGGAATGGACGATACTTACTTTGACAAGTGGTCTCCTCGTGTGCAAGATTTTCAACAGTAGGCTCAAGACCAAGTCCCCAAGCAGCTAGACGACAAAGAGTCACTAAGCTGTGAAAAGACCTCTCAGGGAAGGCACGAACTTTATCAATACGCTCTAAATGAAAACTGTCCAAGCATGGACGAGTAACAACTGCACCAATAAAAGAAAAGGTTAGATGAGAAAAAAATTAGATAAAATAAATAAAAGAAAAAGGAAGAAAGACATACCCTCAGGACGAAGACAACCTAGGGGGCTGGTAAAAGGAGGGAAAGGGGCACTATTTACATCAACTGGGTCCCCAGCCCAATTTCCAGAAATAATAAAGAATTCTTTCTTCCAAAACCTGTCAGAAGAACTACAGCCCTTAATTAAACTAAATTAAGGGCCCCTAGACTAGAACTAGTAAAAACAAGCAGGTTGTTTAATCTCTGAGGTCTTATAACAATAAAGGAACTTGTCCACTGTGATTGGACAGTTCCCTTCAAGTGCCTCACGCCATAACACTTGCATGGCAACTATCGTCCTCCACCCATTAGGATTGAGTTGGTTTGGTTCAATATCCAACCTATGGAGAAGACCTCTACAAAAAGAGTTTAAAGGAAACCTAAGACCTGCTACGAGATAAGGTATAAACACCTAAACCAGAAGAAGGAGAACAACACCATTCCCCCTCTTCGGGTAGACGAGGTCTAAACTCACCAGGAATTTGGTATCTACCTACAAGGGTATTTAATTTAATTGTGTCCAGAGTAGATGCCACCTCAGGGGCACAACTATAGATTACATTTTCTTCTTCCTCTTTATCTTTTTCTTCTTCCTGCTCTTATCTTGAGGAGGACTAGATGTCTACGAGCCCTCAGGAAGCCATACTATGTTGCATCTCCTAGAAATCCTTTAAGGGAAAACCAGGGACCCTAGACAAATAATGCTCATCTAAGGAACTACTATCACTACTATTACTTGTACTACCCTTACCACTTCCAGGGGACATGTCCTGGTACTTGTCTATCTCTCTTTCTAGACTACTATTAGACGCAGACATAATTAGAAAAATAAATAAGACGAAAACCTAAAGATGGAGGAAAGGAAGTACCTAACGAGACTTGAAGACGAGGACTAGACGAGGCTCATGGATGAGATGGCAAAAAAGTAATTATCAGAAAAGTAAGGGGTAAGAGAGAGAAAACACATATTTATAGGGCCCAGAGGTGAGGTCAACGAAGCGACACGGACCAACTAAAAAATGATGTGTGGCATTTTACTCAAAAAGATGAATCGATGCAACAAGTCCACTAATGATATTATGACACGTGGGACAATCTTGAATAGTAAAATTCAACTAGGGTAAAGATGACACATGGCGCAACTATTGACCATTAAAATTTGACACGTGGAAAAAACCAACAATTATACTACAGTGTTCTGAA
This sequence comes from Quercus lobata, assembly GCF_001633185.2. NCBI lineage: Eukaryota > Viridiplantae > Streptophyta > Magnoliopsida > Fagales > Fagaceae > Quercus > Quercus lobata. The sequence continues at coordinate 85,923,232 of NC_044907.1, read as the reverse complement.
TGAACCTTGGACAAAGGGGGCAATTGATGGTGAACCAAAAATTGGGCTATCTCCAGTTTGTCCATAGTGTCATCCAGGGACAGAAATGTTAACCCAACATAAGAATGTCGTCCACCGTGGGGAGGTCGTCTATGGGTACGAAGTCATCCATCAGGGAAGCACCTAGACGACCCCTCAGCACTTAGAAAATTTCCAGAATGGATTTATTTGCAAAAGCTTATAATTCGGACAACATTCTACTATTTTGAAGTATAAGCAAAATCCTCACTCATCGCTCTAACTTCTCACTATGTTCTTAACTTCTAATAGCAGTTATAGAAGATAAGTCTGAGCCTTCTAACTTCTATAGCAGTTGTAGAAGATAAGACTGAACCTTCTAACTTCTATAGTAGTTGAGGAAGCTAAGTCTGAACCTTCCAACTTCCATCCACGTGGAGAAAGTTATTAAACAAGTAACTACTCCAAAACTCACTATAAAAGGACTTATACATATCAAATGAAGGTAAGTTTCCACCACTCCTAAAAGTTGGGATTCTTGAGTTCTTGAGAGAAAAACTAACTTGAGTATCGGAGGGCTCTTGGTCGGTTCAACCCGGTCACCTTTGATCTTGTACTTTTTTTCAGGTCTTCTAAACAACCTTAAGTCCATTGAAGCTCGAAGCACTCAACCTACTGATTTTTTCTGCATCATCAGTTACTATATATGTTTTCAAAAAAAAAAAAAAAAAGCTACTAAATAGTTCAAAATTTTTTATAATTTAATCATTTTATAAGTTTGACAAAACCCGATAAGTTGTACTTAAGGTTTATCTAATTACTAAAAACCATTATATAAGAATTAAAAGTGGATTTTTTTACAATGAAAAATAATTACTACACAACCTATTCAGATATATAAAATAAAATATAATAGATATGCTTATCGGTTTTCTAACATTAAAATCCCACATAATATTTACATGCGTCATATACTCATGTTATTGTACAAATTGATCTTAAGTATTGTATAGATATTGGAAATAAATATGAGAAATATTACCTGAACTTTCTTTTTATTTGCATCAAATAAGTTTATTAATAAAAGGTGGTGGAGTTAAGGCCCAAATTAAGTCACTCTTTGAGACGATAAGTGTTGTTTATGAAATTTCCCAATTTAATAGATCAATAATTGTAGCACATGTCTTGAACTAAACTTTAATGGTTGTCGTGAGATTTACTATTTTTTTTTTTTTTTTTTTTGACAAGAAAATTTCCCAAACTAAGAAGGAAGATAAATTTAGTCTTGAACTAAAGACGTGGACTCAAAAATTCAATTACATACGAGGAAGGTCTTAAACACTCCACGACACACCTAATATTGTACCTTATTTTAAGTTTCATTCCTAATTTCTACTATTTGAAGAGTACCTCTCAAGTATTTTATTTGAAGGCAACTCAAGTGTTGACAATTGGATCTTGATAGCCTTTTGATGTTAATACGACAAATATACAGTAAATACCATTAAATGTGTTGACTCAATTATACTTGGCAAAGAAGTGCCAAACATTTTGTGTTTCTCAACCTTTTCGGGTATTATATTCTTCTAAGGCACTGACAAAGTCTACCTCTACAGTACGAGGAATCAAGAATTATGCGTACCTATTTCATACATAAATGCAAATGGCATATATATAGCCACGTACGTATAAGTTAAAGATAGGATAGGTCTCGATTATTGTCTTAATAATAATATGGGATGAAATTCCTTTATATGGATTATTTGAAGATTTCTGTTTAAAGGTGTGTATCAATTTGATTGCGCTGTGCGAAAGTGATTCAAAGATTGTTTTCAACGCCTTAAATGATTCCAGTAAAGCAACTACGAATTGTTAATACAATTGATAGGATTTAACACAAGTTTAGAGAGTCTTGCCTGGTTCTAGTTACACATATTAAAAGACAAGGCAATCGTCTTGCTCATTTGTTAGCTCAGTATGACAAGAATATTTGTAATTATGTGACATGGATAGAAGAAAAATCCTTCATTCATTAAGTCCACTTTGACTCAAGATGTAATGTTATTATCTTCATCTTAATAAAATTACAATTTTCTTATTATATATACATATATATATATATATATATATATATTTGGTTGCCACGTGTGAAAAAGTGTTATGATTTTTTTTTTTTTTTTTCAGTGAGTTCAAATTTGATTTCTGACTGACCCAATGCTAATATGTTATCATGGAGATGGCCAACTCCATCTAGTGTTTGTTTGTTTCTTAGTCTTATGTTATTTTTACAAATGTGAGATTACGACTTAATTTTGTTATTTATTTTTTTCATACCATTTTCTTTGGATAGGTATACTGATAATTGTTCTTTTTTTCTTTTTCTGCTAAATAAATAAAAAATGGTAAACATCAGAGCAAGTCATGTCCTATTTAATAAGATGAGAGGTGCTACGTCCACAACATTTTCACAATGTTTTCACAACAAATCATAGGTGGTTAGTTATTATTGGTTCAAATTTAAACATAATACTAAAATTACTTTTTGGCCCCAATAATAATAACCAGTAACAACCTACTACTTAAAATTTGTTGTAAAAATATTATAAAAATGTTGTAGACATATCATTTCTCTAATAAGATATACCATAGGATTCTCACATTAGCCAACAACCCTAGTGCTAATAAGTCTCATATATATGATTGCAAGTTGGTCGTGGCGCTAGACCACTAGACCCCATACTAGGGTTTTATAAAGATTTTACATTCTTTTCCCAACTTTAAGAAGGCCTCAAAAATATTGGGCCAATAATCCCACGCAATTGTTTCACAAAAAGGAAAAAAAAATTGCTATGAGCTTAATTATTATGAATATGTTGAATAATTATTGACAATCGATTTTCCTAAAAACTTGTAAAAAATTATATTAATAAAATCTAAATACAAAAGCTATAATAGTAATTTGTATCTTCAAAAGCAAGAAGAATGGGTTCAAAAGAAAGACATATATAATTGAATAATTACTATTTAAATATTAAAAAAATTTCTAAATTTATCACCTTCAATCCCAAAATGTATTGGGTCATCCCATTTAGTCAAAATAAAACAAAAGTTCTAATTTCATGAATGAGTTGAATCCAAATTAATATACAACATCCAAATAAAGAAACAAAAACAAAAAGAATTGATATTTTTAGTGGCTTCAAAATTTTGATTTCTACTGATTTCAACTTTCAAGGTAGTTAAAGAATTGCACTTAATACATGTAACACGAAGAATTCTTTTAGTTTGTATTATATATTAGCTCAATTTATTTGAAACAAATATTCTTTGGGTGATCAACAACCATAACTATAACTGTCTAAGAATTTCAATTTCCAAGAGGTATCATGATCATCCAATAAGAGGGCTTTCAACTTTTCAAATCAACTATTTGAAAACATATTGATTCTAAAAGACAACCTCCCCCCCCCCCCCCCCCCTTCCTTTTGATATTCCCAAGCTAATGAATTGCACTTAAGGCGTGTTGGGGTAATAGAATTTGAAACCCCTGCAATGCAAAGTTTTGGAAGTCGTTGTTGAATAGAAGCATGAAGTGAGGATAAATATGATAACATGGAATAGTGTCATGTTAGAGATGTAAAGCTTTTTACAATTTATTAAAGTGATAAATTGTAATTAGAACAGGTAAAGCATGAACAGATAAATTGAAGTCAAGTCTAATTATAGTAACATCACTTTCACTAAGTTTACTATTAACACTAATTTTACAATGCATTAATCACAATTAAATTCACTAACAAAAGGGGGGGGGGGGAACAGGGTTTAAAAAAATCTCTTGTTAATTGTGACAATTTTTGCATCATTTGATTTATTGTGGGTACATGCTCTAATACGTGTTTTTATTTGTTTTACCTTTTTGCGTGCAAAGAAAAAATAATAATAATAATAATAATAACAACATTTATCAATAATCTCTCTATCGGGTGGATCATCTAGCTCCAATTTTGGTATTTGAATAGAAGTTCTACTCTTGACAGGTGAAAGCGAAACTTAGCTAATTTGAGTTTATATATATTAATTATTTTTAGGCTCAAAAGACTATCATTTATAAAAGAGAAACATTTACATTAAAGAATAGAGCCTCTAAGGCAAGAGGAAGAGGGTCTTTCATCCAAGTTATATCATTAGAGATAAACTAACAAATTTAGCTAAAGAGTGTGCCACTGAGTTACCAAATCACCTGACACATTAGAAATAGTAATTGCGAAGATCAGCCACTAATGTCTTTATTTCTTCCAAAATATTTCCAAGTAGTGAATAATCCATAACCAGTAGAGGGAGTTTTCTCATAACATTAATATTATCACCCTCAATGTGGGTGAGTGATTTTAGGATATACATGATTCCAAATGTTACTATTTAAAATGTTCTTGCTTTCTTGGTTAGGTTTGACAAGGACAAGTTATTTTTTACCTTAATTTTTATAGCTCTCATTGTTCTCAAGCAGGGGTGTGTATGGATCGAGTTGGGTCAGATTAAGGAGATTTTTCGACCTAACTCACCATGATGGTTTATAAAAAATACAACCCAACCCAACCCATTACAGGGGTTCAACCCAACCCACATGGATTGGGGTTAGGTCAGGTTGAACCTATGGGTTGGATAGTTTTTTTTAATACTATTTGATGGGAATCAATTAAGTATAACTCGTCCTTGGTTGTCATCCATGACCAGACCACATCTAAAGAAAACCATCCAAGAATGACAGAATGCATGAAGAAGACCCTTCGTCAGGAGTAATAAAATCCAGTTGAAAGAACTCGTCCATAAAAGACTATATTCATAGATGACTAGATCCATGGACGACCAAATTATACTTAGTAAATTCTACAAAGAATTCTCCAAAGGTTCTACATGAACAAACCACGATATGTTGCTCTTAACACGTGGAAGAGATTCCTCGAACTACGCTTCACATACCCTATTTTCTCTAAAAACTGCCCACATTACCCACGATGGTAGTGAATCCAAACAAGTAGACCTACATCTAACTCTCTATAAAAGGATCAAATCTCATTCACCCAAGTTAAGTTCTAACCATTCACTATTTTTTATCCTTGTGTACTTGAGAGAAAACTAACTTAACTGTCGAGGATCCTTGGCCAATTCACACCGGTCACCTTTGACAGTTCTTTCTTTCCTTTTAGGACTTACAGCCATTACCATAGTCGAAGTATTTCAGCCTACTGATTTTTGTACATCAGTTGGTGCCGTTTGTGGGGAAGAAGAGAGTTAAAAAGTTTCTAAGTACTAACTTTTCCGCTTTCCAAGACAAAAAGGCCGGATGGGTCGGACTAGGTTAATGGCCACTAGTCCAAGACACTAGGAGAGTGGGAATGCCTCCAGTCATCCAAATCGTGCACCACCACCCCCCATGACCGTTAAACAACAATTAAAATTCATGGCAGCAGTGATGGTAGAATTGACACAACGGAATCATGAGTTAACTAGAGAAGTCAACAGACAATGTTAATACCATGGTGGAGAATGAGGCCAAAATTCAGGAAATGAAGGTGCTGAGAATAACACTAAACGAGACCAGTCTAGGGGTATCGTCACTCGCAGGATATCACATTTAGAGAGAGAGATGAATCAAATGAAAAGAGTCATGGAAGACATGAAAGATTCTATGAGGAGAGCAAATTATGTGGATAATCTCGACCACAAGACTGATTCCCCCTTTATCGCGTCCATCATAAATCATCCATTCCCTTCCAAGTTTAAAACGCCTACCCTAGATTCATATGATGGGACACTGACCCCTGCGATCATATTGCCACTTTTAAAACAACCAGGCATCTTCAAGGTGTTCCAAACGAAATTATGTGCAAAGCCTTTCCTACCACCTTGAAAGGTCTAGCCAGAGTGTGGTTTAGTAAATTACCACCAAACACAATAACCCTCTCCTATTTGGGACTCAAAGACCACCCTTGAAGGTTTAGATCATCAGCTCCTTTGATGACTAGAGAAGGCAGCAACTTCTACAACACTGAATCTTGAGATTCTTCAAGGAATAACACCGAGAGAGTTTTTTGGGTACAAAACCCTAGAAACAAAAGAGGCACACTCTTTTATCTCTAAAAAGCCTTATAAAAACGTGCATAGGGTTTCCTTTATATACTAGAAGAGGTAGATCTGAAACCCTAATCCTTTTTGGGCTTGAACTACTGTTCAGGCTTAATTAAAATTTTGCAGATACGACTCTCGATCGATCGAGCCTGTCTCTCGATCGGTCGAACCAGGCAAATTCTGAAATCTTCTTTCTTCAGCTTGTATGTTCTTAAATCTTGACTTGAATCACCTTGAGCATTGTCTAATAATACCTATAGACTCTAGAATCTATATCTAGACAAGTTTGTATTCACGATTTGCCAATTGTTCTAAACTTTTAGAACCTAACATTTTATATTATTTAATTGTATAATTTATATTATTTTAATGCGTTGTATGTTAAAATAAAAAATTTGGATGTTAGGTATATTGTATAATAGTTAAAGTAACTTTTTAAATGTTAAAATAGGAATTGTTATGCAATTTCGTATGCTAATGCTCTAACCATCGAAAAGTAATTTGGCAGCTAGTTAAAGAATTGCACTTAACACACGTAACGTGAAGAATTTTTTTTGCCATTAAAGTCAAAATTAAGGAGAAGGAAAAATGAGAACAAGAAAAATGATGGCTATTTTTAGTGGCTTCAAAACTTTGATTTCTACCAATTTCAACAATTCAAGGTATACGTAGTTAAAGAATTGCACTATTCATAATGTATAGTTCATAATGTTTAAAGAATTGCACTATTTATAATGTATGGTTCATAATGTTCTCGCCTTTCTGGTTATTTTGGACCTTTAAAAAGGTCGGTTTATACTTTTATAGCTCTGATTGCTTTCAAGTTTCATATGATAACAGGTAAGTTATGCTCTAGAATGATATTTACCCTCAATAATGGTACGACAAATGACTTTGTTGTGTACTAAGCCTGTCTAGTTGTTTTCAATTTTCTCACATGGTTGACTTCTTTAATTTATGGATCATGTATGTGGGCCTATCATACTTTCATTGTGAAATAGTTTGTGGTCCTAGAACCACTTCAATGATTAAGGCAAAAGCTGGCTTTGGAAAATTATATTAACATGGAACAAAATTCATATCGTCCTATTTTGTCACCCTATTTGCAATGTGGAACACAATTCCATAAGGTTGTTTTTAGATTTGAGAATTTAAAATTAAATAATTTTAAAAATAATTTATAATATAAATTACTTCATATAAATTTAACATCCCATTATAATACCAATTCTTGCCACAACTATGACATGACAGAATATAAATGGTGGACAAAAAATGGCTGGTAAATATATTTTGGACCTTTAGAAAGGTCAGTTTATACTTTTATAACTCTGATTGCTCTCAAGTTTCATATGATAACAGATAAGTTATGCTCTAGAATGATATTAACCCTCAATAATGGTACGACAAATGACTTTGTTGTGTACTAAACCTATCTTGTTTTCAATTTTCTCACATTGTTGACATCTTTACTTTATGGATCATGTACGTGGGCTTATCATGCTTTCATTGTGAAATAGTTTGTGGTCCTAGAACCACTTCAATGATTAATGCAAAAGCTGGCTTTGAAAATTTGTATTAACATGGAACAAAATTCATATCATCCTATTTTGTAACCCTATTTGCAATGTGGAACACAATTCCATAAGGTTGTTTTTAGATTTGAGAATTTAAAATTAAATAATTTTAAAAAATAATTTCTAATATAAATTACTTCATATAAATTTAACATTCCATTATAATACCAATTCTTGCCACAACTATGACATGACAGAATATAAATGGTGGACAAAAAATGGCCGGTAAATATATAAGTGATAAGCAACCATTTATAGTTTGTCAAAACAAAATTCTAACAAAGAAGTTGTAAAATAGTTTGTGATCGTAGAACCATTTCAATGATTAAGGCAATAGTTGGACTTTAAAGAATTATATTAACATTAACAAAATTCATATCATCCAATTTTGCCACCATATTTGCAAGGTGGTACACAATTTCATAAGGTTGTTTATAGATTTGAAAATTTAAAATTAAAGAACTTTAAAAAAAAAAACAATTTCTAATATAAATGACTTCGTAGAAATTTAACAATCCATTATAAATTTCAGTTGTAAGAACCAATTCTTGCTACAACTATGATGTGGCAAAGTATAAGTAATAGATAAAAAATAGTGGGCCAATATGTAAATGATAAGTAACTATTTACAGTCTGCCACAACAGAATTGTGACAAAGAAGTTATGAAATAATTTGAGGTCCTGAAAACACTCCAATGATGAAGGCAAAAGTTAGGCTTTGAAGAATTGCACTAACATGGAACAAAATTCACATTGTCCTATTTTGCCACCCTATTTGCAACGTTATACATATTTCCATAAGGTTGTTTTTAGATTTCAAAATTTATTAAAAAAATTAAAAATTAAAAAAAAAATTCTAATATAAATTACTTCTTATAAATTTTACAACACATTATAAATTTCATTTGTAAAAACCAATTCTTGCCACAATTGTGATGTGACAGAGTATAAGTGTTGAAGAACTAGTGCGTCCACCGTTTGGAGAAATAAAGATCGTTGTAGGGGCATGTCAACAAGAAGCTTGTTCAAAGCCAAGAAGACTTATCTACAAGAAGTTCAAAATGTTCAGATATCTAGACAACTACCAAGGATGATCAAAGAGGATGAGCCAGCCATAATTTTTACATATGAAGATGCAAGAAGACTGCACCACCCTCATGATGATGCTATTGTCATTACTCTGACAATTGCAAATCATACAACCAGAAGGGTGTTAGTGGACAACGGGAGTTCGGCCGATATTCTCTACTATCTAGCCTTCCAGCAAATGAGAATTAAGAAGGAGTTACTTCATCCAGTAAGTGTGTCATTGATCAACTTTGGAGGAATTAAGGTTCTACCAATTGGTACTATCTCCCTGCTAGTCGTGGTTGGCTCTTACCCACGACAAATCAATAAGGAAGTGAATTTCTGCCATTGACAGTGTGGACATATATATATATATATATATATATTCCTCCTAGCTTGTGTGTTGCTACTTTTTCCAATTTTAAAAACTTATCTTGAAGAAGTTAGAGGGTAGATGTTTTTCATTAAGCTTAAATTTTAGGTCTCAAAGAAGTCTAAATAGTACAGGTATTTTGAATCCCTTTTTGGTAAAATCGTAACTGTTTCCACCCTGTGTTTAATGCTCTCTTTCATGAACAAAATATTTTTGAAGCTCTTTTTGATAGGCCAATAATATATTGACCCCTTGTGATGAATTAATCAATTAATTAGCCAAGTTGATTAATTAATTAGATTCACATTCAATATTCGTGGCAACACAAACAAATCACCAATTAAACTAAATATTCAACAGAAAATAAATTGACACGGTGATTTGTTTATGAATGGGGAAAACCTACATGGCAAAAACCCACCGAGTGATTTTAAGGTCACCATTCCCGAGAATCAACTGTTATTACAAGCGATTACAAATAAAGGAATCTTAGTACCTTATACCAACTTACAGTTGAACCCTTACCCCAATACCCAATTGGACTTGTTCTGTAGTGACAATCTCTCCTTTTAATGCACGGCTCCTAATATGCGACTTAATCACCAACTTGAGAAAGAATGTTGGCTACAAAGTTCTTCAGTTCATCACACGATGAAGATCACGAAGTTGCTTGATTACAAAACTCTACGGTGTACAAACACAGCAGTTTCTTGAATAGAAAGATGAACTAAGGCATATGTCTCCAGTTCACAATATGCTTTTGAGAAACCTTGCATTTCGTTGCATCATCTGCGACGACCCTTAAAACAATCTTTATATATGTTTAGGGTTGTGAGAAAAGAAAACCCCAACATCTATTCATGGATTGGAGTGAAATCAGATCTGGAAAATTGGTTTTCATAAACCTCAATAGATATCCTATCTATCGAGCAGCAGTCGAGTCTCAGGCTAAAATAGCCTTTTAAGCCTCCATAGATACTAGCTGTCAAGTTTTAAAATCCAGCACTTCTTCACTTGATTCTTGGACAAACTTGCATGACTTTAACACTTGAACTTGAAACCTTATTTCTTGAAGTAGTAAACACATTCTAAATCTACCCAATTACAAGTAAAGTGCGTTTTGTCCAAAGATTAGTCAATTCTATATTGACATAGATTCCTAACATGAACTACATATGTCCTAACACTTTTTTTTTTTTTTTTGGGCCCTTCACAATTGATATATGTTTTTGTATGAGTCCTTATTGAAGTTGCGTTTTGTATCACATTTTGTTGTTCTGGCTCTTGCTCTAATTACATTACCCTTAAAACTAATTGTTGATTATGTACTTTTACAGCATAGAAAACCAGGTGATGGCATGCTCATGGGCTGTAGTTCTCGCAGCCCAGTTGGGGATGGGCCTACTTCCCCCAAGTACTCTGATTAGACTCTCTCCTGCAGTTAACAATTATCCATCTGAGGCATCAAGACAAGAAGTCAGAGTAAGTTAATTTTACTGTTAAAGTTCTGAAAATCAATGTTTCGGTGTTTTGTCTATTATTTGCCTTTAGCCATCATTCATTGATTGTAATGTTGACTTTACATCCATTGAATATTTACCTTCATTGGTCAGTAGTTTCTTGGTTATTCTTTGTGCAATTTATTTATATTTATGATATAGAACATATTCAATGTATCCTCAGTACGCCTTGAAACTCTAATGCAGCCTCAGGGAACACCTGAAAATGGTTATTTATGGCAGAAAGTAAATTACCAATTAAGCTCCCCTAGTCGAGAAAGTATACCATGTTTAGACATGGCAAAATAGGCGGGTCAGGTCGAGTTCGGGTCGGGTTAATTGGGTTGCGGATTAAACAGGTTGCAAGTAAAAAACGAGTCATTTTAAGCATGTTAAAAACAGGTTTGGGTCAATCGGGTTGCGGGTCGGATTGGATCCGGTTGACCCGTATTTTTCACATGAATTTTTTTAATAAAGAAAACAATATGTATTTGCCATTTGAAAAGTCATGCAACAAACTACTTGATGTAAAATGCATTACTTTGAATTCACCACTTATATCAAGAATAAACTACACTTATTAATACTTATTCAATAATTTTAAAATTATACAAATCCTAACATTACTATCTAAAACAAAATAACATAAAGATAAGTAAAACAAATATACAAATTTTATTTCTACACAATATCAACATCTCAAAATATAAAACAAAATTACAAAGGACTTATTGGATAATTCATTTGACAAAAAATAAAATATATATATATATATATATAAGAAATTTACAATCATGACTTTTTGTCAATTGTGGTTGGCACTCCATTTTAATTTGAGATATACATTAAAGTTTGATTGTTTACTTATTTATACATTGTCTCTTTTATGAATATCATATCATTATTAAGCAATACACACTTTAAGAAATATCATAATTTATTTTGAAAAGCCATTTATTTTGGACATAAATTGTTAAAAAAAATAGGTCTAAGCATTCATAATTTATATTAATGTGATACTTTGGCTTCACTATTTTCACACTTGTGAATGTTTCTCGCACGTCTAGAATTTTAAATCTATATTTTTAACTGTACTGTAACTAAATTATCTTGGCATGTACTTTGCTATTTGATATCTAAAAGCTTTACTCATTACAGAATGCTCAACCATTCATCTTTCAATTAATTTGCATGTAGTTATGTAAATGTTTCAATTGTTTCCTTAAAACTCACAACAAATAATTAAATCAATATTGTCTTTATTTTATTTTATTTTTTACCCAAAAAAAAAGTTTTTAAAAAATGGTTCTGGTTCGAGTCGAGTCACGGGTCGGTCAGGTCAGAAAATTTTGACCCGTTTTGTCATGTCTATGTTTCAGTAATACCAACTCAACATCTATTTTGTTATTCAAAAAATCACATCAGACTACTCCACTAATCCAAACAAAAAGACCATCTTGACCCTAAATTTTTTTCAAAACCCCGCCTTATGACTCCTCTCTTTCTCCTTCTTCCACTTTTTGGAATCTAATTCCCAAATCAACTTTACTCTTCTTTAGTTCTTCTCTCTCTCTCTCTCTCTCTCTCTCTCCATTCTACTTGCAACTATAGCTTCCATTTCCTCGCCGCACCGCTCTCCCCAACCTTTAGTTATGATCCCCACAAACTCCAACCCTTACCTCCAATTCTGACCACCACAAAGCACCATCCCTACTTGCGGTTTTGACCACCTCTAGGTATTCTCTCTTTGTGGTAATTTTCTCCTTTTTTTTTCTTTTTTTCTTTTTCTTTTTTTTTCTTTTTCTTTTTAAAAATATCCATATACACTGATAGCCCTCATCTCTACCTCCAAAATGTATTCAAACGTATGGATGAAGAAAATAGCAATTTGTGGGTAGGTTTGGATTAGGCCAAAAATTTGAAGTTACTATGCTTATCGATTATTTTTACCCATTATATTTATATGAATGTGTAGTATAGATTTGTAACGTAAAGATCCTTTTATGGTATTGGAGAATTAGAAGACTAAAAGTTACAAAGAAATAATATAATCTGGAATTCTAAGCACAAATTACATTTATTTTTACTATAAATTTTTTGTTAATTTTGTTTCCATTATCAGTTATGTTAATAAAATATTTTTATTTTCTGTTGTTTATTTATTTGGTTTTTGAAAACGTGGTGTTTAGGCTCAATAGAGTTGTGGTACAAAAGAAAAGGTGGTTGCAAGGAAGTTTTGTATGCAGAGAGCTCGTTGTAGGAGAAGGTGGGCAGTCAATGGATAATTTTGATAAGAGGAATTAGACATAGTCTTTGACAGGTACAATACTTTGTCTTAGTTTACTATTGGTAGAGCCGTAAAGGTATGATATAACACATAACGTGCTTATTAGCACGTTTGATGTTCTTAATTGTGTCTTTAATGTCATTGTTGCTGGTGATACTTACTACACAGCTATTAACATTTTCTTTCATGACTGTTTCATTGGTGGATATCATTTTCGTTTTACTGAATTTATACATTTCATTTAGTAAAAGTTTGGGGTTTAATTATTCCCAAAATGAGTGAATGAAATTCTATTTTCTTTCTTTGAATTTATTTTTGATACCATCAGATTTGTTGGAAATTTGTAGTGGCAAAGCTATTCAATATTCATATAGTTTTTGTATTTTACTCTGCAATTACTAGTACTGTTTAATATCTATGATTGTGTTAGGTACTTTAATTTCTTATTCTTATGTGAGTGCCTTCTTTTTTTCTTTTTTCTTTTTTTTTCTTTTTTGGTACAGATAAATCTCCAAGGCTGGAGCTTAAATGCTGTAAAACATTGAAAGAGAATATCAAGTACCTTATGCTGGGTTAATGATGGAAGATGTGATTTGCAAATTGTCTCACTATCTATATTTAAGAATGTTGAGAAAAGAAGACATTTGAGGTCTTCTACTTAGGCAATTGTATGCTCGCAAGTTGTTTTGAGAGCCATAATTTAAGAAAAAAGTCTTATAAGTAGATTGTTTCATTTCATGTTTGTCATACAACTTTCATATATGAATAGTGGACAATTATATTGTTTTCAAGTTTGTTTTTCGCTGCGATATTGTTTTCAAGTTTTTAATTGCAAATATTATCTTCAAGCCAATTAGGATACAATAAAGCATGCTTGAGTTTTCATCATTATATATGGAGGTGGACCTCGCCCAAAGGTGCAAAAAAATTATGAAGTAAAGACTAACTAGTTTTAAGCAGAATTTTATGATTGCACAACAATTTACTCATAAAGCTCAAATTCAAATTTGATGTATTAAATTGTTTTGTAAATTGATTATGATTGTTGGATTTCAGAAAAATTGAAGATTGAATGGCTAAACATTTTGGCAACACAAATTAGAGAGCACATCAATGTATTTAGTTCATCTTAGCATGAGTTTGGATACAAATTATTCGGTGCTTGTTTGTGTCTATGTTTAAAACAGTGGATCTCGTGCACTGTTTATGGGACTCGCAAATTACTTTTTTCAACAAAAACAACTTTAAAACTAGGTCAACTGTAATCACCCTCCAAAATTATCAACCTCTCCCTTAATGAATTTTACGACCTTCATCCACAATTGTCTTATTCAAAGATGCACATATAGAAATGAACTTTACCATTACATTTAAAAATATTCATCATTTTCATATAGAATCTAACTTTTTTGTTTAGCCACATTAGTTACAAAATGTATCCAAAAGAGTTGTTACAAAAGATATCAATTGTCCAAATTGTTAGATATTCCTTCTAAAAAATTATCCAAGTCAAATAGTTGCCCAAAAATATTGTCCACTAGTTGTGCATATATCTGTGTAGTTTGCTATTCCAAAAAACTGTCCAAAAACGTTCTCCATCATTCTTCAGAATCTTGAAGTAGGGCCCTAGAAAAGAAATTTATATGTTAAAGGGCCCTTTTTTTTTCCCTAATGTAAAAAGTTTATAAAGTAACATATTGTACCTAGCTCATATGTGACATTAAGGTACTTTCTTGAAGCATTCATGTATAACTAAACATGGGATAAGCAATAGACAACTTCAGGGAAAATGATGATGATTGAATATCTCCTAAGAAAAAGAGAAGATAGTAACATATGGTTTAACTTAACAAGCAAAGCTAAGAAAAAGAGAGAGATTAAAATAGTAATTTTGAACATACCATGTATCATAGAACTAGCTTGCTGAGCTAGTGAACTAGTTGCATATTTTACACTTCTCATCTTTTCCACTTCTTCTCAATAGTCTCATCTGTTAACAAGGCACGACCAATTAAAACATTGTTCTAATGACGGTTGATTCCCCCAAATAGTGCACATATTAAGTTATATTTATTAGTTCAATAAGTGGTATAAAAAATAGTATTCTCAAAACAGTCATAATCTAATTTTGATCCACCATCTCCCCTTTTCGAATGCCAAACCCCTTGTTTAAAGCATACTTGATACTTATTATAAAGGTTATATGCTTCTCCTTAGGAACTCACTAGCATTCCAAGTTTAATTTCATAGTATTTACCCAATATTATATTTCATGATTTTCACTTTTTTTCATTGTCACCAACTGTATCAAGAGCATTTTCTGAAAAATCCATTACTAGTCTAGCCTAATCATGAAAAAGAATATTGAATGAACAACTTGAATAGACAAAACTCATAGTTTTCCATAATTACACAATCAGAGACTTAAAACTAAAAATAAATAAAAAAATAAAAAAAGACAAAGGAAGAGATAGATTGATTGCCTTAGCGGAGACTTTTAGAAAGAGACTAACTATTGGAATCAATTCCTTCAGCAAATCGAATAGAATAGAAGCATCACATCCTTGCACCAATGCCAAATTCAAAGAGAGACAGATCGGTTCAATATCCTGATGAGTTTCTTAAACTCTTTGTTTCACAAAAATTGGGATATATATCAAAAATAAACTTCTTTTTTAGGCTATCACATATACAACAAGTTTCAGGTTCTAGTATTCCTATCTATCTCCTTTCCACGCTAAAATGAGCCATTGCATTATTTTGTGTGGTGATAAGTGAAAAAAACCCATCTATAGTTGTAAAGAAATAAAAAGAAATTGAAAAATCGATCTCCTTTCCACACTCAAATGTGCCTCCCATCTTCTAAACTTTTATCAGAAAAGAAAAAAAAAAAAATGTCTCCCATCCATAGTTGCAAAGAAATAAAAAGAAAATAAAAAATTTGTCTCCTTTCCACGCTCAAATATGCCTCCCAGCAGTAGTTTGCAAGTAAATAAAAAGAAAATGAAAAAGATGTGAAAAAGTATTGAAAAGAAGCAGATAAAAAGGAAAAATTACCCCTTTGCGTCTTTGGGTGTTGGAATCGATGACTGAGAAAGTGGTGCGGGTTCTAACGATGATGCTAGAAATAGAATAAAGATGATTTTCGAGGTTTTCAGAGGATATAAATTCCAATCTCGCTGAACCAGCAATGCACGGCAATGGCTGTATTTGGCAGCGAGGTTCAGGGTGAGAGAGAGAGAGAAATAAGAGGGAGCATTTGAGACAAAGAGAGAAACAAATGGGTTTTGCAATTTCAGGTTTGGTAAAGTGTGGAAGAAAGTGGCACTAGTTTGAAATTTTTTAGGATAAAATTGGCTTTTGCTTTGGTCCAATGCAACAGGTTGATGTGGTTTTCTTGGAACATGTGTCACCCATTTATTAAATAGAAAATATTAAAATAAATACTGAGTTGGTATTACTAAAATATAGTATACTTTCTCCCAAACCGGATGACCCATGACCCATTTTTTTTAACTCTTTCCCAGGTTAGGTACTTTACATTTGCTTTATTTTGATTTTTTTTACTTTGCTTTTCATTGTTTTATTTTTTATATTCCTTATAATATATTATTTATTATTATGGGTCAAAAAGAGCTACCATTTACTTTGCATTTGCTTTATTCCTTAGATAGACAACTTCCTTGCGCAAAAAGAGCTGCCATGGCTTCTACCATCTCCACTGAAAAAGGAAGAGGAATCCACTGGGACAAAGTAGCAATGATCTCACTATCTGAGTCTCGAATCGCCACCCCGATACCTGCGCAACTTGAATTCTCAAACATAGCAGCATCAAAGTTCACCTTATATACACCTTCTGGAGGACGAGACCAACGCACATGAGCAGCAAGAACACTCGGCCCAGCATCAGACTTGCATGCATCAAAGAATTCCCTCACTAAGACAATTGCCCTTTCACCAACTTCCTTCAACGGCCAAGTTGGTTGGTTCTCTCTCAATCTATTCCGCCTCTGCCACAGACACCAAGAAATAGTAGAAAACAAAGCCACCTGTTACTCCGAAGCGCTACATAATACCTCCTCCCAGAACTCGAAAAAGCTCCGATATTGTTTCCTGTAGAACCTGACAAAACTAATATTAGATTTCCAAACTGCCTGGGCATGATCGCACAACCACAAACAATGGATTAAAGATTCCGTATGCTCATCACACATTGAATAGGAGGCTTCAACAGGGACATGTCGATGTCGAAGATTCTATTTTGTAGGTAGAGAGTCACGTGCAACTCGCCAAATAAAATGACGAATTCTATTTGGAGTCTTGATCTTCCATATCTCCTTCCGTACCTTGCTTTGCCCATCCATTTGTCTCCAACATCCGATAATCCCCAGTAGAAGTTACAGGCCAAATCAACAGGTCTTCAACATACTCTTCACTCACTGGAATCCGTTGGATCAACTCAGCCTCCCACGGCAAAAAAATCCTTTCCACTAAACCAGGATCCCACACCCTTCTATCTTCCAAAAACAGGTCCTTCACAAAGAGAGCATCAGTGTTAGTCCTTGGAGAAACAACCTTACTGTTGGAATGGTCTGGCAAACAAGTATGCTCCAAAATTTTAATAGACTCTCCATTCCCCACTCTCCAAACAGCACCTTTATTAATGACATCCCTTGCCTCTAAAATACTCCTCCAAGGAAAAGAACATTGTGGATGAACCGGAGCTTCCAGGATGCTATCATTAGGAAAATATTTCGCCCTAAAGACCTTATAAAGTAAACCAAGTATTGGAAAGACCCGTCTCAAAGAAAGAAGCATGTTTATTGATGAATATTTGTATTAGGTTTGTATTGCAACACTGCTGGTTTTTCTCTTTGTTTTAGTGTGTTTTCATTACATTGTAATCATAAGCAGATATTTTTCTGTTCTTACATTGGTTTTTCATACTGCAATAAGATCCATGTGGTTAGTGGGTGACATTATTCTTAATTATGATGGTTAGTGGACAAAGTTATTTGGTTTTCATAGGAAGTAATGTCACAAAAAAAATTCTGAAACACAATGTTTGTGCTTTGTTTTTGTTTGTTTGTTTATATATATATATATATATATATATATGATATAGTTAAGTTCTTATAGCCGTCCTATCTCTTCCCTTGCCTTTTCACTCCAGCAGGAGGCTAGAGACAAGCTTATTTGGACTCCAAGCTCCAAAGGGATATTCTTGGTTAACTCGACATTCAAGCTCTTAACCAACCAATCTGCAACACCTACTTCCCAAGAGCTACCATGGAGGAAACTGTGGAAAATCAAAGCCTCTGAGAGTAAAAATGCTACTATGGAGGATTGGGGCTGATGTTCTCCCTGCAAAAGAAAACATGCAAAGAAGGATGGAGATAAACAACCCAAGTTGTGCACTATGCCGTCAAGAAGTGGAATCCAATTGCCACTTATTTCTTAATTTCTCAGTCGCAAAGGCTCTGTGGTTTACCTGCTGCTGGGGATTCAAAGCTATGCATGGCATCTCCAATTGTGAAGATATCATCAAGATGATCTTAGACCCTCCTGAGGCTAGCTGTCCTAAGGAAGACCAATGGATGATCAACCTCAATATGGCCATTATTCTAGATGAAATTTGGTATCTCAAGAACCAAGTTTTATTTCAAAATATAAGCCTTGACATTGTCACTTCGATCAGAAGAGTTCAATATAGGCTAGCTGAGTACACCTCAACACTTGCAAATGAGAATGCCCCCTCCTGCCCCAAACCAGCTAGTCTGGGAATGTTGACGCTGTCATTGCTGATCCCATCTCCTCTTTAGCAGCTTTAACTTGAGACAACAACGGTGAGGTTCTTAAAGTCTGGTCAAAAAAGTTCACCTATAATGGCTGAAGCCTCGGCCATGCTTTGGATTGTGCAGCTTGCTCTCTGTGAAGGTTGGAGATATGTCATATTTGAAAGTGATGCTAAGAATCGTCTAGACCCACTACTCTCTAATGACGTCTCCCCTGAGTGGTCGATCAATAATGTAATTAGCAATATTTTGGGTTTTAAATCTCGTTTTTTAGGATGTCTCTTTCGTTGGTCAGAAGGGATTGCAATGTAGCTGCTCAAGCAGCAGCAAAATTCTCTTATAGTTTTAAGTAGTCTTTTGTTTTCAATAAGGACAATCTAGCAGGAGCCTTAGCTGCTGTCTGTAAGCTAGACTGTCCATCAATTTCTTCTTCATGAATGGAATTGCAGGTTATAAAAAATAAATAATAAATAAAAAAAATGAACTGACTCTTTGGCTAACTAGGAGAATCATATTGGAAAATCATTTTTTTTTTTATATTAAACTTCTAAGAAGCAAACATAAACATGTTATAATTGTAAAAGTTTCATAACAACCTAGTTATCTACCTATTTGAAACCTTGGAATTTATTATTGTTCGGTTACATGACATGACATAAAAATTTATTAAACACAATTTTAAAATTTGAAATTAAAAAAAAAAAAATCATCTAATGATTATACAATAAATCAGAATGTTAAAGTTAAGGGAACTATTTTATCATTGCTAAAGAAGATGTAATATTTCCACCTTGGTATTTTGTCCATTCTGCCATTACAAGGAAAATGTATGAACTGAATTTTCATATCTTATGATCAAACCACTGTAAGGATGACTGACTTTGAAGTGAATCAAACAATGAAGTTTGGCTTCAGTAAACAGATGATGGTGGCGGGATGTGAGAGGGTAGATGATGGCGGCAAAAAGGGTAACAGCTTGAGGAGGCGGGATGTGAGAGGGTAGATCATAACAGCGAAAAGGCTAACAGCTTGAGTATGAGGAAGGCGAG
The DNA here is from genome assembly GCF_001633185.2 of Quercus lobata. Classification (NCBI taxonomy): domain Eukaryota; kingdom Viridiplantae; phylum Streptophyta; class Magnoliopsida; order Fagales; family Fagaceae; genus Quercus; species Quercus lobata. The sequence goes on along the minus strand of NC_044907.1, from coordinate 85,903,458 downwards.
TGGGTGGGGGACGAAGGCAATAGCGAGAGGGGCATGACAATAATAATGGAGGAGGAGAGGGTAAAGTAATTTTTTTTAATTAATTTTGATTGAAAGAATAGTTTTGAAAAGAAAAAAGGTAAACCAGTTAAACTGTAATTAATTTCACATCAAAGGTTAAAATTAGGTAGATAAAGTAAATAAAAAAGAAAGTATGTAGCTTAAAAACAGAATCAGACTCTAGCAAGCATTTGCAAATGCAAAAGTTAACTAACTCGAATACCATCCTTGAATTCTGATTTAAATGTGAATTAAATCATTTAAAAAAAGAAGGCATTTTGAAATGTTCATGCGGTAAAAATTTTAATATTGGATCAACAATGTAAGAGTATAAGAAAAATCATTGGATGCAAAATTACGTTGCTATTCACATATTATTGGATCATCAATGTAAGAGGATAAGAAATATTAGTTAGCTAACATGTCAGTCGAGAACTAAAATAAACGTCAGTTAACAAGTATCGCCAAAAACAGAAACTAAAGTCCAAGGCTGCTGCCCATTCTATTGAGAAATTTATCAAAATTAGTGGTTTAACCAACAATCATATTATTTGCCTAACCTCAAAACAAAATACGGTACATTAACCTTTCATACCACACTCTGGTATCCAAACCACTAAATATTTGCACCATTGAGCTACACCATCTTCTCTAAAGAAAATACAGACTGAAGTCAAAAACTCATGTATCTGCCTCTATGTAGTTTTCTAAAAGTTGTTTCGAGGTAATTATATGTTTGAGTAGTTGGATCAATAGCTGGCATGATCGTCCATTTTATAAATTCCCACCATGGGGCTGCAAAAAAGAACAAGTGAAGAACGGGGCTTTCTGTTTTTGACAGTAACCTTCCTCAAGATAATTGGCAGACAAAATATCCGGCTACCAGTAATTGCCACAAATCCTAAGGTTCTTGAAAACCCTAATTGTGGCTCCTAGAGGAATCTTCATAAGCCCAAAAACAACCACAAGCTTCTCACTATGAGTTACAAGACAGAATCCTTATGCTCATACTCCATATTGTGCAGCACATACTTTGTGTTAAGGACACACCCAAGTTTTCTCATTTCAAATGCCAATTGCTCAAGATAATTATGCACAGTATCAGCAACCAAGAACACATGAACCTTGCTTTAAACCTCAATCCATCTACAACCAGGCTCTTTCTTAATCCCCCAGTCCCCCATTAATTTCCACACCTTAGCTGCATCAATCAACCTGCCTGCAGTGGCATATATGTTTGACAAAAGTACATAGTTCCTATCATGCTGTGGCATTAGTTCAAAAAGTCGTTCAGCAGCTTGAATCCCCAAATCCATGTTCCCATACATCCAGCAACCAGCAAGAAGAGCCTTCCAAATTGGTAAACCTTGCTCAAAAGGGATTGATTCAATCACATCAATTGCCTCTGAAAACTTCCCGGCTCAAACCAACAAATCAATCAATCGAGCATAATGATCTTCACCCAGGACTATATCGTAACAAACATGCATTTAATTGAAATAACAATGTCCTTCTTTGACTAAACCAGCATGGCTAGAAGCAGAGAGAATTGTGAGAAAAGTTATCAGATCGGGCACTATATCTTCCTTCAACATCTGTTCAAAAAGTACTATTGCTTGCAGACCATGTCCATGTTGCCCTAAAGCAGCAATCATGGCATTCCAAGGTACTCAATCTAGATAAGGAATTGTAAGGAACACACAATTTGTAGCCTCAACAATGCCACATCTCACATACAATGTGATTATTGCATTTCCAGCTGAGAGGCTTGTATCATGCCCTAGCTGAACTAGTTGAGCATGGAGTTGACGTCCATGCTCCAAAGCTCCCAGCACGGCACAAGATGTAATTTCTCCAACAAATGCAGAATCATATGGCTCAAAACCCTCTATTCTCATTTGGTTGAATAACTTCAAACCTTCTTCCCCAAAGCCATTTTGTGCTAAACCAGATATCATCATTGTCCATGCCAGAAGATTCCTCTCAGGCATCTCCTTTAAAAAGGACTTAGCTTCCACAATGTGCCCTAAATTAACATATGCAGACAAGATTTCATTCCATGAAACAAGATTTTTTATGAGCATATTATCAAAAATCTTCCTTGCCTCATCAACTTTACCACATTTCCAGTATAGTGTAACTAATGCATTATTCAGAGACAGCAAAAATTCTGGTTTAGGATTCTCTTCTGTTTTCAAAATGAAAGCATGCGCTTGCTTTCCATGTTTGAACAATCCAGCATTAGTGCAAGCACTTATTACACTCGTGTGGGTAAACTCATGAATAAAACCATGGTGCACATAACCCAAAATCATTGGATTCCATGCAACCCCCATATTTTCAGTCATGCCATCAAGAATTGCACGGTCTGCATCAAGATCACCTTTCCTCACATACCCTGTAATAATTGTTGTCCATGTTAACTCATCCTTCTCTGTCATCTCATCAAACAATATTTTAGCTGCACCCATTAATCAAGAAAATGATACTAATGGTGAAGATGCACACCGAACATAAGTGGATATAAGCGCATGCAACACTGAACTAACAAACCCTGTTCCTGGCTTTAGCACGGCACAACGCATTTTTGTTGGCAATGCTTTTCATCCTCGACTATTAGCACCAACACTCCAAGAACACTGGTGAAAGTGAAATTTTCAGGCCTAAGTTTGTCTCACCTCATATCACGAAAGAGTTGAATAGCAGCATGGCCATCATTGTAGTGGGAATAACCTGTGATCATTGCATTGTAAAAAACAGTGTCTCGCATACCGAGTGGGATTCCACCAAATACTTCCTAAGCTACCGTTAGACTTCTTGTAGTAGAGTGCAGTAATCAACGTCATTCTTGCAACTTTATGTGGTTCGGGAATTTTGTTGAACAGTTGGCTAGCATAGGCAATATTGGATGATTTACAATAGATATCCATAAAACAGTTGAGGATGTGGTGTGGCTTGAACCCAGAAGCTATCATATGGGCATGGATGGTTTGAGCTATGCAGTAAGAGCAATATAGTTGCAGTTGTGCAGTGTAACAATTGGCCACCGTATGGATGTCCAATGTGTTCCTCATGTTTAGAAAACTTGCAAGTCATGGTTTTCTGTTAAACTCAATGAAATTATATTTAACAAATAAAATTATTTTCAAATAATTTTAACAGGATACGACATTTTATTAAAACTTAAATCACCTTCAAAACCTTGCATGTGTGCATATCTGTGTGTTATTTACATTAAAATTTATGATTTACAAAGAAAATTTAAGAAAACCAGACTACACATAAATGCAAAATGCAAAACAAACATGGACCTAACACCAAAGGAAAAAAGACTAATTTTATAAAATATAAATTTTTTTTTGAAACACCCCATTTAAAAATGAGAAATGATGCATTTTGGCCACCCTTGGAGCCAAAATCCCCTTCAACTTCCCATTGTGCTTT